>NW_006441063.1:1848688-1849284 GCF_000325575.1 Pteropus alecto | reverse complement strand
ACCGCTCTCGGCGCGCTCTGTGCGCCCGCCCCTCGATCAATACTGCTCGCTACGACTGCGGGGCCGAGCTCCCCCGCCCTTTGTGTTCGGAGATGCTGCGGGGGCCCCAATCTCCCCCCACCACACACACCGCGCCTCCCACACTGCCTCCGCCCTGCCTGGGGCGGCCGCCGCCTCCCAGGACACCCTCCCGCCCCTCCCGGACCCTCCATCCCCCTCTGTCCTCTCACCACATCCAGCAGCCTTGTCTCCGTGGCTTTTCAGCCAGGGTATGTTGTCAGGGAGGCGCAGAGGTGTAGGGGGAAGACAGACAGTGGATTGCCCCCCGCCCCCATCCTTCCTCCATGACCACGCTTCTGCCGAGCACCCCAGGTCCTGAGGGGAGCCAGGCACTGGTGGCTGCCTCCAAGGGTTTGCACCAGCTGGTCTGGGAAAGGTTCGCTGAGTCCAATTAAATCCCCATGTTCTTTCCTTCCTGGGTCCTCTCCTGCTCCAACCCGCTCCTCCTCGGCCCCTTCAGCTTTCTGTAGGACTAGAAACATGGTTCATAGGCACACATCCTGGGGCATCATTCTCCAAGAAGTCCCCGGTCTGTT
>NW_006441063.1:1847266-1848650 GCF_000325575.1 Pteropus alecto | reverse complement strand
GGATAATGGATCAAACGTGACCCCTGTTTTGTGGGCCTGGTTCCTGCACTGCTACTAACTAGCTAGTGCCTTTGAGCAAAGACTCAGACCCCAGGGACCCTTCTTCTTACACCCTGGGGAAGTTTATCCAGCCCTAGAAGCTAGGTGCCTGGGATACAGCACTCGAAGGAATGGCCAAACCCTCCGGCTCCTCCCTGCAGTTTACAGACCTTGCCCCCTCCACCCCAGGGAGAAAATCCAAAAATCCAGAATCTTGAGAGGCCCAAGCTACTCTACTTTCTAGCCTTCTTTCTGTGCACTCTGTTGCTGACCATCATTCATGCATAGCACTTAACATCACCTGACATAATAAGCGCTTGTTTGTTTATTGTCAATCTTCCCCACTACCATGTAATCTCCATAAGAACTGGGATTTTTGTCCATCTTGTATCCTCAGCAAATAAAACAGAGTCTGGAACATAGTAGGTGCTCAATAAATATTAGTTGCATGAACAAATTGAAGGAATTTGAATTTGGCCTAACTTCTTCATCTCCTCTCCTGGGAACAGAAAAGACCTTGGCTTCTCACTCCATGGGCTCTGTGGCACATTGTATTTTCCAAAAATGGCCACAGCAATACTTCTGGTCCCACATACTCTGGTTCCACAACCTTGCCACTAGCCTCCTTTAAGAGGAGAAGTCTGTTTCCCCTCCACTTGAACGTGGCAGGGCCTTTGTGCCTGCCTCTATGAATAGAATGTAGCCAAAGCGATGCTCCTGACTTCCTAGTTTAGGTCATAAAAGGTGATATGGGACCCATCTGACTCTTTCTCTCTTGGGACAGTCAACCTTGGAACCTAGCCACCATGTAGTAAGGAAGCCCAGGCCACATGAAGAGGCCAAGAGTTCCAGCCAACAGCTCCAGCTAATGTCTCAGCTGACAGCCAGTGCCAGCCCCCAGGTAGGTGAAAGCATGAGCCTTCAAATGATCCCAACCCTGGGCCTTTGAGCCATCTTAGTCAATGCCACGTAGTGTTGCCCTTCAAGCTGCCCAGCTGACACTGAGAGGAGCAGAGACAAGCTATCCATGACAAGCACTGCCCAAGTAATAGATTCATGAGCGAACTAAACGTTGATGTTTTAAGTCACTAAATTTCAAGATGGTTTGCCACGCAGCAGTAGATACCCAGATCTCCCACTCCAGTGACTTCTCTTCAGGCTCCTACTTCCTGGGCACACCATAGACCTCCTTGTCACCATACATGGAGTCACCTCTCTTCTGAGGCCTTCAGCTCTGGGCTCCATCCCTTCAGCCAGCCACTTTTTGAGGCTACTCAGTTCCCCTGTCCCATTGCCACAGCTGCCTAGATATATATCAGAGAAGGCTCTAAGCTGTCTCTGGTCC
>NW_006441063.1:1831024-1847234 GCF_000325575.1 Pteropus alecto | reverse complement strand
GGAACAACCCAGCCTTGCTGATCGGCACTACCACCACCTAATAATCCTGTTATATCCTCTGGTCAGCTCTCTCCCACCCTACACACAGCTACTCCTCCTATTCTCCACTTAACTTTGAATTCAGCCCCACTCCTTGCCCTCCCTCCTACTTCACAGACACCACGGAAGTCACAGATTAGATCCATCCCCCAGCATCTTGCCACCACACCACCCTGTCCACCTGCCCTCTGGTCCCTTCACCCTAATCTCACTCTTGAACTCTGTGTCAGAGGAGCTCAAACTCTAGGACAGTGCTGTACAATAGATCTTTTTTGCAATGATGGAACTGTTCTTTATCTGCACTTCCCTAGCCACTAGCCACATGTGGCTACTAAGCACTTAAAATGTGGCTAGTACAACCAAATAACTAAATTATTTTATTTTACTTAATTGAAGTAGTTAGATGTGGCTAGTGGCTACTGTATTGTATGGTGCAACTCTAGAGACTAGTCTTTCCCCCTCCCATGTTCCCAGCCTCACCTTACCCATCAGCGATTATCATGTCCTTCTCTCTATTATCCCCTTCCTACTACAGCCCCCGCCCCTCATCTTTCTCTGGACCTTTGCAGCTCAACTTCTTGATGGATTTGTCTCTACGTCCTCTTCTCTCACTCACATCTCAGCCCACAATCATCCGGCTCCCACACCTGCACCCTCTCCGTGCCCCAGGTCTACACGTGCTTTTGTCCTCCCCATCCTCCCATCTGCTCCCCATCTAGTAAACCGATCCTCCTGGAAGCCTCAACTGAAAAGTCTGGAAAAAAGAAAAGGTTTTCTTAGGAAGCCTTACCTGCCACACCATCCCGGAATATGTTTAGTGTCCCAGCTGTGTCCTGTGTTCCTTGGGACTCAGCATGTCACCGTTTATTATAAATGCCCACGTAATTGTCAGGCTTCCCTGCAGACTGGTCACCCCATGAGGGTAGCGGCTGAGTTCCCTCATGCACCATGCCTGTACCAGGCACAAAATGTGTGTTCAGTCAATATTTGTTGAAGAAATGCCCTAGGAAGAGGGAGAGAAAAAGTCACAACCTAGTGGGGGAGACTATAGCTGAACAAGTAAGTGACAGCTGCTTCAGTGGAAGACCCAGTAGGGCAGAGGGAGCACTGGAGTAAGGGGAATTGAAGGTTGGAAAGACTTCACAAGAACGTGACATCTCCAGTGGAAGTGAAAGGACAGAATATGTTTACAGGCGGATAGGGCGGTAGAGTATTTCAGGGAGAGGAATGTCATGAGCCCAAAACCAGACATGAAATGGCAAGGAGCAGAAAGAAACGGAGTGCTGGCTTGAAGGGTCAGAGAAGGGAGCTGTAAGAAAGGAGGACGGGGACTAGAGCTGGGCCTGAAAGAAAGGGTCTTGTCTTGTGGGTCGAGCACTTTATCCTCAACCAAGAAATGGCCTGTTCACCTTTGAGATTTTCCATTTGCCTCTTTCCTTGAGGGCTCACAGGGACTTTCAAGAGAGTAACCAAGGCGGTGGTGTGGGGAACAGATTCAGGGACATGAGGCAAAGCTCAGGAGATGAGACAGGTAGGAACACGAACAAGCACAGAGCAGCAGGGATGGAGAACAGAGGACCACTTCTGGAGAGTTTCCTGCAGTTGCAATAGCCGGACTTAGGTTGCTGCTAGATGGATGTGCGGGAATAATGAAGCAAGAGGTGTCAGCAGTGACTGCACAGTACTGGACAGTGTTGCCTGAGAAGGGAATTTGACAGAAAAATGAGGTTTAGAGGGGTCCACGGCAGCCATAGAGCTTCCCTGCTCAGCTCCCCCTTTGAAAGAGAACCTTCCGCAAGAAGTGTAATTCATTGACAGCTTCCAGCTAGGAGTGCCTTTAGGCTCTGCCTCTACTTTCACACCAAGGTCACTCACTGCCAGTGGCTGAGCATGGCCATTTCTGGCTAGCTCAGGACTCATCTCTGGGTGATCTTGATGCTGGAACTCCCTGTTGGGCTGGCAGAGGCTTTCTCAGAACCACACTGCAGTCTGAGGCTCTTCCTATCCAGTCCTCTTCCTTCCCCTTCTCCTTTCTCAGGGATCAGACCTGCATCTCAGTCTAAAGGCTCTTCCCTCTTACTCCTGCTGTCTCCCGCTTTATCTCCCATAGGCATTCCCCCCAATAAACCTCTTGCACACCTAGTTCCATCTTGGCATTCGCTTCTCAGGGGACACAGCTGACAGGCATAAAAACCCACACCAGTGCTTTCCCCTTCTTGCGCCCTGTGTGAAGTGCTCCTGTGCATCAGCTCATTATCCTCCCAGCAGACCGATGAGGTGGGCACCCTTATCATCTTCACTTTACAGCTGAGAATTGGGGCTCCAAGAGAACAAATGCCTTGCCTAGGGTCGCATGGCTGGGGAGTGATGGAGTCCAAAGTCATGTCTAGGTGTGCCTTACTCCAAAACTCAGGCTCTCATCTCCTGTACCAGCAAGTCTTTGGGGGCCGTCCTGGAGACAGTGGCCAAGCAGATGAGAAGGACTGGATGGGTGATCTTGAGAGACCTCTAGGCCCTACTTTTTCCATCTCTGTGACTTTAGGGACACACACAGATGTCCATACTTGCATGCACATGAACATGTACACACACACACACACACACACACACACACACACACACACACACAACACAACACAAGTGCCAGGATCTACTAGGCTGGGAAAACTGGTTCCACAGTGTGGCCCAGCAAGCAGTGGATTAGGAGTAAAGAGATTGGGATTCCAGCTAGGGAATTTAGTCACCAGCTGAATTACCTTAGGCAAATGACTTCGTTTCTCCAGGAACCTTAATTTCCCCAGCAACTGTGGTAATCTGTTTCCACTGACAATCTGGTACTCTTATGTTAGATGCCCTTTTCTGCTACAGCCTAATTTCTTGTCCCAGGACTGCCTGTCCAAGGTACCCAAGGAAAAAAGGTAGGTGGTTTGTTTTTGTTTCTGTTTTTGTTTCTGGTTTTCAAGGTGAACTGTGCTCTCGGCTCAGGAGCCTGAAAGATAGTGTTTGCAGCCAGGGTTGGAATACCTGAGAACCATTCAGGTTAACAGCAAGGCCAGGCTGCCTGTGAAGAAGGCTTCTGGGTGGCAAGGAGAGAAATAGGAGAGAGGAGTCCACCCAAGACTTGTTTGAGCCTATACCTGGACCTGCTCGTGTTCATCATGAAGGCCCCATTGACAAAAGTGTGGTTTCATTTGTAGTGCCCCTCTCAGCTGCTTGCTGTGGGAAATCTAACCAGTAGTGTGCTGGTGAGTGTTTAACAACAGGCTCTGGGGCAGGGGCATCTTGTTTTCTAGCATTTGCCAGTTTCCATAGAGTAAATCTACCATAGCAATTCCAAGCTACCAACTTGTCGTCACTGGATACAGAGGTGGGAAAGGGTGCACACAGTTGGCTCCATTCTTGTGAGCTAGAGCCAGTGCCAACACACCACTGCATCAAGCCCCTGTGGCTGAATGACTAACAGCTCTCCATTTATGGCCAGGGATTCCTAAGTGCAGGGGGCCAGGTTGGGAGCAGAGGAGTCAGCCAGAAGGAGCAAGTGTTAGTGTCTTCAGTTAGCTGCGCCTATTGGCTGGGCTGACAGTCTGAGAAGGAACATGGCACCAGATGCCAGATCACAGCTGAAGGTGTCACTAGACGGTCTGGCCCAGAGTTTCTTCTTGCATTTGTTGTCTCTTTCTGATGACTCTCTAGAACTCAGATCTTGTATGTGGCAGACACTCAATACATTTCCAATTGAGAAATATGCGAAAGCTTATATCCAGGCCTTTTTCTCAGAGGTGTCTAGGGAGAGCAGTTTGAAGGCTGTGCTACAGGCTTGGGTGCTCTGGGCTGTGTGGGGCTGCCAGGTCAGATCCAGATTGGGGAGAGAATTGTTCAGGGAATACAGAACTCCCATTGAGTCGGAGGAGAGGCTTCTGAACCAAGAGTGACTACATGGCTCCCCTTCTAGAGAGAGGCCCCTCAAATCAGGCCTTTCGGCCTGCAAGCTAAAGGTCATTCCCCAGCTACTTACCCTCAGACCGCCTTTCCTCACTTCCATCCCCTCCTGCTTCTGCCCAAATAACATGCGATCCTTTTCTTTCTTCTTCCTTTCCTTTGTAAAAAGGAGAAGGGTAAGTCCTGCTCAAACCTGCTACTTTTCAGGAATTGCTGTGAATTAGACCGAATGACGCCACACATGCAGCAGAGGACAAGCTGCTTCGCGAAACCCTGTGTGGACACCTCTGATAACCACCTTGGTGGCTGTCTTCATGCCTGAGGCTCATTAGGGTTTCTGGGGCCAGGCCAAGAAATTGCCAAGGACAAGACATGCGGTGTCTGCCTGGAAACTCCTTGGAGCCCACTCCCCTCAGAGGCCCTTCCTTCAGTGTGAGCCAGGGGGTGAGTTTCCCCGAGCTAGAGCTGAGCCTGACAAGTGACACTTTGACAAGAGACGTAAAGAAGAGTCCCTGGGGAGGTTGTGGAGTCTGGTTCCTGCAGACAGTGTCTCCCCTGAGGCAGTCTCCGTGCTTGAGTGCTAAGTGTGTGTGTGTGTGTGTGTGTGTGTGTGTGTGTGTGTGTACACACACATCCTGCTTCTCTGAGGAAGATTCTCTGAGCTCTGCAGCGAGCTTTACAGAGATCCTTCTGAACACTAGTGGGGCCCACAGACACGAAGAACAGACATAGCAAACCAGCTACAGGCTGCTGGGTTCAGGAGATCCTTCCTGGGGGTTTCCCTGTCCTCACCTTCTTGTTACCAGCTAGTTCTCTTCTGAGCTGCAGATCTCATGCAGTGTGATAAGGAAGGGAAGATCCAGCCTTCAGGCATGTGAATTGCCTGACAGTCTAAATCCCTGCATTATGCATAGGCCATCAGCCCTGGGCTAGGCACCAGGCAGATAGAGAAATCAATAAAACAGGGTCTCTCTCTTTAGAGAGCTTGCTTGCAATCTAGTCACTGTAGAAGATGGTAAGGGTCATATGGTCCAAAGAAGCCAAGGTCACATGAAAAGCTTTCTGAAAGAAATGGCATGTGAACTTGAAAAATGCCTAAGCCACAAAAGCCCCAGGAAATGAAACAGGAAAGAGAACTGGTTCTGTCTTCCAGCAGGGGCTTGTGGTGCAGTGTCAGCATTCCTTTGAGGGGAAGAAGATGGAATGAATATGAAGGGGAGCAAAGAATCACAAAAGCTCCAGGTGAGACAGTATGCCAGCCATCTACTCCTCCAGGTCCCCTTCCAGACGCCAACAAGCAGCCTAGGCTTTTCCTTCATGCCCTGCAGGGAGTACACCAGGGTCACACATGATCCTTTTAATTAGATGGCTCTGAATGTCTCAGAGTCCCCACCTATACTGAGCAAAAAGGTGCTGCTCCCTTGCTCTTCTCCTTGGGGCCTGCAAGGGCAAATCCCATTCTTCTTCCACCAACAGCCCTTCAAATATTTGAAACAGTAGTGTTTTAGTTATCTACTGCTGCCTAAGAGGCACCCCACAACTTAATGGCTTAAAACAGCAATTGACTTTTTCTCATCATTCATGGGTCAGCTCTGCTCAATGGGTGGTTCTTCTATTCCATGCTGCATCAGCCAGGGTCACTCATGCAACTGCACTCAACTGGGAGTTTGGCTGGGTCTGAGACATCCCAGATGGCCTTATTCATGTCTTTGGCAGTTGGCTAGCTGTTGGCTGAGCTGCCTCTGTTGTCCCCTACTCGGCCTCTCTCTACAGCAGGATAGCCCAGGTTTCTCACCTGGCAGTTCTATTCAAGGGAGCAAAAACAAATGCTGCCATACCTCTTAGGGCCTGGCTCAGATGTCACATGGCATCATTTCTACTGCATTCTTTTAGTCCGAGCAAATCACAAGGCCAGCCCAGATTCAAGGAGAGGGTAAATGGACTCATTCTTTCTTCTTTTTGATGAGAGGAGCAGCATGCTCACACAGGGATGGGAGGAATTATTGGCGGCCAATTTTGTAGACAGTGTGCCAAATGCCACCACAGCCCTTGTATCTCAACTCCTTCAGGCTGCATAGTCTAGATCCCTTCAGAAGCTCCTGACAGGCCCAAAGTTCTTTCTTCAAAGCCATCCCTCCCCCTCAGAACCCACTCTGGGTTGGGAACATCCCTTTTAGGCCTGTCCTAGAACCTCCTTCAGTGTGGTGGGTAGGCCATTTGAGCAGCATGGACTATTGAGAGCTTTTAGAGATGATCTGGAGAGATGGATTGAGGCCAGAGTAGGCTGTTACCTCTAAGGCAGCTCCCAAATTGACTAGGGCCAGAGGATGGGGGTGAGTGAGAGGGTCTTCCTGATTGAGGATATTTAGAGCCCCTTTGTCTGAA
The DNA here is from genome assembly GCF_000325575.1 of Pteropus alecto. Taxonomy (NCBI): domain Eukaryota; kingdom Metazoa; phylum Chordata; class Mammalia; order Chiroptera; family Pteropodidae; genus Pteropus; species Pteropus alecto. Next base: position 1,840,871 of record NW_006441063.1, on the reverse strand, counting down.
AGGCCCTTAGGGAAAAAAGCTTCCTTGCTGGTAAAGACTCTGGAAAACTTGTTGCACAGCAGAACAAAGCATTCTTTAAAAGCCCTAAAGATTCCCCATGTCCCAGCTGGTCATTTGGAGCAAACACCGCTGGTTAGGAAACTCATAATACTTAGTTGGCAATTAATCACTTAAAGCTCTGTGACGTCCCACATATTGTCTTGGGTTGTTATTTAACTCTGGCAGTGTTTATGCTGCCAGGCGCTGGATGGAGCCTCTAAGACAGACTGCAGACTAGCCCAGGACACCTTCCTGGTGACAGAGTCCTTTCTCTCAATCTCTCTCTCTCTCTCTCTCTCTCTCTCTCTCTCTCTCTCTCTCTCCCCAACACACACATACACACACAATGATAATTTTTTATTATCTTCTTTATTTTCTTCTGTATTTAAATATTTTCTCTATAATGAGTATATTATGCTTTCATAACAAGAAAAAATGTTATAAACAAATTACAGATTCAAGGAGCGCCTGACAAAAATGTTCATTGCAGTGTTATTTATATTAACAAAACTTAAGAACAGCAACAGTGTCCAGCAACAAGAAAATTGCAAATAAATTGTGATGAATCCATGGAGCACATAATTCTGAAGCCATTTAAAATGATGCTCTATAAGAGTGCTTAATGATACAGAAAAATGCTCACAGTAAAACATTAAGCGAGAAAACAAGAAGTATTCAAAAATTTAAGAGTTTGATCTAAATCGTGATAGAAATATATTGATAAGGGCTAGCATTTAGTAAGCATTTACTATGTATCAGCACTTACAGGATCATCTCATTCAATCCTCATAACATCTCTATAAGGTAAGTACTATTCATTCATAGCCTCATTTTAAAGATAAGAAAACTGAGGCATAGAGAAGTTAAATAACTTATCTAAAATGACACAGAAAGCAAGACTCCTCTCCTACATTCTTAACCACTTTGCTGTGTACACATTTATAACAGGCTGGAAGGAGATGTGTTAAAATGTTTACAGTGTTGATGTCTAGCTAGAGATTATAAGTAGTTTTTATTATCTTTGTTACACTTTTCTGTAAGTTCCAAATTTTCCACAATAGGGCATGATTTACTTTCGCCACTGGGAAGAAATATTAATTACTTTAAAAATAAAAATAAATGGGATCTCTCCCCTTCAAAACTCTACCCACTGGACTTAAGGCTTGCAGCCTTCCTTTGAAGCTCAGACCCGCTGTTGTGGCTCCTGCTGGACTTCCTCTTCACTCTCCTCCTTGGGAAGCAGCGAGATAAGGACCCCTCTTCATTCCGAGCAGCCAGCTCTTCATCAGTATTTGACCGGAGCTTGCATGTCTTCAATGGCTGCGGCAAGGCAGCTGCTTCTCCCACGCAGAGCCTCCCCATCCCTCCTACCACCCCACGCTGCCTGCACATCCCCCTGGTTTCACAGCCCCGGCATCTGGCAGACACGTGTGTCTATCCCCACTCCTCCTGGCGTGGACCCTGCCTTGCACACATCTTGCCAACCTGACATCACCCATGGCAGCCGTCTTGACATAGGTAACTGCCTCTGAAAACATATCTGTCCACTGGCTACCCAACACAGGAAAGCCCAGAGCAGTACAAACAGCTCAAGACGTTATGGTGGGAGTTTGAGGCTGTCATGGAGTGGGGGCAGGGAGCACCAGAAACTCCATTCATGTGATAAAACCTGGAGGTAAGGTCTCGCCATTATTCAGAGCCAAGAGGTCATCCTCAGACTCATTGATATTCAGTTCAAGCCCCAATGGGATTCACTTTGTCCCTGTGAATGTCAGCCTGTATTTATCAGTCAGTCAACAAATATTTATTGAGCCCAAGGCAGCAAGTTACAAGGTACTTGGGTTAGGACAAGGGTTCATGGGGGGTGGGGAGGGACAGTGGGCTCCTTATCTTCTACACTACACACACACACACACACACACACATTCTGGAACCACTGACATAGGGACCTAGGAGAATGGCACTGGTAGATTTCATATAGTTTTAACAGATGGTTTATAGGCTGTTAGATAAAGCAGTAAATGGATCATTGTTCCCCAATTCCTCTCCCCTCCCTGCATTAGAATTATCCACCCATACCCCTTGACATGTAATTTTGCAGTTTTTCTCACTAGAAGTAGAGTATATTTCCCCAGCCCTTGACTTTGGTTTGGACCTGTGACTTGCTTTCGGCAATGGGATGCTGGCAGAGGTGATGCAAGCAGAATTTTGCAATGTACTTGCAAAGCGGGGCTAGCCCTCGGATGCTTCTGCCAGCATCATGAGAAGAATGGGGCCCAGCTACTGGCAAGTCCAAGGAGCTGATCCAGACTTCCCTCCGCCCCCCAGCTGGATTTAGAATGGCACTGGCTGAGGCACCATTCTAAGCACTGGAACATCTACTGTCTCACTCAGTCCTCTCAACAACTTAATGCGGTAAGGCTCACTTTACAGATGAGGAACCTGGGTCACAATGAAGTCACCTGACCAAGGTCACATGGCTAGGGAGTGGCAAGTGAGAATTTGAACTTAGCAGTCTGGATCCAGAACCTTCCAGGTGAGCCACCATCATGAATTGCTCCTCTCACTCACTCCTGACTCCCTAGGAACCTCATCAACCACTAGATTCTGGGTTCCTGGCTTGGTCAAGTCCGGCCAAAGGGAATATTTCTTACCTGTGGTGACCTGGTAGCTGTATTTTATCTCAACCTCTGGCTGATAAAGACTCTGGAACATTCCTGCCCACTACCACCACCACCACCACACACCTGCTTCAGAGACCCGAAACACCTGACCTTCATCTCTGGGCCTCCAGAACCAGCCTGTGAACACTGACCATGCTTCTGACACCCTCTCAGAATAAGACTCCCACAGCCTGAGAACTACAAGCAGTGTCCTGACATTAATCTAGAAGTAGAGGTCCCTCTCCAGTCTACAGCCCCTGAATGTCGCTAAGGTTTTCTGACACATATGCTTAATGACCTTACTTAACGTCATCGATAGGTTCTGTGACTAAAGGAAACAATGAATAACAAAACCAATTTTACCATAGGCTAATTGATATAAATGAAAATTATGTTCCCACAGCATCTCATCAACATTATAATGAAAGGATGTTATTTGAGGAACTGCCTGCTGTATGTGTGTACAACTTATATGTACACAGATATCTTAATTTTGGCCTCAAAGTCTTGAAGGGCAGGACAGGTGGGTGGAAATACTATCCATTGCTGTTAGAAAAGAAAATTTATTTTAGCCAAACACTAATTTACACTAAGTCCAGGGGATGGCTAAATAGTCTTTCACTTTTCTCGAGTGCCTCAAAGTCCATGCAGAGAGATAGCTGTGATTGACTCTGAGCAACAAAGACCAAAAATAAGATTGCCCAAAATGAGTCAAAAGTGTATCTCTCACTCAAATTCCAAGCTAGGTGGTTGGGGTTGGGATGGCAGCTCTGTTCCCTGAAACTTCAGGGACTGTGGCAGGTGGTATTTTCCAGAACCGGCCACAACAGTATCTCTCTCATCCCTCATGCTCTTGTGCAATGTGACCTTGATGTTTCTCCCATCAAAAAGGAGAGTCCAATTCCTCTCCCTTTGACTCTGAACAGGCTTGTGACTATTTTGGCCAATAGAGTTGGCAGAGTGATGCTGAGAGACTTCTGAGGGCAGATCACAAAAAGCCATACAGTTATCTCCTTGTTACTGGAATATTCTTGCTTTAGGCTCATGGAAAACATTCAACTACCCTGAGGCCTCCATGCTGTGAGCATGCCAAGCCACATGGAGAGGCCATGCATAGGTGCTCTGATTGGCAGTCTTAATCTTTAGTCATCTATTCCAGGCTCCAGACATACAACTGAAGCTGTCTTGGATCTCCCAGAACAGCCCTTCAGCCAGCTGAATACCACTGAGTGACCTCAGCCAATACTATCAAGAGTGAAAGAATTGCCCAGCCAAGCCCTTCCCAAATTCCTGACCCACATAATCTATGAGTACAAGAAAATGGCTGTTTTAAGCCACAAACTCTGGAGTAGTTTGTTAGACACCAAAAGTAACCGGAACAGGGACTCAAGTTCCATCCAGTTCATTGCTCTGCCATACCTGGGGTGGTTTTGTCTTCATTGTTCAAATTGGTGTTTAGAGCTCCAACTATTACATCTGCATTCCAAACAGTAGGATATTGGGAGCGAAGAAGAAATGCAAAGGGCATGGCCCAACTCCTGTTAAAGAAGGTCCTGGAAGATGTCTCAAGACATCACATCATATTGGCTAGTATTTAGTCATGTAGCCATACCTAGCAGTAAGAGAGGGTGCAAAATATTGTCTTTATTCTGGATGACTATGTGCCGAACTAGAAATGAGGAGTTATATTACCTAAGAATATAAAGAAAATGAATATTATAGCAGTCTGCCACAGCATCCAAAAGTTCCTTTGCTCCCTCCCTCCTCCTTTATCCCTCCTCTGTTTATTTCTACATTCTCAGCCCACCCTAGAATCCCGATTTGAACATCAAGGCTGAAGAAAGCTGTAGATCTTCAGAGTGAAAATCCAAAAGACAAACGAGTATTTCTTTAGCTAGTACTGAAGATGCCTCTCAAGGCATAATTTCTGTTGCTAACAAATTCCCTGTCTCTTTTTTTTCCAAAGACCCCTTCCCACAAAGGATGAGGAAAGATGGTAGGTTGGGGCAGGGGAGGGAGAATCTTGTCTGCCACATATATTAAGTAAACATCTGTTAGTGTGTCCAGAACTGGCTCATCTAATCCTCACTCTAAGACATGGCACTACCATTATCTTATTTTCACAGATGAAAACACCAAGGCTAAGAAAGCTTAAGTGACTCACTCAAAGTAACACAGCTAGGAAGTGGCAAGGACAGCAGGGCTGGTTTAGCAACTGTCAGAGCTCATCCTTGAGCACGAGGTCAGGTGCCAGGCCCCGGACAGTTGGTCCGTAAACAACAGGTTCAAGTGCATCCCACGCCTGAGTTCATCAGAGGAGCCGCCTGTGTTCTGCACTGTCTGCTGAAATGCTGTGCCTCTCTCCTCCCTAACGACTCCTTCTCGCTCCTTCAGGATCACTGGTGAGTGTGCCTGAGGGCAGGAGGCCAGCGTTGTGTTTAATCATCCACCACCTCTGCCAAGAGCAGCATCCTTGACTCCTGTGACGCAGACAAGCTCCACAGTGGGGCTGTCAGAAGCAAAAGCTATCGTGGGGTGAGGGGTGGCTGCAGCAGAGGCACCGTGAGTGTGTTCTCTTTCAGTTCATGTTGGGTTCCATTACAGAGCCACATGACCCAGCCTGAGCCTCCCATCTGGCTCTACTCAGAGGCAGGCTCATCACTGTAAGACAATCATGGAGTTGGTGGCAACACCCACACCATGTAAATCAGGGAGCTTTACTATGTAAAGAACCATCACGAATGATAAAAAAGTTCTAGAGATGGTTGCATAACAATGTGAATGTACTTAATACCACTCAACTGTATACCTAAAAATGGTTAAAAATACAAATTTTGTGTAATATATTTTATAACCATTTATCAGCTTATGAGTCTACAGCTTGGACTGGGCTAGGCTGTGCAGTTCTAATGGACTTACCTGGGCTTGCTCATGTAGCTGTGGTCGGCTGGCAGGTTGCTTGGCACTGATTGGTCTAGGAGAGCCTCACTCATGTCTGGTGGTAGGTGCTGGTTGTCAGCTAGTGGCAGTGGTGACTGGGTTACATATCTCCAGCTGCATAACCCAGGTATATTCACCTGTTGGCAGTTATAGGGGTCTCAAGAACACAAAGAGAGGGCAAGTCTCAACATGCAGGCATTTTTAAACCTTTACTAATCATGTCTGATAGTATCTCATTGGCCAAAGCAAGTCACACTGTGAAACCCAGAGTCAGTGTGAGTGGAGATGACACAAGCAGGTGAATACAGGAGATGTGAGCAAATTGAGAGTCACTACTGCCACACAGCTTGTTTATGAAGTACTGTTGCAGTTACAATGTACATTTCTGACCACATAGGCACATGAAGTTTCAAAATAGAAAAGAAAGCTGGTTGCCCAAGCCAACAGTTACTTTAGTCATTGAAGGTACAACATGCCCTCAGGCAGAACTGTGGTTTCCAAAAATGAAGACCAGAGAGAGAGAACATTCTAGCATAAAATCTTCCCACCAAGACCCAGAACAAAGCCCACTTCCTCAGCTCTTGGGGATTTCTGTAAAGTCTAGGAGAGCAAGCAGAATGTCCCCAGCACTTTCCCAGCCTTGTTTGTGGAAGTGTCAGCCTCTCCCATTCATCCTTACAGGCAAATCGTGATTCCTTGCCCTGCGCCCATCAACATAGATATGCTGAAAATTTGGGTTTGAAGGAGAAGGGATGGATAGTGAAAAGCAAGCAAAAATTACTCCTTCCATAATGTTCCTTTTCGCCTTGACCCAAGGAAGAGCAGTCACAGCTGACTATTCTCTTTCACAGGTGACCTACCCCTCTTCTGAGGGTGAGGGGTCTCCTGCCCTGGTTGCCTGTGGAGGGCCAGGCACCACAGGTAACTGGATGATAAAAAAAAAGTAGCCACACCCACAGCACAAGTCTGCATGGGGAGGTGGACAGCTGGGGTCAGCCCCACCAACTACCACTAAGCGACCTTGGGCAAGTTAACCTTATGTTGTTGGTTTCCTCATATACGTAAACCAACAACTAGAATAAGCCCTCCTGCAGGGCCATCCCCAGGATCTTATACCCCAACTCTTGCATGTGACTGTCCATAGCACATAGAATATGCTTAACAACCATGGCTTGTCTTTCAAAATGGCTGTCTCCCAAGCTACAAGAGAAGAAAGCTTCTGACATCCAGGCCAGGGTAACAGGGCACCAAGGTTGCTTTTAAACCAATGGCTGGGCAGCACATCTAACAGCCCTCCCTTCATCCAAAGGGCCATTATGGTAGTGGTGCTCCCAGCCCCCTGGGCCTGATTCCAGACAGCCTCCCTCTCCTCTGCCCAAGAACCATCCCAAAATCTCCACCTCACATTGTCTAAGGATGTCCCAACCATCCCTTTTCCCTCATAACCCTACTTCTCACTTACTGAGGCAGGGTCAGGAAGGTGGCCTGACAGGAACATAGTATCACCACAGGTTCCAGGAAGCAGGTCAAATCATGGCCCCATGCTCAGCCTCTCTAGAGTGTGGGAGCCATGCTGTGGAAAGAATTTTGATTTTTCTCTTCCCCAGACTTCCCCTCCAACAATGCCAACTAGGGGGAAGTGGGGACATGAGAGCATTTTTAATGACTTCATGTGGTTGCAGCTGTCCTCCAGGATGAAGCATCTTTTGGGAAAAAATAATTAGGAATCTCATAGAATGGAGAAAGAAAAAGAGGCCAGGAGATGGTGTTCTCTCATTCCTATTCCATGATACAGGTGCCCCTCCAACCGCCGCACCTCCCCCATTTTACATCCCCATGGTCTACCTGATTTCACCACTCAGCATGTTCAGCTATCCTGCAGCGCACCCTAGATTACCCAGGTGCTACCGAGTTCATTTTGCATGTTCATTCCACAAACACTGCCTCCACCCAGTTCAGTTGGTTTATTGCAAGTTTATTGGTCTCTTAGCACCCCCAACTCCATCACACTCAGTTTCTTATTTCTACATGTCAGTTACATAATGTTTGCCCGGTCTTGCATGAGGTAACAAAAAAAGTCTCTGCCTCCCATTTTTTACTTAGACAGGGCTGGAGGGAAGGAGACAAGGGTAGGCCCAGGAGCCAGCATGTCACCCTGGTGCTAGGGGACACTTGGAGGCTTCCTCACTTGGGCTCTCCTATAGAGCCTGGAAAGGATGAACTGCCATTTTTTCCTTACGGGTCAAGCTGGGAATGCTGCAGGCCTCCTGCTGTCCCCTGTGGGCTCCCTGCTTCTTCATGGCTAGGGAAATCGGGCCATTGTTAAATTGGGGTGGGGGGACTTAGATATGGAGGGGGTGACCTAGAGGACCCTGATAAGTCCATCCTGGCTTTGAAGCTCTAAATAGGAGCTACCCTCCTTTCTCCAGGTTCAGAAACCTGGACAAATAGCTCCCCACTTCCCAGGGCCAATGCCCAGCTCTGGCTGGAAGGGAAGGAGAGGGAGGGCTGAAGGAGGGAGGGGTGGAAGCGCAGCCACCGCTGCTGCCGCCCCCTGTGTATAAAACTCCCTTTGTATGCAGGTCGCCGGCTGCTCCCCATGCCAGGTGCAGCTGCCAGGATTCTCAATGCGGTTTGAACACAATTTGCCAGTGTTGGTTCAGCTCCGCTGGCTTCCAGTTGGGGGGCCATATGCTGCCTTTAATCTGCCTGTGTGATTCTCACCGATGTCAATAGGCGCAGGCGGGTGGGTGGCTCAAATGGCCCAAGAGCCGGGGCTGGGGAGGTGCTTCCACTGCTGCCAAGCAGCCTGGCTCTCCACACCAAGGACCACCGGCAGAGGGTCCTTGCAGGAAGCCGTGGCGCTGGGCTGCGGGGACAGGCGGGGCCCTGGCCGCTGGCAGCTGCCCCTGTGTTTGGCTATGGCGCGTGGGAGCCTCTCTGGTCAGCCATCCCCATAGCCATCATTGGGCCTTCCCCTCTGCAGAGATCCCTGCCAAGGAAGTCGGCCGGGGAGGTGCCAGTGCTCAGTCCAGACTTCACATTTCCCTCATTCTTTCTTTAATTGGATTTTTGGTCCTGCTGGGCAAAATAAGCTTTCCACTGGCAAAGCACTCTTGCCTCTTCTGAGAGCGCACTGGTGCCCAGAGGCTTTGGGCAGCTCTAGGCAGAGTGTCACCTTCCTCCCCTGACAAAGCATTCATTTCTTCTCTCCAGAGACGCAAGAGCGCTGCACGCACACATATGCATGCACACGCACACGTACCACACACCACACATACACCACCACATGAACGTACATACAATACACACCACATGCACACAAACGCATTTCCCACCACCAGCACACATACTACACACTACATGAACACATACTCACCACACACACTCCTCCAGGTCCAGGCAAACCCGGCCTCTCTCCGAAAACTTGATTTCGAAGCCTTTGAAAACAGTGATTCTCACTAACCAGGTGAAGATCCCTGTTCAGAATGGCCCAGCATCTGGCCCCTCGGTCTGAGCTGGGCCTAGGGACCAGCTGCACCCTCAGCAGCTGGGCTGCCTCCTTCCGAGTAGTTAGACCTCCCTTACCTGAAGCCCTGCAAGTCCCAGTTTTGTGCTCAGCCACAGATTAAAGCAAGAAGAAGCCACCTCCCCTCCGTCCTTGACAATCCAGCAACCAGGCTTAGCTTCTTGAGTGTTTGAGGGGATGGGGGAGGGAGAGGCTGAGGGAGAAACGGCAGGCAAGCTGGAGTCTGACTGAGAAGTGGCATTTTACTAGCAACACCCAACAGAAGACATTTGGATACTCTGAAACTCTGGACTGAGCATTAGGGAAGAAAAGGAGGGAAGGAAGAGAAAGAAAGGGGAGCAGGGGGAGGAGGGGAGAAGAGGAGAAAGGGAGGAAGGGGAGAGGAGAATGAAACAGGGGAGAAAAGAATAGGAAGAGAGGGAAGGAGGGAGAAGGGAGAAGAGCAGGGGAGACAGAAGGGGGAGTAGAAAAGATGGAATGTAGAAGGGAGGAGACAGAGGAAGAGGGAGTGGGGAAGGAGAGGGGGAAAGGGAGGAGAAAGGGGAAGAGATGGAAGAACAGGAAAAGCAAGAGAGGAGGCAAGCAGAAGGGAGGAGAAGGGAGAGGGGAAGGGAGAAAGGAAAAGGGGAAGAAAAGAGGGGAGGAGCGGGGAAGGGGGAAGAGAAAGAGGGCGGAG
>NW_006441063.1:1816665-1822626 GCF_000325575.1 Pteropus alecto | reverse complement strand
TGCGTTTTAAATAGAGGCCGCTCTGAGGGCAGGCAGAGGCAAACCCTAACCTCTCCTGGGTTCAGGCTGGCAGTTGAAGGAAACACTGCCTGGGGGATCCCCACCCTCCTAGAATTGTCACTGCGCAAGGGAGTCCAGCAGCCCTCCATCCCTGCTCCTGGGCTCTGGAGACCCCGCATTTCCCAGTGGCTGTGCCCTTCCACCCCGGGCCTGCGAGTGTTAGAGAACCCCAATGACCACCTTAAGCAGCCCTCCCCCAGGGTTGTAAAGGCGCCTATTAAAATACCCCGTGATCAACCCCAACAGCAGCCGGAAAGCTGCCAGTGGTCACATACATCACAATATTTCAGAGTCCTTGTTAACAAGCACCCATTAAAATTTGACAACCAGGTAGTAGCACAGAAAGTGCTGGTTTTGAAAAAAAAACTTGAGCGTTTTCTGCTGGTTCAGCAAGACAAAGCGAGTTTACCTGTTCCTTGCATTTTAAGCCAGGAGCACAGCGGCCTTAGCTCCTGGGTGCAGCCTGGTTAATGGAATGCGGGGTGTTTATTTGCGAGGCCACATCTGAACCTGGCTTGTTAATGAGCCTGCCGTTGTAAGCTCACTGTCAGTCAGCCTGCCTTTTTTTAATCAAAAGATAAAACAGTCGGTTATCAAGGATTAATGACTCTTACAGCATCCATATGAGGTTCGTATTTATCTTTTAAAAGAAAACGGAAGGAAGAAAAATGACCAGATTTTGTTTCAGTAAGCAGTTTAAATCTGCTCCGGTAAGTTGAATTCATTCATTCATTAATTCAGTCATGTGTCTGGGAGAAGCCAGCAGGAGCCCCTTCCATCACAAGAACTTCTGACTGTGAAATAAACCCCGAGTAACCAGATTAACTATGAAGTATGTCTCCGTCAGGTTTTAAGCATTAGTTCAAGTGTAGTTTCTGGGCATTCCGGCTTATTGTAGCCAGTTGCCCATTCTGGTATTGCAGTCAGCACTTCAGGAGAAGGGGTCTCCATTTCCTGTCTCGGCCTTCAAAATAGAGCTCGCATGTGCAATGACATTGTGCCGCGTTGATTTAACTAAGAATATCGATATTTTAAATAGATTCCCCTGTGATTTATATATTTTCGCATTGCACAGAGTGTGTAAATATCTCTCTATGTCTGAACACACAGAGGTGTATGTGCCCACAAGAACCTGTATCACATATACATGTGTGTGACCAGGAAGAGTATGGCTACTGAAATACTCATTTAAACTGTTAGGCAGCTTGGTTTATAACAGATAGTATGATACTAAGATCTTTTATTTAGCAATCTGAGATATAGTTTGGCCAAAAAAAAAAAAAAAACAAAAACAACTATTGGCCTTGCTCTCATCCAAAGAGGGCCCTGCTGTTTTCTAAGTTGGCTGTCTTCAATTGGCCTCTTTCTTTGTATTTGCTGTCCTCTTTCTGAGTGTCTATGTGCTCTGAGGGATGAAAGCTATAACTATTACATGAGGATACTTGAAATCACAGCCAGAAATGTCAAGGTGCTCCTTCCCATACTGTCGGCAATGAGACACACTCAGGTTACAATGCCAGCCATTTTGGAAATTAAATGATGTTTACAGCACCGCAGCACATCATTTTATGGCTTCAAAGAAAGGCGAATAAATACCGATTCTAGAGTGGGCTGGGGATCACAGACAAATTCAGAAAAGCCAAATGAGGTCTGTCTAGTGTGATTTAACCCCTTGGGGTCTCAGGCTCCTCATCTGTAAAGTGGTGATATTAACACCTGATCTACCAGCCCACTGGGGAGCCAAAGAATTAGAGGAGAGAACAGAATTTTAAAGAAATGCCTAAAAGGGATTAATTCAGGGTGACTAACTAACAGCTCAGTTCCTGTGGGAAGGGTGTCACCTGGAGGATCTGAAACCCCTGTTGTTTTGCAGATTGATATTCTGACCTCTGGGTTAGGAAGAGGAGGTGGGAGTGTGAAGAGAGAGTCCCAGTGAGAGGTTCCAGAAGCCCAGTCCTGACTAATAAAACTGAGAAGTCCTGGGAAAGCTTCTGGTCAATCTCATCTAGAAGGAATTGGAAATGCAGACGAGGGGCCATTCCACCTGTACTGTGCCAGCCATTCCTACTGGCCACCAAAACCCTCAAAATACTAAAGGGTTTTGCCCACAAGATACTTATTAATTACAAAGGGAGAGTCATCATTTACATTGGAGAAAGCTGACAGACACCCCTTAACCAAATGATAACAGCAAACCAACATCATGTGACTCCTGATATGAAGCACTGAGAAGGACATAGCATGGCTTCTATGATATTCTTGCCAAACATGCAGAATCTGAATCAAATCATGAAGAGACATCAGATAAACCCAAGTTGAAGGACATTTTACAAAATAACTCTCCTGTATGCTTTAAAAATGTCAAGGTCAAGAAATTCAACTAAAAACTGAAGAACTAACTGTTCTAGATTAAAGGAGACTAAAGAGACATGAAAATGAAATGCAATATGTGATTCTGAATTGGATCTTGAAACAGAAAATTTTTTTTCTTTTGTATAAAGGACAGTAGTGGGACAATTGAAGAAATGTGAATGTCTGTAGATTCAATAACAGCATCATAGCAATGTTAATTTCCTAATTTTGATAATTGTTTTGTGGTTATATAAGAGAATATTCTTGTTTCTTAAGACATCTGTACCAAAGTATCAGAGGTAAAGTATCATGTCTGCAACTTATTCTCGAATAGTTCAGAAGTATCTATAGCTATAGCTATGTATCTATATCTGTGGATATATATACAAAACCTGAACTGTGTGTGTGTGTGTGTGTGTGTGTGTGTGTGTGTGTGTGTGTGTGTGTGAGTTGTGTGTGTGTGTGTGTAGAGAGAGAGAGAGAGAGAGAGAATAAAGGAAATTGGTAAAATATTAACCTTCGGAGAATGTGGGTAAAGGGGATATCAGAATTCTTTGTACTATTTCTACAACTTTTCCGTAAGCCTGAAATTTTTTAAAGCTGAGAATTAATAAATATATAAAGGACTCTGGGTTTCTCTTGGAATAGCAACGAACGAGGGAACTGGGGAGTGGACCGGAGCCAAACTTGGTGAAAACATGAGGGCCCCCAAGGGTCACTGGACAGGGTCACCATGACCCAGCGGAGAAGAAGCGAGACAGGGTGCAGCACTGGTGCTGACCTCAGCCAAAAATTGCCTCTGGAATTTTCCACAATATATTCACTGTAGCAGGCTGGGAAAGTGTTTCTTATGGCTCAGTGCCTAGCAAGAGGTTCATCACTTAGTAAGTGGTCAATTGATTTTGTTGCTGAATGAATGAATGAATGAATGAATATACACCTCCTTCTGCATCCCACACCACAGGGCAGCAGGCCCTCCAGGTCTGACAAGGGCCTTGCACCCCCATTTACAGTCCCCGGTGGGGTGAGAAGCCTTGATCGGCAGGGAGTCAGGGGCCCCTGCGTTCATCCGAAAGCTTATGCCAGATTCATTATTTAAGCAACAGCACATCCCCCAAATAAACACGTGTGTCTTTGCAGCCTGCAGCCCTGGAGCACTATTAAACACGTAGCGGGGGAAAGGCCCAGGCCCTCACTGCTGTGTGCAATTTCCAGCCGGCTGGCTATTCTTTTGTCACCGCCTTTTTATTGGTTTTCTCAAAGTGGTTACAATGCTGTTATTGTAAAACCCTCATAGCAGAAGAGCAAGAGAGGCAGCAGTGACGGAGAATGGAACAATTTCTGCAGGGAGAGCCTGCACACCTGGTGGGGAAGGCTACCTAGTGAAAGGAGTAGGGGGGAACAGAGCCTTTTTTTTACACAGGTCCACTTGACCCACTCATAAATCCACTGGGAGCCAGGTCGGTCCTTGAATTCCCTAGAAAGTAAATGGCCTTGCCCTTTCTATCCCTGGGGAGGCCCCTCTGAAGAATATCAGCAGCCCCTCCCTGTTCACAGTCAAGCCCAGCTTCTAGATGCATGGGCAGGCCTGGCCCCAGGTGTGGAGGGGAAGCCTGAAGGACAGAAGCAAGACTGTGACTTCACCAACATCCCCACTCCTCCCCTGCAAGAAAGGCTTTTTTTTCCCATCCCACTGGGTTTCATGTATGGAGGTATAATTTATATGCAATAAAATGTGCATATTGTAAGTGTCCCTATGCCTTTTCCAGTGTTCCTCAACCTTTTTGGCACCAGGGACTGGTGCTCCTTTAAAACCTAATGCCTGATGATCCGAAATGGAGCTGAGGCAGTGATGCTAGTGCTGGGGAGTGACTGCAAATACAGATGAAGCTTCTCTAGCTCGCCTGCCATTCATCTCCTGCTGTGTGGCCCAGTTCCTAACACGCCACTGACCAGGGTTGGGGACACCTGTTTTATACTACTAGCTCAAGAAATAGAGCATTGCTGTCCAATACAACTTTCTACAAAGTTGAAAATGTTCTGTATCTGTCACATGTGGCTATCAAGTGCTTGAAATGTAGCTAATGTGACTAAGAAACCAAATTTTTCGTTATATTTCATTTTAATTTACATAGCCACATGTGGCTGTAGGCTACTGTATCAGACAACACAGATATAGAACATTTCCATCATTCCAGAAAATTCCCTTTTGCCCCTTCTAGTCAGTACTTCCCAAGAGGTAACTACTTTTCTGTCTTTTATCACTGTAGACCAGGGTCTCTCCACCTCAGCACAATTAATATTTGTAGCCATATAATTGTGAGACTGAGCTGTGTGTTGTAGGATGTTTAGCAGATCTCTGGCCTCAACATCCTAGATGCCAGTAGGGCCTGCCCCCAGTATGACAACCAAAAATGTCTGCAGACTTAGTCAAATGTCCTCCAATGGGGGATAGTGTGGAGACTCACCCCTGGTTGAGAACCACTGCCTTAAATTAGTTTTGCCTCTTCTTAAACTTCAAATAAATAAAATCATACAGTACATATTGTGTGTATCTTTTTCTTTCTTTCTTTTTCTTTCTTTCTTTCTTTCTTTCTTTCTTTTCTTTCTTTCATTCATTCTTTCTTTCTTTCTTTCTTTTTTAATAAATACCAAAAACGTGTTGCTCACAGTTCTGGAGGCTGGAGGTCCAAGATCAGGGTGCCAGCATGGTGGGGCAAGGGCCCTCTTCCAGGTCACAGACTTCTCTCATCATATTCTCACTCTACAAAAGTGTGGAGCTTCTCACTTGTGTTCAGCTTCTTTTATTCAACATAATGTCTGTGAGATTCATCTAGGGTGTTTTAAATATCAGCAGCTCTTTCCTTTGTATTGTTGAGTAGTATTCCATTGTATGGATGTATCACAGTTTGTTTATCCATTGGTCTGTTAATAAACATCTGGATTGTTTCCAGTTTGGGGCTATCATGCACAAAGTGGCTATAAACATTTATGTACAGAACTTTGTGTGGTCATAGGTCGTCATTTCTCCTGGGTAAATGTCCAATAGTGGAAATGCCGAGCCATAGGTAGATAAGTGTTTAACTTCATCAGAAACTCTTTTCTATTCTACACTGTGCCATTTATGCTCCCATCAGCGACAGATAAGAGAGTTCTAGTTCCTCTACACCCTCGCCATGTAGCATCATCTGTCTTTTTAATTTTAGCTGTTATAGTAGGTAGAAGGTTAGCCTTCTAAAGGCCACAAAGCCACCCGGAGCAGTCAGATTAAAAGTGAAGCTACGATAACCAAAGCCTAAGAATTGGAATGGGCTTTGGAGACCTCTGGATTTAGTGAGTTCTGAGTCCAGAGAGCTGAGTCGGCCTTGGACTCCCCACAGTGAGGCTGTGGCAGGTTGCTTCACCACAATGTTCTTCCTGCTTGTAAGATGGGAGAGGCCATAGGTTGTGCCACAGGTCATGCCATGGTGGGGAGGGAAGACACAGACAGGAAGACAGTTCCTGGAAAACAGTTTGCATCACAAAGGAGAATTGCAGGTAAAATGTGTT
>NW_006441063.1:1806423-1813245 GCF_000325575.1 Pteropus alecto | reverse complement strand
CCTCATTCCCACCCCATTTCCAATACACACACACACACACACACACACACACACACACACACACACACACACGTCACCAGAGACACAGGACAGCACTTTGTTATTTGCAAGGTGAGTGATGATGTTGATGAGGGAGAGACGAGAAGGAGGAAGGAAGAGTTGCTTAGCTGCTATTTGGGGACCTCAAAATAGGTTAGGTTAGAGTTCAAAATGGGTTAGCTAAGGACTTGCCAACTTTTGGAGGGCATGCCGTGAGAATATTGTCAATTAGACACTAGAAGATGGGAAATATATCAAAAAAATAAATCCTAACTCCCACCTCAGTACAGCTTCTGGTCTAATTTTCAATAGAAAATAAACAGTGCAACTCAGAAGATGGAGATAATATAATACCACCTGGACCTGGACACAGAGAGCTGCCAGTGTTGAGACTGACAGAGTATGACAGGTTAATCCAGAGGGGTTTACCAGAGGAAGTCAGGAATCTGAAGGAGAGGAACACTTGGAATTAACCACAAGACAGGAAGCACCCCACCATCCAAATAAGAATACATGTCTTAACATGCTCTTTTGTTTGGTGCTGTTTCTAAGGGCCTCATTAACTGCAATGCTCCCTTAAATCTTCACCTTGGGGAAATGTTATTCACCCCCCAAAAAAAATTAATCTATTTTTAGAATCATAAGCAAACTTCGGATAATGAATAAATCTATGCCTGCCACTACATTGTCAATCTCTTGTGGGCTACCCGGGGAAGGTCTCTGACAACATTATCTTATAGAGGTCAGGTGGTACAGAGGTAAGGGATAGGGGGTTCCCTGGAGATGGTATCACCTGTTCTGTCATGGGCTCAGGGAAGAAATGATTGGAACCTGGGATGTGGCTTTTTTGGTGTTCAGAAGGTGGACCTTAGTCAACCTAGACAGGAGACATGGATCTAGTTTTCTTGGACCTAGATGTCTTGGGGTGGGAACATTCTTAAGGGCACCCACCAAGGTAAAGCTCAAAGTTGGCATCTGTTTGGGGAGAAGAGATGTTAGCCATCCAAGAAATCACCATAGAAAAGACATCATGAAGATTGTAAGCCAAATGCTCCTAGTCCTTGTTTCTCTGTGTATTTTCCCTTTGCCCACATCTAAAATACTTATGAAAATATGAGCTCCATGAGGGCAGGGGCATCATCTGTTTTGTTCACAGCTGCATGAGCAACTAAAGATGCAGCTAACAGATGGCTCACTAAATAGTCATTGAACAGCTGAATAGTAAAGCCCCGACTGAACACTCAGTCTTGATTTACCTGAGCTGTTCAATCATCTGGGAAGGCACAGTATTAGGGAGCATAGAAGGCCAGTTCACTGTGCAGTGTGAGACCAGTGTGACAGTCTCACAGATGACCAGATCAAGAAGCCCAGGGAGAAGATGACTTCTCTAAAGTTTTAAGGTCTAGCCATGTTATCAACCTCTCAGTGCTGATTCATATTCCATTGCCAGTCTCTGGGGGCAGTGGGCCTTATTGCACTCAACAGTGTTCTTAGTTGCCCCCTCCTTACACAAACACGTTTCCAGGAAAGAAAAGCTCTGAGCAGACAGGGAAGGCTGGACTCCCAAACTTCCCTCCCAGAATATCCTTTCTTCTTATGGTTGGTGCCTAGAATCCCTGGGCCACCCCCAGGAAAGATGCCCTTTATGACTAGTCCTAAGAAGGACAGCGTCCTTTTCTTTGTTTCACTTCAGCACAGTTGAGACAGGTAGACGTTTTAAAAATTAGCTTTATTATTTTTTAAAGAAGAACAGAAACATAAGCAGCATAAAATTATACTCATTTCTCAAGTCCAGACTACAGGAGGTAGGCATACCTGGACACATAAGAGGACCCTTGGTTCCAAACCTACGTACTGGAATGAGATAAGGTAGCTGGAATGCCAGCCCGCGGGCCTGGCTTTACCTAAGTTCCCCTACTCCTGGCCTGCATCAAGCCAATGCCATCTTCTTCCAAGAGGTAGATGCCACCCCTGTTCTAGGGCCTGTGGGGAGTTGTTTCCCTATCTTTCTGCTGCAGGGATGGTACTTCCCAGCTCCCCTTGGTCTCCTCTCCAAGGTGTGAGGGCACAGCCAGCCAATGGATGATTTGCAGGACAGCTGTGGTTGACAGCCAGCAAATAATAGAGCTTTCTGGGTCTATGTTATCTAATCCACCTACCTCTGCAGCTTCCCTTGGCATCCCACTCAGGAAGTGCCCCTCCCCCCACACCATCTGGAAGTGCTTTTTGAAAAATCTACTCATTATTGTTAAAAAGCAACACGGAGGCTTTCACAAGACACAGTTGCAACAGCAGCTCCTAAACTGTAAGTTCCTGGAAGGTAGGAATGTTTACTTTGGCCTCCTCTGTATAACCACCACCTGGCACATGGTAGGAGCTTAATAAATGATGGTGGAATACATGAGGAATTGATAAACTTACAATAAGGGTGCCCCAGTGGTTTCTGGATAACAAATTATTCCGAAATTTAGCAGCTTAATAACCATTTTATAATGCTTGCAGTTTCCATGGGATAGGAATTTGGACGGGCACAGCAGTGATGCCTTGTCTCTCTGCTCCATGATGTCTTGCGGTCTCGGTTGAGAAGATATGAAGGTTTGTGGGCTGGAATCATCTGGAAGCTTCTTCACTCACATGTCTGGCACTTCAGCTGAAATGACACAAAGTCTGGCTGGGCTCAGCCGGGGCCGTCGATCTAAATACCCACGTGTGTGGCCTCTTTATGTGGATTGGGCTTCCTCACAGAATGGCCAATTCAGCGTAATCAGAGTTTTCACATGACAGCCACCCAAGGCTCAAGGCGGAAGCTGCCTGGACTTTTATGACCCAGCCCTGTCATACTCCTGATTTAAGCTGTCATCAGGACATCCAGATTCAAGAGGAGGAGAAACAAAGCCCACCTCTCATTAGAAGGAGTGTCAGAAAACTTTGCAGTCATGTTTTAAAGCCACCATTAACAGTGAAAGCCCTGTCTCCCTTAAGGATTTTGCATTCATTCCTTCAACAGAATTTATCTCGTGCATCTACCACGTGTCACACCCTGGGTGATATGTAGAGATTTAATGGTGAACAAAATAAACATTGTTTCTGCCCTCATATAGCCTGAATTCTATTAGAGAACACAGACATTAAATAAATAAACATGCATACAAATGAGTACAGATCATGATAAACACTATTAAAGAGGGGGGAGTGCCTTAAGAAAGAACAAAGAGGCTCAATTTAGATGGGAAGTATCTTGCTCCTTTAGAAGCAAAATCTGATGCAAGTTTTTTAGTGCAAGCAGTTTCTTTAGAGGTGATTCATGGAAGCTCCTGTAGAGCAATGAAGGCCTGAGAGAGCCAGGAAGGAAGTCGGAGGATGCATTAATAAGTAGGCTACCACTGTGGGCAAATGGCACTCAGTGCTGTGAGACACTTCTGATTGACAGTGTAGAACACACCTCAGATTGTTCCATCCAAAGGAGGAAGCTGGGGCATCTACCCACCAAATCCTAAGAGTCATAGTTGGGGACATTGGTACAGGCTGTCCTCTATGGATATTGCCCATAAACAGCCAGGGAGAATCTCAGCAAAGGGCCCCAAGTGATGGTAGAAGGAGCCCTCTTTTGGTTCTAGAGCCAAGAAGATATGGAAGGTGCCTGCCCCAGGGGTCAGGGTGGCCTGCCTCGAGCAAGCAACCTTCTCAAAGAAGAAGTTCAAGAGTCAAGAACACAGAATTATAGATGATCTATACATTTATCTGTGCCGTATGTGGAGTTTCATCAAACACCACCCCAATGCCAGCACATAGCACGGGGCCTGAGATAACAATGCATTTTTGGTTTTCCTTCTAATGTCTATGAGTTTGCAATGACTGTCCACACTGACCACCTTGCCCCTACCCACCCCTCTCCCGTGTGACCAATGGAAAACATTACCAAAATTGCCCACAGGCAGGCAAGATGGGGTTGTTTGTGTCCAGGAGAGTGTTTCCCTTTTGTATGAGGTTAACTACTAGGAGTTGTGAATACCACACCCCATAACTCTGGCCAACCTTAAATTACCAGGAATCAATTCGTGGGGGGCTAATTCATGGTCTCCAGGAGGCACCCTTACTGAGGGGTAGTCACATTAGCAAGAGACCATGCTCTTGACAGGTGCATGGTTCACTGTCAAGGCTGGCAGGTGGCTCTCCAACTTTGGACCCCTTAGTGAGATTCTAAGAACACACACACACACACACACACACACACAGTTCCTCCACAAAGCTTTACCATGTTAGGTGCCACTGACTCGCAGGGCTGCCAAGAACTAGGGGTGATGATACAAGAACATCACTTGATAAGTGAGAGCACCTGGAGGAAAAATAAGTGAGCAACTGAAAGAAAAGTATTTTTACTAAGACAATGTGATACTGTTTATTTTCAAATAGCTAAATAGAATTTCTGTAAAATTTTTAAAGAGCATTTATCGTAATGACCCTTTTCAATTCAACCACTACTTAATATCAAGTATATGCCATGCCTTGAATTTAGCAATTTTTTTTTAAGTTAAGAATAATAATAATGACTCGGTGGTAGTAAAGGTGCTTGGCAGGGTGGGGGACTGAAGTCAGGAACCAGCTCTCAGCAGCTTGTCAACATGTTTCCTTGCTGTGAGCTGCCTTTGTCTGCTGCTTACCTGCAGGCCTTTGAGTGCTCTCCTGCAAAGCAGCCCATCCCCATGTTTTGCCTGGGTCACTGCCACCCTGAGGACAGCTCAGCCACACACTGTGTGTGTGTGTGTGTGTGTGTGTGTGTGTGTGTGAGAGAGAGAGAGAGAGAGAGAGAGAGAGAGAGAGAGAAGAGGAAGAGGGAAAGGAAAGAGAGAGAGAGAAACACAAAGGGAGGGAGGGAGGAAGGGAGGGAGGGGAAGACAGAGAAGAGGGAGGAGAAAGAAAATAGAAGCAGGGAGAAGAGGGAGAGAGGAAGAGGATGGAGAGGAGAAGGGAAAAGGGAGGGAGAGAGGAAGGGAGATGAAGAGGAAGGGGAAGGGAGAAGAGAAAGAGAGGGGTCTAGGATTCTACTAGGATAGAAAAGCCAGGAAGTCAAATTCCTGACCCAGTGATAAATAGAATCCCAGCTGCACCAAGAACACAGCAGTGGTTAAACCATTCACACTTGGAATTCCTCACAGTGGAAAATAAACTCAACATTGCTCGTGAATATATAGTTAGGGAAGATGATGTCTGGGACCCAGATCCTACATCCCCTGTCCCTGATATAGGGCACACAGCCTTGGTGGGTTGAGAAAAGAGGCTAGGGGCCTGCAAGATGATTCAGCCCCAGAAGTCTTCAGGTCAAGTTTCTAAAGAGCAGAAAGGTAGAGAAAATGAGCCGGAAGGATGCAGGACAGAAGATGGAAGACAAAGGATGAGAAAGAGAACAGAAGCCTGGGCCAGGGAGGAGCATGCAGCTGAGACAGACCCCAAGGAGTCCTGGTGGGTGGGTTGACCTGAAAGAGACCCTGAAAGTCTCGGGTGAAGAAGTGAGAGGAAGGAAAGAAGAAGGCTGCTAGGATGAGGAGAACAAAAATAAAACCCTGAGCATGGATTTCAAAGCCTTTTCAGCAGCAGTTCTCAGAAGCCTTACCTGAATGGTGGACAAAGACTTAGAATCACTGGAATCCTGGATCTGAGCTTGCTCTGTTCCCCCACACCCAGTGTCTGGTGCCCCCAGAGGTTGGGCTTGACCAGAAGTACCTCAGGCTTCCACATCCTCCTCATCCACTTATCCTCCCCCTGCCCAGGTATGAAAGGAAGGCCTGTGCAGCAAGGCTCCTCCTGACTCCAACCACCTTTCCCTTCACAGAAACCAGTCGCATTCATGCAGGGGTATTGGCCATTGATGGGAGGGGAAGGATGGACACCTTGGGTCCCTTTCATTGATTTTAAGCGCCCCTTCCCCAGCTTCTGACAGCCTGTCCCTGAGACTCTCTTTGGAGCTCCACCCACTCACTGGCACTACTGAAGCAGCTCTCCCTCAGAAAGCCAGAAGTGACTAGAAGTTTCTAGACTCACTTCTAGGGTAGACCTTAACCCTGATGGCATTCAGTCAAGGAGTTTAACAGCTCAGCTTCCTTGCATGGAGTCAGGACGGACTTTGAGGTGTGACTTACCCTCCAGAGCTCCCCTCACCCCCACAAACCCCATGGAGTCAGGCTGAAGTTACCCACTGCAGCAGGACTTTGTCTGAAATTGGATTCTTCCCCTTCAGGCTTCCCTCACACCCTTAGAGGTGTCTCCTGGAAGCACTTCGATAAGAAAGCACTTCCACACAAATTTTTGTCTCAGGCTCTGCTTCAGGGGAAATGGAAGTCATAGGTCTCATGAGCAAAGCCATAAGAAAAGCGATTGTGGGTAGACACATTACAGAGGGCCTCTCATCTAGTCCTCAGAATGAGACAGCCATCCTGGTATGAGCGCATTGCACAGACAAGAAGCGGAAGCACAGTGATCAGAAGGGACTTGCCCAGGATAGCATAGCTGGTAAGCAGAGCAACCTAGATTAAACCCAGCTACTGCTAGCTCCAAAGCCAGCGTTTAGTCTTTGACATCCCACTGAAATGAGATGGGGGTTGCAGGCTCTCCTGTGGGGAGCCCTGCCACTTCTGAAAGGAGTTAACATCTCCAGGCCCGGCAGCCAAGGGCAATCTGGAACCAGTCAGGCACTTAGGTGGGATGACCAGGGAGAGAGTGAAAGCTCCATTCAAGCTCTTAGTTTAGCAACCGATGCCTCTGCAGTCACTAGTTCACCCAGAACCA
>NW_006441063.1:1789018-1806391 GCF_000325575.1 Pteropus alecto | reverse complement strand
CCTGCTGAATTTGCCAAGCATCCAGAGGCCTTTAGCTTGGGGCCCTCTGATTAATTAAACTCCCCAATCTTCATGTGATTTTTTAAGACAACCCCCAAAAGCCAGCACTCACTAAGAGGAGCTCAGAAGCTGCCAAAAACACCCTATGAATAAATGTTCAGGGTTCCATCCAGAGACACCCACAGTGACTGATGAGTCATTAGATGACCAGCTGTCACCACATAGTGCTATATATAGATGGGGAAGGCCAGAGGGGTGCCTGAGACCTAACATAAGGGGGAGGAATATGCATCTAGAGGGCAAGGTCCAGCTGTGGGGCAGGCCTAGAGTACCTCAAAACTGTGCCCTCAGCTCCCCAAAATAATGGAATCTCGGTCTGTATTGTCCCAGTGCAGAATGCTGCTTGAACTGGAAGCAGGCAGCAACAGAGCCGGACATGGGTTATGCCAGCACATTGATGACTATTACTGCTAATGATAGTAATGGGAGAATAATGGCTCAGAGAACATCCCGCATATCACCTCATGTTCTTTCCATCATACAAAGATGTAGACGACTTATTAACATTGCTGTCATTTAGGCAGCCCAAATTAAGGTTCTGGAACCCAGGCTTGGTTAGGCCAGGCCTGCACTGTCCAGTGTGCCTATTAAGCTCTTGAAATGTTACCAGTCCAAATTAAGATGGGCTGTAAACCTAAAATACACAACTGGATTTCAAAGACTTAGTTCCAAAAACAGAATGTAAAACACCTCATTAATAATTTTTTCTTGATTACATGTTGAAATGATAATATTTTGGATAAACTGGGTTAAATAAGATATATTATTAAAATTAATTTTACCTGTTTCTTTTTACATTTTTAATGTGGCTACTAGAATGACATTTCAAATGATATATGTGGCTCACATCTGTGGCTTGCATTATATTTCTATAGGACAACACTGGGTCATAGGCTAGAGGCCAGAACCTTCAGAAAATCCTGGCTATGCTCTCTCCTGATAAATAAAGCCAGCTTCCTGGTTCAATGCTGAGAGAGGCCAGGGCTGATCTCCAGACAACGCTAATGGCCAACCACAGCTCCATATACTGGTCAGAGAAGGCCCAGCTGACACACAAAATCCCCCGAGTATCTGTGAACCTTAAACTTGGCTCTCATATCTTCTGGAAATTCATAGCCTTCCTGGGAAGAATGATGAATCCTCTCTTGCCCTCTCTTACCCTCTCTCCTCCTCACTTAACCCCCAAGAGAGTTCAATGCTGTGTGATTGCAAAAAGAGATGGTAAAATAAGGCCAATTCACAAAAGAAGCAGCCCTTGCCCTCACATATGCAAACAGCAGAGGCAATCAAAGGATAGAAGGGAAAAGAGAAAGAGAAAGAGAAATGAAGGTAAGAATTATCTCCAGACAATTGAGACCAAGGGAGAGAAACAGTATCCTAGAGACAGATTCACAAATGTCACACACTGTGCTCACCTGGAGAGGAGGAGGAATAGAAGGGGGCGCTTCTTCAAGCGTGCACATACACCTTATGTGTGCAGGTTGAACATGAGAGAGCATGAGAGAGAGGTTCAAGAACAAGGTCCAAGAAAAAGGCAGACAAATGGAAACAGAACAGGGAAGAGAGAAGCGCAGGGGACAAAACCAAATGGAGGTGTGGGAGCAAGGTGTGTGTGTGCATGGTGTGGGGAGAGTGACAGCCTCCCTCTCTGGCAAGGACTGCCCTTTCCTTCTGTGTCAGTTTAAATTATTCACGTCAGGTCAATGGAAAGAATATACCAAAATAAAAAATGCATTGGGGCCAGGCAGGCCCTGGATTCATGTGCGATGGAAACGGCCTTGGGAGGAGTAAGGGCTGCCTGCCCTGCTCCTGGGAGTGGGCTGGACTTCAGGTGGTTTCAGTGAGGGTGATTTTCTGCTGGTTGACAGAGCCAGGGCCTAACAGCACACTCCCATGGGCCAGGCTGAGAGGTTTAGGGAGCTGTATGAGGAATCAGAGTCTCCGGTCAGGTAAGGCCTGGTGAGCAACCGAAGAGTACAACCCCTCTAGGGTCAAGCCAGGGCTGCCTTGCTGCCTGCCACTTCCTCACACCCCTAGACTGGCTGACACTGTGCCAGCCTCCTGCCTACCCTGAGCTGACCTTTCACTGGTGAATCCAGAGGCCCTAGGTGACTCTCAGTTAATCCAATCTAAGCAGCCTTAAGTGCTGCCAGGACAAGCTGGGGAATGAAGGCTTCCCCCGCCCCCGCCCCCGACATCCACCTCTCCCAGGTAATTACATCTCAAATAGGCCTTCTGGGAGCCTGCACCCACCTTGGTAACCTTGCCAGAAGAGGCCTTCACTAAAGAGGATACAGGACAACTGTGTTAATCTGCTCAGGCTGCCATAACAAAGCACCATGGAATATTTAAGGCTGGGTGGCTTTGAAGAATATAAATTTATTTCTCACAGTTTTGGAGGCTGGAAGCACAAGATCAAAGTGTTAGCAGGGTTGGTTTCTTCTGAGGCCTCTCTCCTTGGCTTGCAGATGGCCACCTTATCACTGTGTCCTCCCTCACTGGCCTTCTCTCTGTGTCCTGAATGATCCTAGTGTCTCTCTGCGTATCCAAGTTTCCTCCTCTTATAACGATAGCAGTCAAATTGGATTAGAGTGTACCATAATGGCCTCATTTTAACTTACCTCTTCAATGGCTTTATTTCCAAATGCAGTCACATTCTGTGGTACTGGGAGTTGGGACTTCACCATAAGAATTGGGGGTGGGAGTGGGACACAATTCAGCCCATAATAACAAAGATCAGAGAAAGACAAGTCTAAGTCTGTATAAGGACTGGGGTGGAGATGGGACCAGTTCAAGGTAGACCCCTCTGTCTCCCTGCCTGAACTTACAGTTGCCTCCATGTACATTTGTAAAACCTGAAGCCAGCAATTCTTTGGGGCAAGGGGCTTGGGGAGTCTTCTCATGGCTGATAGTTGCTATCTTCCCTGGGACCAAGAATTATGTATCTCCAACTCTAATTCAGTACCTGGCTCTTAGCAGAGAAATGATGATGGAGACAGAACAGAGGTTATTAGGCAAGGCTCTGGGTCCCTATTCATTTAGCATCTTGTCATCAATGGAAGTGACTCCAGAATGAATTTGTGCTGAATTCACAAAGGCCCTTTTGAGGGAAGAGGAGGAGGAGCGGGGGGAGGAGGAGAGAGAGGAGGTGGTGGCGGCAGGGGCAGGGGCAAAAGAGGAAGAGGAAGGAGAAGGAGAAGGAGGAAAGAAAGAAAGAGGAAGGAAAGAAGGAAGGAAGGAAGGAAGGAAGGAAGGAAGGAAGGAAGGAAGGAAGGAAGGAAGGAAGGAAGAGCACTGTGGCAGATTGCATTTTCCAAGATGGCTTTAGCAAGATCTCCCATCCCTCATGCCCTTCTCAAAATCTAATGTCACTCACCCATCAAGAGCTGAGGTCTATGGTCCTTCCCCTTGAATCTGGGTGGACTTGTGACATTAGAAGTGCCATTATGTGACTTCCAAGGTTTCTTTCATGGGATACTCTCAGAAACCGGTCACCATGCTGTGGAGAAGCCCAGACTCCACAGAGAGGCCTCAGAGAAATGTTCCAGCTGACAGCCCCAGCTAAAATTCCAGCTAAGAGCCAGTGTCAATGGCCAGGCATGTGAGTGAAAAAGGAAGCCTTCTATGTGCCTTCAGCCCTAGGCATTGTCTGATGGCAGTGCAGAGGGAGAGAGAGAGAGAGAGAGAGAGAGAGAGAGAGAGACAGAGAGACAGAGAGACAGAGAGACAGAGAGAGACAGAGAGAGAATATGAACTGCCTAGCTGAGGACATTCAACCCCCAGGACAGCAGAGGATAACAAAATGATACCTGGTTTTTTAAGTCACTAAGTTTTGGAGTGATTCATTATACAGCAATAGCTCACCTGTCAACACACACACACACAGTACGTAAAAGTCCCACTTCACAGGGCCTGTTTAAAGGTTCCTGGCAGCAGACCTGGGTGCCCACTACTTAGGCTCTGGGGCCAGGCTACAGGATCAAGTCCCTCTTTCATGACTTCTTAGCTGTATAACCTTGGATACGTGAATTAACATCTCTGTCTCAGTTTCTTCCTCTCTGAACAGGGAACCCACCTGAGCCCTCCAAATGGGATGGTGGTAAAGATGAAATGTGATAACCCACATCAAGTGCTCAGAACCACGCCAGGCACGCATTACATTCTCAATAACTGCTTGCTGTGATGATATTAGTCAACATCTCCCTTTCCGCTTCCTAACAGGTGGGCTGAGAAACATGCCATTTCTGGCAGACACTCTGCTGACCGTCTTTTTCCATCACACTGAGGTCACCAGCTCTGCCCCACAGTTATTTGTTTTGTAAAAATGTCAGCAGCTGGGCCCCAGTCCCTTCCCCCCAGACCTTGTGGAAAGTCAGCTCCCCTCCCCCTATAGTATTTGAGTTCTATTCCCTGCCACTGTCATCTGCTCCTTTGCCTTGCAAACCACTGATTATCAGAAGACAAAACACTGGCTGAGAGCTGACCTCAATACCTGTTTTTAAAATCCCTTGGCCTGGCCCAGCCACAGAGCTGTGGGACAGAGGATGGGCCAGCAGTGGAGGACAACATTTGTCTGGGCTTGAAAGAGCCCCTTGCCTCTCCTTTTGTAGGGTGGCTGAACATTGCAGCGTTTGGGTGCTTGGTTCTTCCTACACACTGCTAGAGCATGGTACTCGCCTCCTAGAGGTGGCTCCCATAGCCTACAGCGGACCGGGCCATGCCAGGGTGGTTCCAGCTGTAACGGGTCTGCTTACTGCTCTGGGTACCAACAGAAGCAGAGGCCAGGCACCCCACCTTAAGAACTGGAGAAGTGGTGAGGGCAGAGAAGAATAAAGTCCAACTAAGGCCTGCCTGGCCTCCAGAAGGGCCCCCTCTGCTTTTTTCTCTGGGACAACACTTGATGCTTCTCCAGTCCAAATTCCCTATCTGAGGCACCTATGTTTCTCTGACTTTCCAGCTGTCTCACTCTGAGGGCCCAACCTCACAGTGAACCACCATGGGTATTCTTTCTCACTCTCCATTGGGTAACTGGCTTCTTTACCCAGAATCACCACCCTCCCCAACATCACACCTCCCTCCAGTGGCCACAGCTAGACCTCAGTGGATCCGCAGGCATCTCCTCCCCTAGCCTCCTGGAGCTATAGGGTACACAGGCAGGCTTTCAATGAGTTCACCAGTTATCTTATTCTGAATAGTCCCTGTCTCAATCCCATAGGTCACCTTGAAAAATGATCCCCAGTCTCTAATAAACCAATGCATTCTTTAGGAAGGACACCTGGAACTTTATTTGCAGCTACTAGCCTTGTCAATAGGAGCACTATTGGTATCTGGGCCTGGACAAGTCTCCATTACATGGGACAGTCCTCCCATTGTAGGATGTTACATATCCTTGGCCCTTGCCCACTAAATGCCAATAGCATCCCTAATCATTATGACAACAAAAACTATGCCCTCATTTCCAAATCCTCCCTGAAGTGGGAGTATAGGAGGTGAATAGGGAAGCTTTGTTCATCTCCAGATACAATTCTTTGTACTCCATGACAGTCACCAAGCTGCAGCTCCCACAGGATCACTTATGCACACTTGATAGGCACAATACCCTCATGTTATTCAACCAGAATCACGGCCACAGCACAGCCACTCCCTCCTCCCCTGTTCACACTCACAGGTACATACTGTGAGCAGGGCCTCCAAACCAGGCATTGCAGGAACTCAGTCCCTAACTCTAATCCTTTTGATTAAGGCTCAGGTGTGGGTTGCCCCTGATAAACCATTCACTGCAAAGCATTTACTGAGAAATCCTTTGTATAATTCCACACCTCCCCTTCCATCACTGGCATCATTATAAAAATTAAAAATAAAAAAGCAATCATGGTTGGAAGATTTCCACTGGAGCTGTTTGTTCTTTAAGACCTACTGAGTCAAAATTTCCAGTTTAACCCCAAATGCTCATCTCCTCTGCCTCTACTGTGAGGTTGATGTTCGTACATTAAAAAGGGAGAGAAATATTGTCTTCTAAAGAAAGAGAAAAGGAAATAAAATCATCCTTTTTCTATAGTATGTACTGGATGCATCCACTTTTCAATATAATATGGAAGTGCTAGCACCTTCCAGCTGGCCCTTAAGCTACCATTTCCCAAAAACCCATTGCCAGCCTGGCATAAAGAGGCCAGACCTGGATCTGCCAGGAGAGGAAACATCTGTTCTGACAGGAACATAGCTTTGACACACCTGCAGACAGTGCCTATGGGTTTAGCTGAAGTAGGTCCAAATATCCTGGGCAACTTTTCTTCTTGGAACAACAGTTCTTAACACCAGAAGTGTCTTACTGATGTCTTAGAATCCCAATCTCATAGTGATGGCGTAGGCCTGAAAGTTCAGGGGTTCAGTCTTTTGGGGTCTTCTTTGGGACAGGTAATGATACCTATGGCCTCTCTTCCCAGAACAAAACATGTGCGTGTATGCATAGGGTGTTCCTACATGCTTGCACCCACTCACACAAAATTTCACACACAACCATGAAGCATCCTGAAGCTCATCCATGGTCCGTGCACTGAAAATCCAGCCCAGGTTTACACCAAGAGGGAATCTGATGTTAAAGCAGCTTTGGTGGCACATACAGACATAATTCAGTTCCAACGGATAAGGAGACCAACTCTCCAGCAGTTCTTCTCTAGCAAGATTCTCATAAAGATGATAACCACTGTAGAAAGCTCCACTGGTTTGCAAATACACCTAGAGATAATGATAGAAAGTTTCTGGAGCCCATTATTGTTCCTGAACACACCAAATTTATGTGAACTGCTAAGGAGAGAGGCCATAAAACAAAATGACCTTGACGAACTCAAAACCCATTGCCCAAAAAGTGAAACAATTCATGCTGATGGCAGTTCCTATAGCTAATAATGCTGCATTGCCTTACACAAGTACAATGTTCTGCATGGCTTATGTGGTTTTCACTGGCATTACTCCATCAGTCTCACAACTGCTCCATGAGGAAGTCAGGGCCCATATTTTTGTCCCCATTTAGAGGCTGCAACAACAAAACAAGGCTCAAGGAGCTGAAGTGACACCTGAAATAACACGGTTGGTAGTGGTAGGACTAGAAGAACTTGGGAGTCAGCTGACCCCCAAGTCCAATATTCATAGGAATTGGGAGGGGAGAATACACCATCATGGGGTAATCAACTAACACTAAGTGTGGAAACCGTGATCAGATTTTGTAACTCAGACCCCTAAAGTTCTGTCCACGTGCTTCAGCAGCCCAGTTGAGTCATGAAAGGGACCAGCTGCAAAGGTTCTTTTTCCTGTATTTGAACTTGTGTTACTACTTCCAAATCTTTTCCCTTCTCTACCCTCTTTCAAATGGAGTTAGAGAGGGTTTGAGTTAGAATGGCCATAAAAAGGGGAGAGAGAAAGGAAAAAAAGATAAAGGAAAACTATAAAAGAGAAGACTTATACCAGTGCTGGTAAGAAGATGATGGAATCTATAAGCAAAAGACAGGTGGAGGAAGAAAAATATGTGAATGGAAATGGGCATGGTGGCACTGCTGTGTACCCTGCCCCCCAGGCCAGCACTGACATAAGCAAGTCTCAGTTCCAGTTTTATCAAATATTTAGCCACTGGTCACTATCTTTCCATCCAACTTGCCATCTGTCACCCAACCCTAAGCCAGGATGATATAGTTTAATTTTATGTTATGGCTGAACCCCACTTCTGATACCAATTTCTGTATAGGCTAGGTTCTCCTGAGATAACAAGCAATCCCCAAAATCAATCTGGGTCATTCTTTCCATGTAATCTCTTCATCTCAAGGAAGCTAGAACAGTCTTTTTGCATGGTGAGGGCAGCAGGTGAAGTAGACAGGCCTCATTGCCCAAGCACTTACCATATTATGCTTGTATCATGTTTGTTGATGTCCCATTGGCCAAAGCAAACCATGTGGCTAAACCCAAAGTCAGTGTGAGAAGAGTACCTACAGATATCTGTACTGGGAGGTATGATTCATTGGAGGCCATATTTGTAACAATCCACCATACATATGAGCAAAATATCTCCCCACCCCTATGATGCCTGAAATGCCATCATTTACCTTGTAAACCTTTGGCCTAAGCACTGCCTTTTCAGCTTGCTCTTTTAAAAATCAGGCATGGCTTTATTGCATATCCTATGACCCAGCAATTTCATTTCAAGGTGTATAACCAAGAGAAATGAGTGTTTATGTTCTCCAACAGCCATGCACACAAATACACATAGTGGTTTTATTCATAACAGCCCCAAACTGGAAACAACCCAAATGCCCACCAAGAGAACAGATAAACTGACCATGATATATTTATACAAAAGGACACTACACAACATTGGAAAAAGAATAAATGACCACTCTATACAACAACATGGATGGATGTCCCAGATAATGTTGAGTGAAAGGAGCCAGACGCACAAGAATACATATTTTATGATTCTATTTATTGGAGGTGCGAAAACAGACAAAACAAGTCTATATTGTTAGAAGTGAGAATAATGGTTACTGTTGTGGGAATCTCAACTGAGAGGGGGGCAGAAGGAGCTTCTGGAGCAGGTGCTGCCAATGTCCTGTATCTTGATCCAGGTGACCATGTATCTATACATATGTAAAAAGCCATAGACTTGTACACTGAAGATTGGCAGACTTTACTGTATGTATGTTAAATCTTAATTGTCTGTGAAGTACAAAATTAGAAGTAGGGATAGGTTTCCCAGTTTGGCTGCTCTGAACAGGGTAGCAGCCGAAAGAGGGGGCCTGAGGAAGGGTGGGTAGGAGTGCCTGTTTCAGGCCTTCTCCATTTCTGAAGCCAGCAGAAAAAAGGTACTTAAGGCTGGGGCCCAGTGGTGGTGGCCCTGCTGACTCCTCCCTGGGGAGGGAAAGGCTTTGAAGATCCTTTGTTCTGGGGGTTAGTCAAGGAAATGAGCTGGTAATGAACAGCAGAAACAATAATTAATAATGGGCAGAATAAAAACGGATTTCAAATCCTGCAGCTAATTTGCCAGGAGACTTACTCCTGCGGCAGGCAGCCACTTTCCCCTATCAGACTGCTGTCAGACTGCTGAGTAAACCAGAACCAGGAAGTGGCAGGACTGGGGAGGGAGGAGGGAAGGACAGGGAGTACAATCACCCTGGGGAGTAGGGGTTGGCAAGTACTTGTCTGGTTACTGGGCTCCATCATGGTTTCTTCACCCCAGTAGGAAGGGTAGGAGACCCCCGAACCTGAAGGATGCCTTCCAGAGTCCCTGGAGCCGCCCCCACCCCACATGATGGCTGCCAAACCCAGGAAACCACCACCAGGGTGGCATCCCAGTCTCTTGGAGCCTTGGAACATAGTCTCCACCAATACAGACTCCCCCTAAGGAGCCAAGGTTGGAGGGAGGATGGCAAGACCACACAACAATGGAAGGAAAACCCTCATCAGAGAAGAAAGGTTCTAATTGGAGCCCTAAACGCTCCAGAAAGATTATCTTTCCGATTCCCAAGGCACAAAGAGCAACTAACAATTACCCTGCCCATAAACCCTCACCACTCTTTTCCTGCCCCTCCCCCACCATGCCACCCCACTGCAAACAGGCTGACTTATATAGCTTTTTATCACTCCATTAGAAAATGAGTGTTCAGGGATCCTTCCAGCTTCCTCCACATTGGGGGCAAAAGGCTGCCTGGGTCTCCTCTGTGGTTTTTAGTGTGAGATCTTGGGGGAAGCGGGTCAAAGTTTGTATGTGACAGTCAAGTCTCTTAAGATCTGCTCACATCAGTGTCTTCAGATGACTTTGTCCATGGCCAATAAGAAAAATGTTTCCCTTCCCATCATACCATTCCCTGCATGTCCCCAGTGCCCTCCAGCTGTCCCTGGTTTCTCAGGGCTTCTTCTCTTCTCCTCCCACAAGGGCCCATGCTCCAACCTCACTATTTGCTAAGACCATCTACCCTTCCCAACCCTATATCCCACTTTGTTCTAGGATGTGCTCATCAGGTGTAGGGGAAGCCCAAACCTATGTCTGTCTTTGACTATGAATCTGTTGGAGGCTCAATGCCTTAACCTGAAGGCTGATGAACAAGTGTCGGGGAAACTCCTCAGTTCCCACTACTTGACTGGCTGCTTACACTGACAAATGGATCTCTCTCCCTTTTCAACTTTAGTAAAGTGGATTCTTCTTGCTAAAGGCTAAGTACTCGCTGAGTTGCAAGTTTCAGAAAATGAGGCCATTGTGGGGCTATTTCTGAGGGAAAGAAAGACTGGCGGTGCCAGCACCAATCCTATCCACCTCCCACAAGAATTGGGCACTATTATTTTTACATCAGGGAAAATTCCATCCGCTATTTCAAAAACAGCTGAATCTGGCTTCATCTTTTGCAGAAGATACACTGCGGGGAGAGGACGAGGATTTAACTCTTAAAGATAGTTCGGAGCAGGTGACCAAAAGGCAGTTAGGATGAAGATGACTTGGCAACATCTAGGAGGGCTTTGCAGGTGAAGCTCCTGCAGTTACAGTTTCCGTTTTGGGGTAAAGGAGGATAGGAGAGAGACCATGGGATGGCATTATGCTGAGAACACAGCCAAGCTCCAGGCAGGGAAGCCAGTCCCCCAGGAAGGGGAAAAAAGAGGTGGGGTTTCTGATAGTTTTGGAAACCAGTTATATTTGTCTCCTAGGTCTGCCATAACAAAGAACCACAGACTGGGTGGTTTAAACAACAGTTTTATTATCTCACAGTTCTGGAGTCTAGAAGTCCAAGCTCAAGGTGTCAGCAGGCTTGGTTTCTAATGAAGCCTCTCTCTTTGTCTTGTAGGTGGCTGATTTCTTCTTGTGTCCTCACACGGTTGTCCCTCTGTGTGTGTCTGTGTCCTAATCTTCTAAGAACACCATCAGTTTGGATTAGGGCCCACCCATGTGACCTCATTTTAATTTAATTACCTTTTTAAAACCTTACTTTCAAATACAGTCACAGTCTAAGGTGCTGGGGGTCAGGACTTCAACGAATGAATTTTTGGGGAGACACAATTCACCCATGACACTAGTACAGGGTTTCTCTTCTGTTTCTGTAATTACAACCTGTTCAAACTCCAGTCAACATAGTTCCTGGTCTGGGAGAAGCTGCAGAGTTGCGGACAATACATCAGAGGGTACTTGTCTGCCCTCTGCCCCCCATGCCTCCTCCCTATGCAAATTCTCCTCAATATCCAAGTCCCAACAGTTCTAAGAAGTCTTCCCTGAGTGCTGAGCTCACATGAAGCTTTCCCTTTGCTGAACTCCAGTGCATTATAGGAAGGATTGTTAAGATCTAGCTCTCTGTATCCTGAGTAGAAATCTGCTTTTTGAGTAAGATCTTTGAGGACAGGGAGCACACACACACACACACACACACACACACACACACACACGTACAGACACTGCCAGTATCCATGTCCTCCCTTTCCCAGCTAGGCAGTTTGGGAAGTTGGGATTGGCTGCACCCTCAGCTCCAGGGATCAGCCTGATTGGTTTAATCAGAGTGAGCATCAGGACTTTGCTGGGAATGGTACAACATAGTCTCTTTTCTGGACAAGGTTTGGTTGTGGGAGAAAGCAAGGCTTAAAGTACAATCACTAAGGCAGCAGTCTGGGGTGGCAGGGTGCTAGAAGTTCCAGAGATTTGGATGGGGGCAGGGAACGACTACTATGTACAGCCGCTGGAGCCCATCCAGAGGAAACCAAGCAAATAATGGGTGCTGGTGTCATATTTAGGTCCTAGATCAAGCATATCTAAAGTAGGTTACCCTTGGACCATTCAGTAACATAAACCACTAAATTCCCCCTTTTGCTCTAATTGGTTTGAGTTGAGTTTACAATGGAAAGATCACTAACCGATACAATTTCTTTCAGATACTCGAAACAGCCTAGCCCATGATAACAAGGACACTCAATGAACACTACAGAATCACAAAGTCATGATCTGTGAAGGCTTCATAGATGAGGAAACTGAGACAAGGGATAAAAGGATTTGCCAAATCTTACGGCCAATTAGTGGCTGAGCCTGGATGACAGCTCCAGTGTCCAGTCTAGTGCCATTCCCACTGCACCAGAAGAAATGAAGGCCTCTGTTCTTCCTGCACTGCTTTCCAAACCTTGTCCCTGGGGGTGAAGGAGGGGCCAGAGAAAGCCATTGGGAAGCCGCAGCACCCTCAGCCTCCCAAACGGGAAGACTCAGTTGCAAGCCAGGAGACCAGAGAGGAGGTGAAGCAGGAAATTAAGCGGCTCCGTGTCAACCACATGTGCCAAATCACCTGGGAACTGTGAGCAAGAAGCTAGTGCAGAGATGGGGCGCAGCTGCCAACTCAGGCAGCAGGCATGTTAGTGTCCCCAGGACCTAGGAGGGTCCCATTACATGCTCCAAAGAGCCCTCTGGTGTTAGGAGGGCTGTCCCCAAGTGGAATGATGGGGTTGGCAGGCAGGGCAGAAATATGTTGTCCCTGGAAGAGAACAGTAAGACATTCATCATAGACAAGTACGTGTGGCCATCTGCATAGCAATCAGATGCCTGGGATTTTCCAGGCTGGTCAGCATTTCAAGCTCCAGGAACCATCTTGGGCCATGAAGTGACTTTGGGAACAAGACCTGAATCAATTATTTACTGCTATGTAACAAATTACCTTAAAACTCAGTGGCTTAAAACAACACCATTTGAGAAGGCTTCCTTACTTTCATGTCAGGTGCCTGAGCTGGGAAGACTTCAACATCTGGGAGTGGGGGGAGCAGAATACCTGCAACACTTCAGGAATCTCTCTCTAAGGTGGCATCTTCAGGATAGCCAAACTTCTTACATGGCAACTCAAGGCTCGAAGGACCTGTGTTGGTGGTGGGGATGGGTGGGGAGGCAAGGAAAGAGAGAGGGAGGGAGAGAGAAGAGAGAGAGAGAGAGAGAGAGAGAGAGAGAAGCATCGCACAGTGTCATCTCTGCCTCATTCAATTCATTAGAAGACAGTCTGGCCCATATTCAAGGAGAGGGGACTTAGACTCCACCTGGTTGGAAGGACTGTTGAAGAATATTCAGACATGGTTCTAAACCACCATAGACATCATACTTAGCAGAGCAACAAGATCAAGGAGCCTGGGTGTCCAGCCCTGTGCAATGCCAGAGTTGCCCAGGGCAGCCTAAATCTGGACCTCCTAAACATGAGAGAGAAATTGAATTATATTGTGGACACATTGCTGTCATTTGGGGTTTTCCAGTTACTTTTGGCTCAACCTAATCTTAATTAATACAGAGAGCACAAACTGCCATTTTCTGTTCCTGACACAGAGCAAGCTCTCAAACTAAGACTCGCTAAGTAAGAGTAGTTGGGTTGAGAATAAAAATTTTTTAACTAAAACACTAAATTTTTTTTTTAAAAAACGAGTAGATGGGCTGAAGGAGGGATGGAGATAAAGGGGTATGTGTCAGAGATTGGCTGGACATCAGAACTCAAATATGTTATTCCACTGTCCTCTAAGTTCACTTATATTTGTTAGGCTGTATCCTGCTATTTGTCAAAGTGAGAAAACAGGCAAAATAAACCTAAGGAAATGGAGTGCAGACTGTAAGTGCCTATCAATGAAATTAGTGAATGAATAAGTACAAGGCATAAACAAACACGAAAATCTCCCCAAACCAAAGGCTCAGATGTGGCCAAAGTGTCCCAGCTGGCTTTAAGCTATGTTATTAAAAAGTCTTTTGTCTTTGGACCTGTCTCTTTTCCTCCCCTCCTCCTCCTCCTCCCCCTTCTCCCCCTTCTCCTTCTCCTTTTCCACCTTCCCCTCTTCCTGCTCTCCTTCCCCTTGCCTTCCCTTCCTTCCCTTTCCCTCCCCTTTCTGTTTTCCTCCTACTCTTCATCTAGCACATATTCTTAGCACCCCCTTCCCAGAAAAACAAGGAATTTTCTGATGCTCCAGACAGAAGAAAGATAAAATCAATTCCTCCATTGATTCAAATATCTCAGCAGGCCTGGGGTTTGTGGTCTCAGTACTCCATTTATCCTTCTCTCCCCTTCACCACTCCCACCCATGCTCCTCCCACCTTACCATTATTTTCCCCTCCCTGCCTTTGCACATGCTATCCTTTCTTCAGAGATGCCATCCCCACTTTCTGTTCTGGCCAACTCTTACTTGTCACTCACCACCCAGATCTGATGTTACCTCCTCTAGGAAATACCCCAATCTGAGCCTACACAGCAAGTGGGGAAAGTGTCCTTCCCATGTGCTCCCAGAAGCCCATGTTCACCTTCATCAGAACACTTATACCACCATGTTTGAACAGTCTGTCTGGGTCTCCGCCATGAAACACAGAGTTGCAGGGATGGGGTGCTACCATTGCAGAACCTCTAAGAATACACATCCAGAACATCTGCGATAGCAGCTCTAATGGCTTAGTCTTCCCTGGATTTTAGCAAAGACTAACCCAGAAGAGGGTGTCTCTTGTGTTCTGATACCTGGGGTGAGTACCTCCTGGCATCTCTCAGATTAAGGCATGTGGGCAGCCCCTATATTGTGTCCAGTCCCAAAAGAGTCCTGAGTGTTCCTTGGGCTGGTTCCCTGGAATTTGAATTTTGAATATGTTTGAGCAATGTCTTTTCCACTCCTTCCCTAGACACTTCTGTTGTAATAGATTATATTTTTCAAATATGGTCAAAACAGCAATATTTCCTGTCCCATATGCTCTTCCAGAATCTTGCCAGTCCCATCAAAAGGTCATGTCTCTTTCCTCTCCCCTTGAACCTGGGTAGGTTAGTGACTGTTCTAACCAATAGAATATGGTAGAGTGATGCTATGTGACTTTCAATGCTACGTCATACAATGCAAACAGCTTCCACCTGGCTCTCTTCCTCTCTCTCTTTTGGGACACTCACTCTTGGAACCCAGGCACCATGCTGTGAGGAAGCCCAAGACACATGGAGAGGTCATGGGTAGGTGTTTGGCCAACAGCTCCAACTAAGGGCTCAGCTGACAGCTAACATCAACTGCCAGACATATGAGCAAGCAAGCCTCCTACCAGGATGTGCGTGCTTGCCTGACAAGCAGACTCCCCCAATGTCTGCAGCAGCAGAGAAGCCCCAGGCAGAAAACAAAAGGCACAGATGCACGGTTTGCACTTTGAGTGAGATGCCCTCATTGTATGTTGGGTCAGAGCCCTCATGAAACTGTCCACCACATCCAAAGCTGGAGGTGGAAGTCAGGCCACAGAGAAGTAATCCAGGGCAACAGAGGCAAATGATTCTAGTTTTCTAACCAGTCTGTCTTAATTTCCTCATATGCAAAATGGAAATCATAGTAGGGCAGTTGTGAGGATTAAATACGATAACTCAAATGAAGTGTAGGACATGTTGGAAGTACAAAATAAATGTTAATCTATTGGGAGTAAAAAAGATTCCGAGGTCCCACAAAGACTTCTGTAAATCTATAGCAGGCTGACTGCTCTTGAGAGCCATGATGTCCAAATGCAAGCACCAGGTGCTTGAGACACAAAGGATGTTTCAGAATTCTGAAAACTTGGCTTTTTGATGCCTTGGACTTGGAACACTGATTCTACACCATAATATATAGAATGGAGAGGCATGAGAACAGTTATCCTGCCACAGAAAAGGGAATAAAGATTCCACCAGTTGGAGAGGTTGGCTGGCCAGTAGAAAGGTCTCCATGCCAACTGAGGCCTGGGATAAGCCTGAGGCTCTTACAGTACAGGGACAGGAGAGGCACAAAATCCCCAGAGAGGGCATAGAAAGGAGAGGAGAGGGTCTGGGGCCTTGTTCCACAGCAGCTAGCAGGGGAAATCTGCATTGCCCTAGAGAGAAGGCCCACATTTAGCATGGAGCTACAAAGGTAAACTGACCATGGCTAAATGAGGAGCCTTGGCTTAAGGAGTGACTTTGGCAGTGGTCCTAAGGATGGCCCACATCCTGCACATCCCAGCACAGTGGAAAGGGAAACCAAGAACACCAATGTCCCCGCAACACCCAGAAGGGCTGACTGAAGGGACTCACCAGGGGCATGTAGGGGAACATCATGCAGGTCACTTCCAATGTGACCTCTGGACCCAAGGCCATGGCCACCCAGGACATCAGGGTCCATGCTCCAATCCAGGAGGGACAAGCACAACTGGGCCAGGGCCAGTGATCCCAGTGGGTAGGGCCAGGAAACAGGGCAGCATGTAGTCCATTGCTCAATGCCAGGATGGCATAGGACTCCCTCCTGTCCTACCCCACCAAGGGTCATAGCTCACACCAAGGCAGAAAGGGCAGGAGAGAACCCTGAAGAGATAGCACCAGCCTCAAAGTGACCATGATTTCAACCCAAAATGACTGTTACCTTGACTTGAAGTTCAAGTTGTCCACCATCAGCACAAATGGGGACTCAAGAGCTCAGTTAAGACTGTAGTTTGAGAGAAATAAAGAAAAGCTACATCTTAGCACACCTGAGTGTCAAGAGACTAGAACTTCAACCCACTACATAAGACTTTACTCAAGGATTAGAAATAACAGGAGAGAATGAGGTCAGAACATAGTTTACACATAAATAATCCAGCTGACAAGCTGTGACTTGCTCTCCAGGGTCTATGTCCCTGCGGGAGGCACACACATAGGAGGGGGCAAGCAGAGGAGGCTCTGAAGGAGGGGCAGGATGTCAGGAGTCTGTCCAAAAGAAGACAAAATGTTTGAGTCTCCTTTTTGGATCCTGCTGGCTCTCTCAACAACTCTTAATTACCAGCAATCAGCTCTTAATTACCTACAACAAGAGAGACCAGGGAAAACACAGATAAATGAAATCCATAGATAATCCCCAAACCCCAATTTGGTCGATAACATCATCCAGCTTCTCTGTGTAACCTCTTGCCAGGACTCCTGATCTCCCTACAAGTGGCAGGAAAAAATGATCCCAAATTCCCCCTCTTCCTCTGTCCTTGCCCTTGACACCACCTGTCGATGCAGGGGGAGAAGCCGATGGGCTCTAAATAATGCCCAAATGGATAGTCTTTCCTCCCTTTTCTGGGAGGCAGCTGCCAGGTCCCCTGGCTGGCTGCCAGGCTCCAAGCCTCCTGGTGCTGGACTGTTTTCACTGTCTGTTTGCCCAACAAACAGGAGTGCTGGCTTCGAATTCAAGCTACCTTGGAGGACAGAAAGGGAGGACAACAGATTCTAGGACAGGGCCTCTGGGACCACAACTGTCCAAGGGCTGCTGTGGGTCATCACATGTCCCGCAGACCCGGGGCCTCTTTGTCCACACCTGAGGCAGGATGGCCTCCCAGAACCAGGGACATAATTAAGGCAGATAAGA
>NW_006441063.1:1773582-1788976 GCF_000325575.1 Pteropus alecto | reverse complement strand
GTGGGGGTAGGGGTATTCTTCTTTTCATGAATTTTCCATAGTCAAAGATTCTTAAGCGTTCTCTTCCTCTGAATAGGCAGGCAAGGCACACACCTCAGGCCCCAAGCCTGGGCCAGCAGAATCCTGGAAAGCTTCCTGTTCTGCTGAAAAAGAATGTTTCGTGGCCATCACTTTGAGAAAAACATCTAATTGTGACCAAAGGGCACCAAAAATTGTGCCCAGTATTAATTAAAAAGAAAAAATAGAGGGCAAGGGATCCATAGAATTAACAACACCCTCCCCTCAGCCCCCTCCATCCCCTCTCTTCCCCTGCCCCATCCCCCTGCAGAGGCTAAGGCAGTTGTCAGGCGGGGGTCCTTTCAAGTCTAGAGGAGTTATGAAAGTTGAACCTAAACCTGAGCATTGCTCTCCCTTTTCTGATTTTTCTTTTTTCCTACAGTCCAGTTAACACAGTGGACAAACCAATCCTCACTCCCGCAGGCCTCGTTAATGAACCTGCAGTAGCAAATGTGCCTTGTTATTGCTGGAAACCTGGAAGCAGCACGCTCCCCACCAATGTGCAAATACCACACAGAAAGGTCTCTCTCCCCTCCCCCTCCTCTCTCGCTCTCGGTCTTTCACCTCCCCCAGGGTTGTACACACAGCTAACACTTGCCCCTGAAGTTTCCAGTGCCAGAGTCCTGCTGGGCAGCCTTTCCAGAGTGTACCACCCTCATCATGCCCTTCTCAGCTCTTACCCATCCCCCTCCCAGATGTCTCCCAAAGGACTGGATGAAAAGCTAGCACTCAGCTGGCCCACATACCTGCTTCAACGCCTGCAAATCAGGGCCAGACAGCGCATTGAAGGGGAACCACTGGGCCCAGGTTGAACGAGACTAAGGAAAACTAAGAGCTATGAAGCCACAGTGTGGGGAGGGCCCTGCTGTGGCCTCACCCACCACCCCCAGCCCTGACCGGGTCACAGCCCCTTCTGGACTCTAAGTAGGCATTAATGCGGCCAGCGCTAACTCGATTTTATCACAGGGACACAGGAATCATTTTCTCCAGTACTTTGCTTCCGTCTATCTCCTTTGATAGGGACGGTTGCTTATGCTTCATGAGGTCATATTTTCAAGCTTTTTGGCCTTTTCTTACTTGCTTAATGACAACTCGAGTAAGGGAAAGACCAAGAGAGAGAGAGAGAAAAAAACATAGGTTCCGGGTACAAGGCAGTTTCCTACAATCCAAAGCCAACATGTTTCCAGGGGGTTGTTATGTATCTCTCCTGTCACCTGGTGACCCAGGACACCGGAGGGCCACATAGCACAGCAGGTGAGATACACCAACAGGCCTTCTCACCAAATGATGCAGGGAAGTTCTTAGAAGGAAAAAGAAGAGAATGAGAAAGACAGCATTCGATTTCCCCCGCTGAGGAAGCTGACATCACTTTCTGCCAAGCAAGAATTGCCTGCCTTTCTCCAAGCCAGCATTCTGGAGCTGTTTTCTGATTATTTCAATCAGCCTAATAACGTATATGTTTGAGACAGCTGCCTTGGCGGTTTGGAGAGTTTGGCTTTTCTCCTGGCTCCTGCAGAAGCATAATTTTTGCTCCACGACTTTCACATGTAGCGAGGGGAAAGGGGCTTAGATGAATTTCCCAACCCCAAAATATAACCATTCGGGAATTTGGATCTAGGTCCAGCAGTCTTTTCACATTGACTGGCCGGATTGGAGGCCCCACTGCTGTGTCGAGTTTGGAGTGTTCAAATTCTCAGCTGGTTTCCTCCCCAACACCAGGTACTGGCTAAATTTGGATTCTATTAATTCCTGTTTGCAGTCCGCAGGCCTCGGAGCCCAGTGAGGCTTGCTGGGTATGATGGTTCCCCTCGCAGCTTGTTACTTCATGCCAGGCCTGGGCAGAGGGGTTGCCAGCAAGGCCATAAACCTCTACAAGAGCAGAGAGAGAAAGCAGAGAGCAGAGTACAGTGCTATCCGCCAAGTGCAACGGAGCCCAAAGAAATGGATACAATCCACTGGACCATGCTTAACTCAAGTTGACTCTTAAGGTACCCAAACTTAGAATAAGGCTCTTATCAGGCAAAAAAAATGAAAATTCGGAATGGCATCAGAGAAAGTTAACCAACATATTATATAGAACTACATTTATTAGAATAATAAGTCTCAGATTTTGACTGCTTGCTATGATCAGGAGTAGTGCCAGGTGTTTTTGCATACATTACCTCATTTAATCCTCACAACAAGAAATGCAGATATTACAATCACCATTTTCACTTCAGAAATCGGGAAAACCCTCCTGTGAGTTAATTTTTTTCTGCAAGTGCAAATGTTCCCTTCTCTGAGCTTATGTTTTTCTAAAACACATGCAATCTTAAATAAACCTTAAAAGATCATGGTCTTTGGAAAAACTTCGGGAAGAGGTTCATCTTCCTGGATGCTATAACTGATGGAAAGGAGTGGATGAGATGAAAGGGCAGCCTCCGGTTATAGATGCAGAGCTCGGGCAAGGAACAGGTTTCTGAGGGTTCCTCACAGCTGTCTGGACCCACCTCCTCACTCTCCTTTGTTTTTGTTTTTGTTTTTGTTTTTGTTTTTGTTTGGCAATTCTGTCCCTGATTGGAAGTTTCTTTCTGACACCATTGCATACATACACAAGTTGGTTAATATCTTTCTTCTTGGTTGCAAAACATTATCAGTAGTCTAACTGTTCTGAATATTTCCCGATGTTCATCATCCTGCAGGTTTTCAGAAAATGGGGAGGAGGCTATCACTGACCCTGGAGAAGCCTATGTCACTGCCCACTCCAAGTGGCAGAATGTCAATGAAATATCTCTGCCCTGGGCTCCCCAGAGCTCACAAAACCCACTACTAAGCAGGCAACAGTGTCTACCCTCACTGAGCAGAGCAGAGCCCTCCCAAGAGAAGTCACTAACAGGGCAGGGTTAGAGCGAGGAGAGTGTCCAGCCCCTAACCAATACCCTAGAGCACATGCACCCAGAGGTGTCTCCCTCACCCCTGACACCTTACAAGGCCACAAACTTAGTGATACACTCATTCCTCAAAATCTCAAGAAACTCAACTTTTAGAACCACTGCCAGAAGTAGTTAAAAAACACATGAAAAACTTCATTTCATTTCATTAAGCTGAGTCTCATATTTGCCTCTTCCCCAGAAGTATTAGTCCTGAAGTATGGGTAATCTATTTAGAAGGTAATCCCAGGAAATACAATTGAGAGAGTGGAGAAAGTGAGATCAGAAAGGGAAAAAGACAAGAAAAGTGCTTTAATAAGCAGATTTCCACTGTGGGCAACTGACCCATTAGGACCCCCCTTGGAGACTGTGTAGAACACACTCAGAATTGTCCCTCTGAGTTGTGATGAAACAGAGATATTGATCCATCATCTCCCTTGCCTCACTGGCTGAGAGTCTCCTCCAGAGCGTTCACTCCCCAGCATTTTTAGTCCTGTTATCCTGCCTGCCAGCCACTAGGAAAGGCCTTCATCCCTTCCAAGGCCAAACAAATCTTTTGACAGAGATATGCAGGAAGCCATCTGCAGGTACAAGAAGTGTCAGCAGGGGCCTCTGGGGTGGACAGAGGGCACATGGGCACCAATAGCACCTGCTACAGATCTGGATAACTTCTGACCATCAGCAAGAAATCAAATCCACCTTCGGGAGGTAAACACTGCTATCAGGAGAGATCTTTAGATGAGTAATAATAATAGCTGAAGTTTATTGAGTGCTTATTGTGTACCAGATGCTGTTCTAAGCATTTTATATGCACTAACCCTTTTAGATCTCAAACATCTGTATAAAATAGGCACCATTATTATATCCTTTTGACAGATAAAATAGATGTGGCACAGACTTCAAGGCAAATCTACAGATATCTTTGAATAGTGAACCCATCATTGAAATAAACAAATAGTCATCCAGGTGATAGAGTTTTAAGAAGATAAGGTAGATTCATGTATATATATAAATATATATATGCAAATACATGTAGGTATGTTTGTTAAAAGCAAAAATAGTTTCATAATTTATACATGAAGCAATGAATAACCAATTAATTTTTGACCGCCTTAAAGGCCCTAAGAGTTTAGAAGCACGAAGAGCATGTGCTGGAAATACTAAGGAGGGCTTTATGGAAAAGATGGGCCTGGAGTTGTGGTTGAAAGGTGAAGAAGCAGCATGAAATAAGTCCTAGAGGCAGGATGGAATAGGGCATAAAGGGGCCAATTCATCTGATGTATTACTCAAGTTGTCAATAGTACTGTTCACCAAGTGTTTCCAGCTCTCTGCTTTCCTGGCATATGGTAGAATTATATTTTCTTGCCTTCGTTTGAGGTTAGATGTGGCCATTTGACTTGATTTGGCCAATGAAATATTAGTATAAGTTACTTGTATCCTATTGGTGAACAGTGATAATTTCCACCACACCTGGCTCCAGAATACTGGCAAGTAGTGGGAAGTTGGAGGTATGGAAAGCATAGGCACAGGTGAGGAAGGCTTTTGAGAGCCAGACGTGACCCGTGAGGTATCGGGGAGCCACTGTAACTAAATGAGCAAGATAAGAACATGAGAAAGGCTGACTTTGGACTTTGGACTAGCAGTCTAATGCTGAACTTACAGGCATGCAGGGGACCAATGGAGGTGGGGTGGGGACTATATGCTTATATTCAAGGAGATTTGTTGGGAGGCTGTTGTATTAATCTAGGCCT
This sequence comes from Pteropus alecto, assembly GCF_000325575.1. Classification (NCBI taxonomy): domain Eukaryota; kingdom Metazoa; phylum Chordata; class Mammalia; order Chiroptera; family Pteropodidae; genus Pteropus; species Pteropus alecto. The sequence continues at coordinate 1,784,259 of NW_006441063.1, read as the reverse complement.
AAGGTGATGAGGGCTTGGCACCCGCTATTATCAGAAAAAGAAAGATGAGAAGTAAATCCTGTGACATCTCAAGGAAAGAGAAAGTACAGTGTATTCGGAACTCAGGCTTTGACATCAGACAGAAGAAGATTCAAATCTCACCTCTGACGCCTACTAGTTTTTTGATCTTGATCAAAATACATAACCTCTCAGAGCCTCAATGTTCTCATGTGCAAAATAGGAATAATGATATTACTTACCTTGTACAGCTACTGTGAGGGTTGAGAGACTAGTGATTATGTTTGTAAATTGACAGTGGAGATGTTAATGATGGTGAAGATGGTGGTGGTGATAGTGGTGTTGGTGAATCATAAAAAGACTGAAATTAAAGCTCTGGGAAATAAAATGTCTAGAATTAGGGGACAAGACAAAGAAGAGGCTCCCACTATGTAAAGTGTAGAAGTTGTAGTCAGAAGCTAGAAAGTAAACTATGAAATCCAGGATCCCAGGGGAAAAAAATGGAAAAGTTTTAATAAGAAGGCTTAAGCTCAAAGTGGACACAGAAGATATGAACGATATCATTAGATCTGACAAGAATAAAGTGACTATGGCCTGGTTAAGGAGCAAGTTAGTGGCAAGGGATTAAGAGGGACTAGACATCTGAGAGGTGGGGCCCAGCTGGTCCGGACCTCCGTCATAAAGAGTTCGGCAGTGGAAGGAAGGAAGCTAAACAGACCTCTACTAGTCAGAAATGCTGCAAGTAAAAAGATTTTCTTTTAAATCAAAAATATAAGAAAAGAAGTCCATGGAGAGAAAGAGAAGTGAAATATTTGTAAAATTGCTTTGTATTCACAGAGTTGAAAGGATCAGCCATAAAGAGACAAAAAAAAAAAGTAGCTAAAATTTAAAATAAGCCTCTATTTAAATTATAGCTCCTTTCCTTTCTTTACAGGTCTTTACAGAGCATTTACGTTGAAGACCCCAATATTCTGATGTGGTTGAGCCATTTTTTCATAGAATCTTTGCAAACTGTCCCCCTATATCTCCTCTCTCCTAACTACCCAGGAAAAAGACTACATTTCCCAGCTAAGTGTGGCCATGTGACTAAGTTCTGGCCAATGGGACATAAATGGAAGTATGACATGTCAGCTTCCAGGAATCTTCCTTGAAAGATAGTCAATCTGTGCCTTTTCATCCTTTCCTTTTAGTTACTTCTTCTATCCTATTGCCTTAAATGTGGGTGTCATGGCTGCCACTTTGGATCATGAGGCTAAAGGCCCCATTCTTCAAAGGGCAGAGCATTGTGCTTGGATATTTCTAGATCCCTGAGGATTTCATGGAGTAGAGCAGTCATTCCAGCTCTGGACTGCAGCCAAAGCCCAACTTCCCAGACACAGTTCCCAGGGAGAAAACAATTGGCCTGGATACCCACTAGGGTGGTCTGTGAGACTCACTCAGAGAGCAGCCCTCTCTCTGGGGGTAGCATTGTTACAGAGGGCAGTCCTCAGTCCTTCCAGGCAACCTTCTGTAAAAGGGGGAAGTGAGGTCCACTTTGCCCTCTGCATCCCCCTCGGACTGGCAAAATCTTAGAAGGAAGGTGCCCTAGTGGCCCATCAGAGCAGCTTGTGAGACACTCGGCCTCAGCCGTTGGCTGGCTGGCTGGCTGGCTGGCAGGAAGACAGATTCTGATCTCAGTTGTGCATAGCTAACAAGCAGTGACTTCACACTGGCGAAGCAAGCTGATTTGAGTGCTTTCAAGGACAAAATGTGTCCTGCTATCTGGAGGTGAAAATCAGAACCAAGTAGCACCGTCTTGCTATTTCTAGAGGCAAAGGAAAAGCTTTTAGAATCTGGTTCCATCCTGTTCTGAAATGAAGGCCTCTCAGCCATACCAGCCCCATGCTTCATACAAGCGTCTACATCATTTCCCCCTTATGATTCATCCAGCATGTCTCACCTACTGCCTGCTTCTGTGGTCATCTTTTGGGTAGGTTTCCTATCTCCTCCCGCCACTCCCATGACCTTATTATGAACTTGAGGGGAGCAGGGACCCTGACTTACTAATCTTTGTAACTTTATTACATAGCAACATGCTGGCATGCAGCAAAGACTCAAAAAAGGTTTCAGATTAATCATTACTGCATAGAATTTTGTGATCTTTGCTTGCAAATAAGAGGAAGGAGGTCCACAGAAGTCATTTACGCCAATTCCCTAATGTCAGGGCAGCCTAAAAGAGCTTCACCAAGTTCATTTTGAAGACCTGCCTCTCATAACCCCCAAAATTTCAGAGAGAACTTCCACCAGGCTCTTTGGTAAAAGATAGTGATATAGGTTTTCCAGTGACTAGCCTAAATTCCTCCTGTCGCAGTTTATAACCCCTCCATCTGTTCTTAACGTCAGTGTGACAGCCCAGCTGCTCACTGCCACCTACAACCTGGGCTGACATTCAGCTGAAATGCACTGCTACAACAGCTGTGCTAGTTGTTAAAATATTGAGATGCTTCTGTACCATAGAGTAAATAGCCACTGTCTCAGGCCCTGTGAATGTCCCCATCTGTCACCCTGACCACCCTTGGCCACTCCCTTAGGACCCCTGGGCTTTCTTTCACTCCAGAGTTCTGAGGACCTCCAGAAACCCAGATCTCAGGGACAGTTCTGAATGGTCGGTGCCCACATTTGAATCTCACCCAGCCATGGCACCCTTATTCTTCTCTTCCCCAAGCTGCAAAACAGTGAGTCCAGCAGCCTGCCCCCTCCCTTCAGGTGTTCATGTCCAATGACAGCAGCCCCAAGCAGATGTGTAGGTCCTGTGCCAACCACAGATTGGGGATGGGTGTTGCGAGTTGTCCACATGAGAGGAGAGATGAAGTCACTCACCCGGGACAGTTGGGGACCAGATGCCCAGAGAGGAAATGGGAGGCTGGAGCCTGGTCTGTGAAGCCACCAAAAGCCAGGATGGGGCTGAGCTGGATTCAGCCAGAGCCAGACCTAAGCGGATGCCCAGGAGAGACCAGGTTCTGGGGCAAGTATGAGGTCAAAGCCAGCCAGACAAGAGGCAGGCTTATCTGGGCTACCAGCTCCCTCTCTCGAGTCCGTAAATGCCCAAGAAATGAGAGGGTGGCATATCTTTCAGAAGGCAACCAAAAACCCATGAGAAGTCTCAGAGGTATCTATAAGGATGATGGGTGGCCGGAAGCAGAAATGAAAGAATAGGTATGAAGGAAACTTTTGTAATGTGGATCTTGCATCCTCTCATCCTCCTGAGGCCTTGGGACTGTCATTTCCGGCCCCTTCATGACAGAAATTGGTGGCAGCAGCCAACATTGCCAGTGCCGTGGTCATGGGGGTGCTATCAAGCAACACAAGTCCGCTGGGGGAAGAGCTGATAAAAAGAGGCATTGGGCAGAGCAGTAGCTCAGGGCACCCTCCTTCTCCTTTCCCTCCAGACCCCAGAGTCATGAACCCAGCAAGCCTGCCCCATACTCTGCTGCAGATGCCTAAGAGTTAAAGGGGAAATCTCCATCTGTAGGATTTGCCTGGTGACACGGTCACAGCTGGAGTGACCGACACTGGTTCTATAGGGCCAGAGACTCCTCTTAAACTCCCTGGGACTGTTACTGCCTGGGGCCCGACATCAGCCCTACTCCATGGCACGTGACCTCATAAGGCCAGACAATGATACCCTTGAGGGGAACACCTACTACAAAGGCCAGACAGCAAACGACGTCAGAACCAGCTACATTGGATGTATGTGAGGCTCAAGCATTTAAAATAAATGTGAGGAATATACTCAAGGAGGGAACAGGAGATTTCTATGGTCCTGTGTCAAACAAGGACATAGAAAAATACCAAGTGGAAATGGGGGGAAAGAAAAGAAGAGATGAAACAAAGAGCACTCTTGTTGGGATGAATTCTAAGATGGGTGCAATTAGAGATCAGACTGGTGAGCCTGTTCTTCTGATGCTGTCTACGTCTCACCAATATCCCTCAGGTCCCTTTATCATTTTTGTGTATACTCAGTGTCTCTTGGTAGGAGGACTGTCCTCAGGCTGCCAAACTCACTTTGCCCACGCACATAGCAAGTTAGAAGTACCTGGTATTTCAAATTCAGCCCTTAACTAATGATAGGAGGGAGAGATAGTAAACATTCTGCCCCCCTTGTCCCAGATCAAGGCCAACTCTGTGGTGTGACCTGCCCTGTATTTCAGAGGTACCCTATGGGACTGAGCTCAAGTATCCTCCTTGAGACTTGCCATGATAGCACACCTTGGCAGGCCCCATTCTCCTACCATCTCAGTTCTCCACTCCTCCCTACTTTTTTTTCCCTGAAAGAGGGTCCTAATGGATCACTTTCACATATATCCTTGACTCAAAGTTTTGCTTCTGGCATATCCAACCTAAGACTCAGGGCAACCCTTTTCTGTGAACAACACCACCATCTCTCCCACTGCCCAAGCCAAAACCCTTGCAAGCAACCTGGACCCATTGTCTCTCTAACTCCCACATCCAATCTACCAAAGTCCCTTGGCTCTAGCCCCTCAATGTCTCTGGAATCTTCTCTCACATAGTCACATCCTACGTGGACTACTGAAACAGCTCCTTATGGGCCCCATCCCATCCTGTCTTGGCCCCTCCAATTCTTTCTCTAGGACAACCTGAATGGTCCCACTGCACTGGACCTCAGAGGGGCTTCCTGTTGCCCTCAAGCTAAAATTCAGTCTTACACGTGCTTTCACGGCCTCTCCTGCCCCAGCCCCTCACACCCATCCAGCCTCATCTCTTCCCACCTATCACTGAACTCAACATTTCCAGGTCTTCACATACGTTCTTCTCTCTGTCTCCAATAGTTGTCCTCTCCCCTGCAGCCAACTGTGAGCTTGCTATTCTTCAGCTCTTTGTCTAAATGCCTCCAGCTCTGGAAACCTTCCCTCTCTCTCTCTCCAGATCAGCTACCCTGTCACATGCCCCTTAACACTCTGGAATGAACACTCCAGGTGTTATCTGCCTTTTTTCCAAAAGCAGCCCCTCTCCTCATCTACATCGTTTCCAGGGGCAGCACCATATTAGTAATTTGTAACCCTCCTGCCCCTTCACTGAAGTTGATTGGTCCAGAGCTGGACACCTTGACCAAGCAAAATCAATGAGAACTTTCCCCAGAATTTTTAGACCTGGAATGGAGAAATGTGAGTGAATCTCTGACTGGGTGGCTAAAGCCAAGATATATAATGTTCCAAAGCATCAGACATTATATTCTCTGTCACAGGAAGAAAACTGGTCTAAATAAGAGAGAAGAGAAATACTAACGAGAAGAGAGGAGATGGAGAGAAGAGGTTCTTGGGTTCCTAGTGTCCTGAGGCCAAACACATTGCTGCTTTGAGTTCTATGAGATGCCCACTTCCTTATAAATGATGGCAGAACTTTAACTCCATTTTCCCTTAAGCTAATTTGAACTGAGTTTTGTTCCTTGCCACAAGAGAGACTTAGCTACTAAGCAAATGTCAGACTTTATTTTAAGTGCTTATTTAGTTGGCCTTCTTCAAATCAGCAAGCTCCTGTCCCTGTCTTCTTCCCTGTGGAATTGGGACACCAAGCACAGTGCTTGGCACATGATAGGTGCTCAGCACTTGCGTGGGCAATGGTGGTGGTGGTGACAGCAAGTGTAGGGGCTGCTCATTGCTGCAGAACAGGCACAGGCATAGATGGGTTATTTCATCTCTCTAGTGGCTGCCCATCTTGCAGCTCCTGCCTCCCTTCTTGTGTACTACATGCAGGCAGAGGGGGAGGGGAAGGCACAGGCACTGTGACTCAGTCTGATTGGGTGCTTTAGGAGCCCAAAGGGGCATCAGACAGTTTGAGTGACACTTTTAAGTAGCTTTGGGCCTGGCACAGGGACACCTTGAGATATGCCCCTGCAGGGGTCTGACTGACCCCCACCATAGGCTCAGGAGTGGGTCTGCTGTTATTCGAGGGCTCTTTCATTTCCAGAGCCTGATGATGGGGATGTGCCACACAGACACCCATTACCACATAGCTCCGGGCGCTTCCCGAGAAACGGGATCCTATTCCTACAGGACAGCACACTGATATTTGAAGAGCCCAGGAACACATCCCAACTCGATTCAACCCACAAATGTGTCTGGAAAATGCACATGGCATCCTTTAGAAATGTCATACCCTGGCCATAGCAAGGGTGGGGAATGTTCTGTCACTCCTTAGGGACAACACAGCCCAGGAGGGGAAATACCAGCCTTTTTGCCTTTGGAGAGTAGATGTTTCCAAAACAGATCCACAAAGGGTAAAGCAGGTTAGGTACCAAGGTTTAAATTAGGCATAATTACTCAGCCCCACAGTTATAGGCCCCTCTTTTTTTTTTTTTAGATCTATGAAGGCTTCTGTCTAAGCTTCTGGAAGCCAGGAAGGCCTGTGACCTTCCCTTTCTTTGTTTTCCTCTCATTTTTTATGTCATTATTACACATGCAATGATGTTAATTTTTAAATATATATTATCATATTGTCATAGGACTTCTTTTTATTTACACAGTGCAGAATCTCCACCCATCTCGGCCTCCACCACCATGTCTATCCAAGGCTCCCCCACCCCCACACTATTTGTTTCTTGTTTCTCTTTCCAGAGTTATTTGCTGCAAATACAAGAAACTACAAATAGATATATTCTTATTTGTCTCCCTTTTTACATAAAAAGTAGCATGCTATATATACACACTATCCTTCACCTGACCATTTTCATTTAATCTGCTTTCAGGATTTGTCCAATCATACACAGAGGGATTCTTCAACCTTTGTTCAACTACAGATTGTTCCAGCATGTAGATGCCATAGTTTTGATTGTTCCTACCACAAGCAATACTGCAGTAGGTAACCATGGACAAATGTCATTGCACGCACGTGGAAGACTGATTGCATCGATGGCCCCAAGCCTTTACCTCTTCCTGTATCCCTGACCTTTGACCCTTGACTTTGCTGCTCTGTTACTTAAGAGGCATAGTGCATTTCCTTGACCCTTAAATCTGGACTTCACCATGTAACTTGCTTAGCAGATTTGATGCAAGCAGAATTTTTTAAAAGTACTTGAGATTTCAATTTTGTCTTTTGTTTCCCTGCAATTACCATGAAACATGCCCAGGCCAGTCTGAGAACAAGCTCAGGCTAGCCTGCTGGAGGATGAGAGCATGCATGGAACAGAGCCAAGTTGTCCAGCTGAGGCAGTCCTAGACAAGCCAGCCCCTAACCAATCTGCTAGCTGACCACAACAGATACATGAGTGAACTTAGCCAGGATTAGCTGAGTCTAACTCAAATCAACGGAGCCACCTAACCAACCAGCTAGTAAGAAATAATAAAGGTGGTTTTAAGGCTCTACAATTTGGGATTATTTGTTATGCAGCACTAGTTAACTGATACAACATACAATATATGTGCAAGTAAATAAATTCCCGAAGTGGAATTACTTGATCAAAGAGTGTGTGCATTTGAAATTTTGATAAATACTGCTAATTTACCTGCATAAAAATTGAACTAATTTATACTCCCATAAGCTATGTATGAGAACACTTGGTAGACAGCCTCACCATCATAATATGTTATTAGTTTTTCAAATTTTTGACAGTCTGTTAGGAGGAAAATAATATCTCAGTGTAGTTTGATTTGCATTTTCTTATTATGAGTGAGAGTGAGCAACACTTCATATGTTTAAAAACCATTTGTATCTCCTTTTCAGTAACCTGTGTATTCATATCTTTTGCATATTTCTCCTATTGGATCACTGATATTTTTCTTATTGATTTCTAGGAACTCTTTATATGTTGATGAGATTAGCCTCTTGCCTGTGATCACTCTTCCTTGAAACTATATACTCCAGATGAGAAGCCTAATGGCAAAGAGGAAAAACATAGATAGCAGAGGTTTAGCAGAAGGTAACTTTTCCTCGAGCAATCAGCAACTATGTATTGAGCACTCTCTTCTTCAGAGCTCTGGGTTAGGCATCCCAGCATATTCAGAAGAAATATGACATGATACTCAAGGAATGTTCTAGAGATGACTGTAGTTAAATGGCCACATATATCTAGCCATAGTCCCTTCCTAAGGGGTGGGGTAGGGAACCATATATATTCCTCAAGGCCCAACCTTTCTGGCCACTGCTAATTGGCCAGGGCAATATCCTTGGTCTAGGACAAAACCAATCCATAACCTGCACTAAATCAATTAGATTCTCTCTTGAGAATCTGAACTCAGAGACATAAAATCAGTCAGAGAATGACGAGCCCCGGAGCTGTCAGACCACTTTGCAGAGTTGGAGCTGCCATTTGGGGCAGACATACAGGGCCATGTGCAATCAGACAAATGAACCAAGGAAGAGCCAAAATGCAGAGACAGAACACAGCAGTCATCCAGAGACACACAGGATGGAGCAGGCAGGGGCCCCGGGCTGAAGGCAAGATAGACTTCAGCCTCGTTTCCAGCTCTCCGAGGCTCAGCTCTTGTCTACATGGCCCCCAACAGTTTTCCTGTAGTTGAGTTCTGTAAGAGACCTCTATATCCTGTTACTAAACCTCCTATTTCCTTGAAATAATTTAAGTGGTGTTCTTACTCTTGGTTGCAAGAATGTTCTAAGACAAGAAATTGTCATACTGGCTGAAAAAAAAGAATAAAGCATTTTATCTCATATGGCATATTTCTGCTCTAAAGAGTTTCGTGGTTGCCATCACTTCTTATTTTATAGCTGGAGAAAGTAAAACTGGAGAACCTGGAGACTTGGCCAAGATCGCCTTGACTACAAAGGGCAGTGCCCAGCCTTGGGCAGGAGGTGTCTATTGCCAAGTGGGCCTTCCCCCGCACCTCACCTTGCTGCCTCCAGGCCGAAGCATTACATAAGCACGTGCTAAATCATGGGACTAAGGCTCTAAGTGCTGAACAGTTCCCGGGAGAGGACGATCAATAAGAGCTAGCATAGTCAGGGAGATAGGCCAGGTCCCAGACGACCTCTCTGGTTCCCACCCGTACCCCTCGCACTTGGGGACACTTTCCACAGTGCTTATTTATGTGTATGGCATCCTTCCTGGGAGGAAGGATGGTTCATTAAAGGAAAATCAGAGTATTGGTCCCCCAAAGAGATATACTTGTCCTGCAGGACTGCTCATGTGGCCTCTAGAGAGGATCGGCCACCTCTGCAGGGACACATGTGGCCATGCATTGCACGCAGAGACTACTCTGCCCACCTACCTGTCATCCCTGACCATATTTTACATCAGAAATTGGAAAGAGGGATGCTGAGCCAAGTGACCAGCCACCGTGCCCTCTCATCCAGTACCCTTTCCCTCTCATCCAGTACCCTTTCCCTCCCAGCAATCAGCAGAAGAGCCCAGAGGCCTCAAATTTCCCTCCCAGGTTAGATCCAGAAGTTCAGGTGGGGTGAGCTAAGCTAGGGAGTGGGAGTGGAGAGGCCACAGAGAGGCTGAGACAGCCTCCCGCATGTAAGACTCTACCCCACACATATACTCTCTCCACCCCTTTCACCCCCTAGAGGAACTTGCAGACCTCCCCTGTGGGGGTAAATGGGTCCCTGAAAGGAATCCACTTTATCCCTTTTGTCCACAGCCACATCAAAGAAAAGAATTAGCTTTCTCAATCTTTCCTAAGCACCCACTATGTACAAGACATCCTGCAGGGCACTGATGTGGGTTCTGGAGACTTCTGGGTACATTTTCTGAAGAGGGGAGGGGACAGGGCTGGGGCCTAAGGAGAGGGGGAGCAGTAAATTAACCTCCTGCCAAGTAGGACAGAAATCGAATTTCTTCCCCTCCCCCTTCTCCTGCCTCCCTTGACACCTTCCTTGACAACTTACTTTTTATCTCTCTCCAATTACAGTTTTAGATATTTAGGGTGTTGCTGTTTTAGTTTTAAAATTTGTTAGGCTCAATTTATGCCACTTAGTAAAACCTCTTTTCTAAATGAAGCCAAATTAGAACTAAAACAGTACAAGCAATAAAATGTGGGCATTTCATTTTGGGTTAGGTTGGCTTTTTGATTGTTTGTGTAAATGAAGCCGAAAGAATTATGAAGCCTGTCTCAGGCCTGGGTGAAGGGAGCAATTCCATTGGATCACCTGTAGGTCTGTAGCTGGCTCAGGCCAGCCTGGCCCCTTGCTTTCAGGTCTGCCAGAGCAGGTTCTTGTGCACTTGGGTGCCTTAAAACAGGTCACTATCCTTTGACAATGCCCTCCCCTCTCTGATTCCTCAGGATGATGGGAGGAGCCACTTCCTGCTGGCCAATTGCACACTGGCAGGCTTTGTACAAGCCAGTGGTGGTGACCCACCACCACACAGTGTACAATAAAGAGATGGTGAATTGAACTGAACTGGCTGTAACAGTCTGGAAACATCTCCTCTCACACCCTTGCTTGATAATATGCCCCTAATTTCAATGACCAGGGTGAAGGTGGGACCCAAGAAAATGGAGAGTAGGGAGGGAGAGGACGGAGAGGAAGGAAAGGACGGGGAGGATGGAGAGAAGGAGGAGATCCTGAGCTACTAATTAGGCATCTGGTATTAGGGGAGGTGGCTGCCAAACAGGTCAGAGAAATTCCTGGCTGATGAGCCAAGGATCTGAGCCACTAGCTGGGCCTCCCTGGGGCCCTCACGAGGTGACATCTGGGGTTCCCAGGCTGGCCCCAGCTGTACCA
>NW_006441063.1:1741339-1773451 GCF_000325575.1 Pteropus alecto | reverse complement strand
GAGTGCAGAGAATACCATGAAGACTGAGAGCCCAGGAGGAGAGACTAAGGCAGCAACAATGGCCGCAGCGATGAGACAGAGACTAAGGGCCAGTGTGCAGCTTGCCAAGCAATTTGGCTTGTCCTCGTGCCAACAATAAAGGCCCAGTGTCTGGAAGGAGATGGGTTTTTTGTGTGCAGGGGGGACACCTTATGACTGACCCTGGCGGAGAGCCACAATCATCAGGAACATGCTGGAGAGGAGAGCAGACATGAGGGGGCAGAGGAGTCCGTTACAAGAGCAAGGGCTAGACTCAGGGTTGGGGGTGTCTTGGAAGGAAGAGCAGAGGGAAGGATGAAATGGAGTAGAAAAACTCATGTTGAGGGCCGGGGTTTGGGGGGAGGGGTTGCCCTAATGAAGAAGCCTATTACATTTGGGATTATCTCTCAAAGCAAGTAGAAGTACAGTACAATCAGTGGAGGAAACTTCTGGAACAATTTAAATGAAACTAGACAAAATCAGCAGAGACTATAATAAAATTGGTCTGGAGTCCCGCTGGTCCCCGGGATAGCCCAAAGCCTTAGGTTACCCTCTGTTGCAGGCTGGTTTCCCTGGAAGCGGAAGCTGTGATAGTGTTTGGGGGAGGGACAAGATGTTTGGGAGGGATTAATCATTCTGAAAGGAAGCAGGGGAAAGCAAGACTGGGCAGACAGGAGAGTCAACTTGAAATGCAAGCCTGACAGAGTCTTGACTAACCTGAAAGAGAAAGCTCCGGAGTAAGGAGTGCCCAGTACTGTGTCCTGCCTGCAATCAAAATGGTAGGGCCTGTATAAGGACCCCCACTTCAGCTCAGCCACCAGATATGGGCTGTCCAGAAGAGCATGGCCTTGGGCTCTTAGCAGCTGAGGCCCACCCTGAAGGGGCTGACAGCTGGAGGCTGTCTGTGGACTGCGCAGCCCACAGCTGGGCAGTGAGTCCTCTCTCGAAAGGAGATCTGGACGGCGCTCCTCCATGTCTGCCACATCCTCTCCCCTTTCTTAATTTCTAAGCTCCTGGCACATATGGACAGATAAATCTTTCTTTTCCTCTGGGCCTGGTTGCCCCCTCTGTTCTTCCAGAAGCTGATGATTGCCTGGAACCCAGTCTGACTAAGCCCAGCCCAGCGCTTTTGATTGGCTCAATTCTTCCAGGCCCTGGACGAGAATTCCACTCATTTCTCCATCATGATTTCCTCCCACACTCAGGTGCTGCATCCTGGTAACCAGCAGCCATCACAGCTTGCAACTGCAGGGGACCTAATGCTCATGGCTTGTTTGGGGTTTAGCATTGGTTTTGCAGCACTGGTCATTAAGCTCCATTGTGCCACCCGCCAGGGCACTGGCCTGCCCAGGATGAGCCTCAGATGAACTCAACTTCAGTTAAATTGGACAAACCAATCAGGACCACAAAACATCTACTGCTGGGCCCATCAACTGTGGCAAACATGGTCCCCACCAGCCTCCAGCTCAGCCCCCCTTCCTTCCATGACTTGCCAGTAAGCAGCTGTCACTCAGCCATGCAGCTTTGCCTCTAAAGATTCTGGACCTCCAGCTCCACTTATGAGTCTAGTTATTAGAATAACTGGCACATTCTCCAGATACCCAGCAGCTTCCTGACTTGCCTAGGCTTTTCAGAAGCACAATTTATCTCTCTGGACTCATTTTAAGGGTCCTGAAGAGAAACAACAGATCTGGGGACACATGGCGACAAAGCAAAACACCCTGGGCAAACCCCAGCCCTGATTTCCCTTCCTGACTTCTGTCCTAACCTCCCTGTTTCACATCCTTTGAAGCCCAGCTAGGGTGGCACAAATTAGGGCACAAAATGAGCAGTATCAGGGGCTGACAAGTGAAGCTAGGAGCAGCTTCTGGCTTACATGGCAGTGGGAAAGGAATGCCTGGAGCATTGTTCTAATATGAACTGGAGGAGAAAGAGGGGGAGACTGTGGCATATACAAGCATATGTGTGCACATAAATGGAACCAGCTCATCCTATCTATACTATTCCGCCCATTTTTCCGGGCTCACCCTGCGGTCCCATGCTCCTGCCAGGAGGATGGTTTTAGATGGAGGTGCTCAGCCCACTCTTGCTTATAACTTGGGTCAGCAAGAAGCTGTGGGCTTCTGGGGGTGGAACCTTGGAAGAAGCCTCTTAAAAGCCTACTTAACCCCATTACATTCATTCCCTAATATACTTTTCACTGTCAGCAAATAGTACAAATTTGAATTTTTACTCACTGATCAAATATTTACCCTGTGAGCTGACAGTCTAGCTGAACTTAGACTTCTACAATTCTCCACGTTTGTATTAGATGAATTAGCATTTTATTCTTGGCCTGCTAGTTTAGGAGTCAAAGGTGAGATAAGGAAGACCAGAGGTAGATGCCTAAGCGATTCTCCACGAAGAATGAGTTCAGTTTAGTCTTGTGTCTTAGTATAAGTGACAGGTCTTCTAAACAACCCAACAGTATTTAAAAACATAATTTTGAAAGATACAGAAGATAGTCATTTCTAAAATAACAACAATTTTCTGTATTTCTCATCTACGTGATATAACATCTTATCTCTAAAATCTGTTATCCAGAAAAGTGGGCTAAAGGTTCATCTCATGGTTTATTTACCATACAAATTAGACAAACCAGGTCATCTCTCAGAGCCTCAGTTTCCTTATCAGCGTAGTGGTACAAGAACATTACCCCCATCAGAGGTTGTTGCAAAAATCAAAAGAAATATCGAAGGTGACAACACTGTAAAATGTAAGGCACTAAATAAAGAGTTGTATAAGACCAGAAACCAGAGCTGTTTTTAAATATATCCCCCTAATTCTCTGATACTCTTCCCATCAAGAATTCCCATTGAATCTGAGTGGGCTTGTGACTGCTTCATTCGATAGAGTATGGCACATGTGATACTATGTGGCTTCTGAGGCCGGGTCAGAAAAGGTCATGTATCTTCCATCTGGGTCTCTTGAGACAGTTATATGGGGAAAGCTGGTTACCACGTAAGAAGTCCAACCACCCTAAAACTGCCCATGCTGTGAGGAACCAGGAATGTGAGAGAAGCATCTAGACCCAGCCACCTCATCACTGGGTGATCTCAGTAGATGCCACAAGGAGCACAAGAATCATCCAGCTGAGCCCTGCCCATGGATCTGTGGGCATAACAAAATGCTTGTTATTTTACACCATTAAGTTTGGGGTTCTCTGTTACACAGCAGTAGTTACTGGAACAAAAACTACTCATTCATTAAGTTCCGATATCTGCCAAGAAATCAAATCCCCCATCTCTTATTTTGTTTCTTCATCCCTATTTGATTCTAAGAGACAGAGTGAAGTGGAATTTCTTCTTATGACCCAACTTTGCAGATATGGAACCACAACATGCCCAGTCATCCATGAAACAATGGAAGGCTTGAACCAGGAGTTCTATTGCCCAGGTCCTCGCTTTTCCCACAGGACAGAGCTGCCTGGACCTCAAAGGAAAAAGCTATCCTCATGAGTTCTGACCCCGTGTAAAAGAATTACTAGGAAACTCCTAATTGCCAAGCAATAAAGTAAATGGGTGCCACAGAAAACCACAAACAGCCCATCATCCACAATTAATTTCCTCTTGGCTTGGGAATGCTGGGGGTTTTGTTGTTAAAGCAGGTTGTCCTTCCCACTTAAGTTTGGGCTCCTTCTAAAATGCAAAAAAAAAAAAAAAAGAAAGAAAGAAAGAAAGAATAGGAAAGGAAAAAAAAAAAAAAAAAAGAAAAAGAAAAAGAAAGAAAGAAAGAAAGAAAGAAAGAAAGAAAGAAAGAAAGAAAGAAAGAAAGAAAGAAAGAAAGAAAGAAAAAAAAAAAGAAAGAAAGAAAGAAAGAAAAGGAAAGGAAAAAAGAAAGACAAAAAACGCTGGCCTTCCCAGAACCTACGCTGCCTGGAAGGAACTTGGTGTGGCCCAGAAGGACGTGATACGCGTGCCGGCAGTGGCCTGCCAGGGATCTTAAAAATGCTCTGCTTTAGAGAATCTGGAAAGTGAGCAATCCACACCTGGAAAACAGGTTGCTGGCTGTACAGAGGTTTCCAAGTCTGGATCCCGTTTACACTTGCCGAAGCGCAGCCTTCTAATTCCAGCCGCTCATGAAAAGGCACGTAGGTCTTCCGTGACGTCAAATAGCTCTTTCAACTGAGCATAATTTCTTTCAATGATGGGCTTGGAGGGGTTTCAGCGACAGTGGGGTTTTTTTTTAATGAATCATAAACATGCAGATCAGATTTAGTGTTATGACTGTGGTGCACAGAGCGTCACTGTTAATTCTTGCTAAGCGCTGACAGCAGGATCAACCCCCAAACAGCACAGGCAAATACACCATCCCAGCCCTGGGGGCTTAGAGACTGCATAATTACAGACAACGCACAGTAGTCATTATCATCACCGGAACATTTCAGCCCAGGCAGGCACCCCCATCGGAGAGTCCCTTGGTGAGCCTGCCAGCTCAGGTTCCCTCAGCCAGCGAGGAGTTCACTCCCCATCTCTAGATCAGGACTTGGGTAGAGACTACCAAAAGCAGGGTGGGGTGGACAGAGTTGGAGTGCCCACTCCCAAGTCCTGAAGGCTGTACTCTGTGGCAATTGAAACTTGCTCTGAAATGCTGCTGAGTATGAGCTGGAAGGGAAGGGGTGCAGGGCTGTGCAGAATGCATGCCAGATTTTGCTAAATGCCGAACAGCTGAACAAGTCCCCAGGGCTGAGGAAAGAGCGTTCTATTTCCCTGCGAGCCACTCGCTTGTTTGCTCAGTGTCTCTCATCAAAGGCCAGGGTGGGGGGCTGGAAGTCAGAGCGCTCAGCTGGGGTGCCGTGTCACTGTTTATGCCCAGGATGGCCCCCAGGTTGGGTAAGGGGGAGACAGCAGGAGTCACCACCACTGGGAAGTTTTCACAGTGTTCAGTAAGGGCATCATAAGACCCGCATCTAGAGTTTCTACTCTATTTTTCCTCCAAAAGGTTTAAAGGGAAAGCTAAACTCCTGGGGTCTGCTGAACTGCTGGGTTCTCCTTGCTCCCACTCTGTCAACCTGCAACTATTTAATGAGCCTCAGCCACAAGCATGTGATAGTGTCGGAGCTAAGAGGGCTAAAAAGATGAGAAGTCTCAAGTCCTGTAGGAAGGGAAGGTGATTTTAGATCTTTCAATTCAATATTCTGGTGCCAGAGTGCCAGTAATCACCCGTTATTACCCATCATTCCAGAAAGCTTGCTCTGTATGCCATGCTTCAGGGTCTCACTCGGTCCTCGAGGACATCATGAGGTAGGTATTAGACTACCCACTCGACAGATGGGGAAACTGAGAGACTCCAACAATCTGCTCAAAGGCATATAGCTGATGAGGCTCCTGAGTGTGAATGGAGTGCTGTTCTCTTTGAAACTGAATACAGACCCTGTAGATCAGTGGTCCTCACCATGGCCCACACACTGGAATCCCTGGAGAACTTTCAGAAACCCCCAGGCCCAGGCCTCCAGACGAAAGTCTGAATTTCTGCAGCTGAGATGGAGACATCAGTACTTTTTAAGCCCCCAAGGTGATTCCAACAAGTGGTCAAGGTTAAGAACCACTGTAGTCATCTTTCTTTCCCTTTTTTCCTTCGTTCCTTCCAACAATATGCATGAGTGCCTATTAAATGCCAGGTTAGGGCTTCCTATCTTCTAAAGCAGTGGCGTGTGTGTGTCTGTGTCCGTGTACCCCCCAGACAGTCACCGAAAGTGACAAAGGGAGGCCCTGACAGGACTGAGCCCACAAGAGTGGCCAGAGTAGAGGCAGAAATTGAGATTCAGTCTAGGAAGCTCAAAGGTCCCTGATCAGCAGTTTTTTAGTTCTGCTTAGAGACTCCAGCAAAGGGTGGAGTTTGGTGCTGACCACTCCAGACTCAGAAATTTTATTCCTAAAGTAGCTTCCATCTGTCCAAGAGGAGAAAGGTACACATCGATGAAGGCCTAAGCTCAGCAACAGGCCTACAGGGTCACCCATAACCAAGTGGGGAGCTCTTGGCTGACTCCTGCTGTACCCATCGAGCTGCTCCGGCAGACCAAAGAGTCCCCTTCTCCACTGTCAGGAAAAGAGGGCGAGTGGGAATATCCTGCTTCCTACTGTATAACCCTCCCTCCAGAAGCCAGAGAACAGAACTGCAAATCAATTTTTTCAAACTAAAAGATGCTGATAGGCATGCTTCTTGCATTTTGCATTCAAAGGAATGCCAGGCTTCCTATGTCAAGTGAGATATAGTGAACTTTCTTGGGCAGTGGCAGAATATTTTTTATCTTTAAGACATAATGTGTAGGACAAACACTAATCCCTCACTTAACCAGCATCAGGGAAGAATGAGTTGTTTTAAAGAAATGAATTTGCAGGCTAGGAAAGCTCACCTCCTATAAACTCCAAAACTTCAAAACAAAAGTGCACTTATTTTTAAATACACCATGTCTAAACTGCATTACACATTTCCCTGTTTCCTCTGACAGCACTGACACAGTTGAAGTGGTCTTGGTGGCCCACTCACTCGGAACATGGACAACTGTGTCATTCTGAAAGACAAAGCAGCCTTCTGCTTCAATTTGCTCCTTCAATAGATGGCCCCACCCTGCTATCCTCCTTGAGCTCTTGTTTCTGGTTTGTTCTCCTCTCTTCTTCTGCTCAGATATAGACAATAACCCCATCCTGCTGCTTTTGGTATCCCAGGGGACTCTCAGTCTCTGCCCACACTGGAACTCAAACTTTCCCTCCAGCTTACTCCTCCTCCTCTGTGTTCCTGACCCCAGCTAATGTCACCTGTGTTCACCTAGTCATCAAAGTCAAAACAAAACAAAAATGAAAGCAGAAGTTGGAAGGTATTTCAAAATCAACTGGCTTATTAGAATAGTTCGTGAGGTAAGAATAAAGAGGCTCTGATGAAAAAGGATCTGAACACTTCTATGGTGAATAGTTAAACAACTTTGGAGCAGGGAATTCCTAACATATTTTTGGCTCTGCTGGATTGTGCCAGATACTTGAGGTTGCTAAGTCACGTAACTTCTGAATAAGCAAGGTGCCATGGCTCATAGTATTTTGTTTCCTTTCAGTTAAGGCATCAATCTGGTATTATTCTAGAAACAAGCTAGAGTTCAGGGGCTTGATAGGAGTACGACTGTTGTCTTCTCAATTCTCCTATTACACAATTTTCCAAATGGCAGTGGCTCCAAGTCAGAAAGGGGCAGCTGCTAGACCTGGACCAATGTGAAATAAGGGTTAGCCCTCCTCCTTTCCCCTTCTTCCTTTCTTTTTTTCCTCTATGAGAGTGTACCCCCACCTCACCCTGCCCACAGTCCCCACCTGCCTCATGCACCAGCCAAAAACCAAGGCAGGGGGAACGCTGCCCTAGAATGAGAGAATGGCCTAGAAAATATGGCTTACTGCAGTCAAAGAGAGGAATGAAGCTCTCAGACAGGAGCAGATCACCGCATTGGGGAGCTGAGTCAGAAACAAGATTTGGTCAGTGCACCTGAAGCAGCCAGGCCTGACTCATAGTTGCCAAACTCAAAAGATCAATGCATAAGTTGGATACCAACACAGCCTTTGGCCATGAGCATATTCCCTTCTCAGGGCAAGAAAACCTGTGCCCACCTCTAAACCATCCTCTTTGAGGCTCCTGGGAAACAGATTCAGAGAGCAGCAGGTGTGTCACGGAAAGGAGAACCAGAAGTCACGGTCAGTGTCTTCACCCAGGCAGCACTGGATAGATCCAATGATGATCTCTTTACACCTCTTGACTCCATGCTGACCTCTCTCTGCCTTTGACACAATCTACCAAACTGATTATAATATGACAGGCTACAGCTTTCTTTGATGGCCCAAGATGGTAGCCTTATATCGTGGGTGGGCCAGGCTGTCTCAGCTGTCCACAGGCCTACCCCTAGATGAGGTAAAGGGGAAAGGGTTGGGAAGAGTGAGGAGGGTAGACTGGCCTACAGAGGGGTTCTCATTTTCCCATCCCTCTAAACCAGCTCCAAGTGCCACTTGTAAAATCAGTCCTTCCAGCCTTCCCCATCAGCTTCCAGGAGCCCAGTGGCCAAGCATCAAACTGATTTAAGATTCTGGATTCTCAGGAAAAGCCTGAAAGGAGATGGGAGCAGAGATGGCACGGTGTTCTCCACTGGATACCCACCCTGCTTCTCCTGAGCACTAGATCTGTACGCCTGCTCAAGCCTGCCCAGTTACCCCTCGCCCTGCCCCGTCACTCACCGTGGGAGCCACTGGGATACCAGCCTGGCAGAACAGCTCTCCCACAGCCTCCTCGTCGACCTCCCGGGCAGCTTTTCCGAGCTGTCTCTTTGGCTAACACAGGAGCTTTGGAATGAGACAGGGAGAGAAAGACATGAGTGGTGGGGGTGGGGGACCTCTCTCTGAGCTTATTAAAAATCTTTTGTGTGCCATAGAATAAGTCCAGTCTTGTTCGTTTTCCTCCCCCAGCACTTAACTTTTTCAGGCCTGATGAGCATAAATGCTTCAGTTAGTCCATGAAACCAAAGACCCTTCTTGGCCTTCAACTATGTCTGGCTTTCCTTTATGTGGCCATCATAATTAGGCAGTGGCCCGACCTCGTGGCTGAGGTGGCTGCTCTGGCTCTCTACAGCCCTGTCGCATCTCTGAGGACGCACACTCTGTGCTAGGCTGGCAGAACAGTCTGGAAGAAAAGCCCGTTGTCAAACAAATCATCGTTCTGGGAACACAAAGCCGCGGGGATTCTGGGGGTGCTGCTGACACTCGGGGCGGGGGCCGGCAGCATCAGAGAGTCATGTCTTCTGTGTGGCGCTGAAGCCCCAAGTTTGGAGACAGAAAGCTGGCTTGTGGCCAACAGCAGCGGCAGCAGCCACCTTATCTAAATAAAGGGAGAGGGCGCAGAGTGCAGTGTTATCACAGGCGCACAACAGGCTCTGCGAGGGGAAGGGGTGGGTGGATGCTGCGTGGGTGGTTTCATGTTGTGATGTTTTTTTTCTTTTGTGGCTGTTGTTTTCTTTTTTATCTATTCAGTTTTGTAGTAGTCAACAGCCCGGCACTTGGCAAAACCTGGCAGCAATACCCACCCAGCCCTTTCCAGTCCAAACGGCTCCTGTCAACTTTTACAACCCCGTGCTAAAACTCCAGGCACGTCTCTTATTGCCAGCACCAGGTTATTTATTTGCCCTGCCTGTCTGGCCTCAGATTTTTCACGTGTATGTTACCCTGCAGTTGCTTCAACTTCCCTCCGGTCCTTAAAATACCAGGAAACACCCAGTCCAATGGAGCGCTGGGAGGCGTTCTAGTATTTCATGTTTTTAGGGTTCTGCGTTGGTTCATGTCATTTCATCTCCATTCAGCTTTTGACCTGAAGGAAGAGGAAGCTGCCTCCATTGTGAAAAGTGCTCTCTTTCACTGGAAACCATTGTTATTAATAATAATTTCACCAGGCGTACTATCAAAGGGTCTGCCATATGTTCTCTGCCCACCAAGGTCGGGTGTACACATGACTCAGAGGGGACACGGCTGGCTCAGGTCAGCCTGTGAGAGCCACAGCCTCAGCCACTCCTACAGCCCCATCTAGGTTCTGGATCTCTGGTCATGTTCTGGAACTGGGCCTTTCGTTCTTTTTTAATCCTTTACACAAGCAGTGTGTGTGTGTGTGTGTGTGTGTGTGTGTGTGTCTGTGTGTGTCTGTGTGTGTCTGTGTGTGTCTGTGTGTGTGTGTGTGTGTCTGTGTCTGTGTCTGTGGCTTTAAAATCATCCAAAAAATATAATAAAATAGAAAGGATTTTCATGGTCGAGCCTGACCCGGTGCAATGCAGAATATATTATTTCTTGCAGAGCATGGATAGCAGATCTGCACGTGAAACACACATCAAACACGCCCCACAAAAACAATGGTAGGAAGCATAACCAGAGTGAATTGATTCCTTGATCCTGCTGTACCAAAAAATTAAAGAGAAGCACTCCTGGGGTTTTTAACCCAGATACGACTTCAGCCACAGCCGTGTTTCCCATGTTCCAGCATCTCTTGTTTTGGCTCCCTTTTTCTGTGTATGAAACATAGAATGAAGTAAGCAGTGCCAAGTCCTGCAGGTCCAACTGGCTTTTTAAAAAAATTACACAGCTCCATTCATTCATCCTCAATACCTGTACAGGTTTGCACACACATGCATGCAAACACACACACACACACACACACACACACACACACACACACACAAATATGTATTGGTTTGTTTTACCTTTTCCCCAGAAGTAAACACTAAACAGGACAGACTGTCATTTCCCTTAACAGGACAATGAGAAGAAGACAGAAAAGACTCTGTCAGGCATCAGGAAAAATTCTTAGAGCAAAGAAAGTTCTAATCCCCAGCCTGAGGCCCGTCCAGCATCTCTATGCCCAAGTGATGATGTGGACCCTTAGCTTTCAAAGATCTGTTTAAATATGTAGGTGGTCTAGCTCTAGTCAGCTGGGTTTTATGTCAGCAATGACTCCAGGCTGACCCTAGACCTGAAGATTCCTGATTGCCCTGCTGGCTAAGTGCTAGAGGGTAGAGCACCCATCTCGCCCTCTGCCTTCTGATGGGCCACCAAAGTGACCCTATCAGGCTGGTCAGCTGCAACCAGGGTCCTCTCTTGACCTCTGCTCTAACCCCAAGGACACCCTTTATTTAGACACCACAGTCCAGCCTGATGATCAAGTCCCAGATGTGCTTGCTGGAGACAAGCTGGGGATGGCCATAGGCTGACCCCAGAGGACTGCCAAAAAAAGGCCTCAGGAGGGCAGGCCCGGCTCTCTGTCTGAGATGGAATAGAGATCACAGATTTGAGTCTTCAAGGCCTGTGTTCAAATTCCAGCTCTCTCACTGGCTGTGACCTTGGGCTACTGTGTCGTCTCCCTCATTGTGGTGTCTATATCAGTAAAATGGAAGAGGAGAAGCCATGTGAAAATGAAGCAGAGAGATATTTGAAGATGCTGGTCTTAAAGTTTGAAGTGATGTGGCCACAAGCCAACGAAGGCCTGAAGCCACCAGAAGCTAGAGGAGGAAAGGAACAGATTCTCCCCTCGGATTTCCAGAAGGGGTGAGACCCTGTCGATACCTTGATTTTGACCCAGTGAGACCAGTTTTGAACTTTTGGCCTCCAGAACTGTGAGAGAATAAACTTCTATTGTTTTAAGCCACCAAGTTTGTTATAACATCAATAGAAGACTTATACAGATTTTACTGAGGGCCACTGAGAGGCATCCATGAGATGGTGCTACATACTATGACCCAGTCATCTTGTCTGAATGGGCCCTCACAACAAGCTCATAAAATGATGGGCAAGGCAGACATAATCCCTTTTACTGAGTAGGAATTGAAGGCTCCCAGAAATTAAGCATCTGTTTAATCACATGCTGTTTGGTGGCAAAGCTGGAACTAGAGGTCATCCAGAGTGTGGTGCCACTCCCTCTTCAGCACCCACCATGCCCTGTGCGTACCCTCTATCATCTTCACAATTCTAAAGAAGTGGAAAAGAGGACCTCACTCCCAGTGGGAGCTGGGCAAGACCTCCAGGGGCCTAGAAGACAAGGGGACCACTCTCGACCCCCTTCCTATCCCTAGTATTCGCATTTAGATAAATGCTGCTGTGGAGGCCAAGTTAGAGGTGGAGATCCCACCCTGAGTTGCATCTCTCCTCCCAGAGGAGAGGGAATCCAGAGATGTGATTTTTCCCTCGGTGACTCACTTCCCATTCTTGTCAGGCCTCCCAGATTCCTCTGCAGAGACATGGAAATACTAACAAGGCCATCCCTTCCTTGAGCAGCTATGGGATTAGTTAATGCACGCCTGTGCAGAAACACTTGGTGAGTTAGTTATGACCTGCTCTCCCCATCAGGACTCCTCAGGCAATGGAGGTCCTCAAGGAAGCTTGTCAGAGGCACCTCACAGAAAGCCCACCAGGAAGGCCCTACTCAACTCCTCACCCACATGGGGCCCAGCCATGACTGCTGATCCTGCCCAGAGAGCTTGGGACAACCAGGGACTCTGAAGACTGGATTTTGAAGCTCAGGCTGTTCTGTCTCAGTGTCTCTCTGTGTGTGTGTCTCTCTCTCTCTCTCTCTCTCTCTCTTCCCTCCACTCCCCACCATCCACCCTTTCACTTTCCCCTCCCACCATACCCTTCTCACACTCCCATTTGTTCTTTCGCACTCTTGCGCTCCTTCTTTTCTTTCTTGCTCTCACACTTTCATACTCTTTTAAGCTCTCTGGTGCACCTGACTCCCCAGAGCTCCCCTTTGGGATCTGGCTGAGGCCAGACTGCCTTGCTTAACTTCCTCCTCCATCTCTCCTGCTTCCCTCACTCCCTCATGGGTTTTGCCTGAGAGCATACTCTCCATAAATCCCCCAGCTCAGTCTCTGTTTCTAGAGAATTCTTACCTAAGATACCCTCTAGGGAAGTAAAGACATGGTCCTGCCCTCCAGGATCTCCTGGCCTGGTGGAGAAGCAGCATGGTAGAGAATCTAGGACAATCTCTACTACTCTAGGTGCTATGATGGAGGTCTACTCAGCCCACCACAGAGCATAGGGGAGCAGGTGACCTGTTGACTGTGTGGTGGGGTAATCAGGGAAAACTTCATAGAAGAGGAGTTCCATGTGTATGAAAAAGCAGGGAAGGGAAGAAAGATGAAAAGGCAGAAAGAGAAAAGAAAAAGGTGAAAAAGGAGCAGAGGAAAGACAGGGCCACAGTCTAATCCACCAGGGTACTGACAGCTGCTGTGTGTGGCTGGAACATGGGGTTACCAAGGTGGTGGCACAGGGCGGTGAGGCTGGAGAAGTTGCAGGGTCTCATCACAGCAGGCCTCTAGGGGCTCAGCTAAGGAGCTCAAATTTTCCCTTGAGGGCAGTAGGGAGCCATTGAAGGCTTCGGAGAGATCCAGATTTGTGTCTGAGAGCTTACCTTGGCTGCAGAGTGGAAAGATTTGAGTGAGGAAGCTGAAGATGGGGATTTGGACAAGATGACTTCTCAGGTTCTTTCAACCTGGAAGTTCTAGAAGTCTCCAGGGAAGACAGGAAAAGCTATGGGACATGGGGAAGAAAGTAGGGCAAGAGCTGGCCACTCGACTCCCCTTGACAGCAGCTATCAGGGGAAATAGTAGTAACCAGAGCATCTGCCCCAGAATCATTCTCACTTGGGCCCGTCATGTGGCCAGGCCCAGAGGTGTCCAGGACTAGCAGACAGAGCAGGAGGACAGACAGGAACAGCAGAGACAGCAGGGCAATGATGAACTGCGGAGAGGTCACGTGAGGCCCTGGGATGGAGCCAGGTAGGCTCAAGATACCTTTATTCTTCTGATACAGGGTACATCTGCTTGGGTCCCTCTCCACCCCTGTCCACAGCGTAGTCCTGCACTCCTCCCGCCTCCCCTGGTGGGGTCAACTGGGGAAAGGGGTGTTCTGGCTACCATCAGTGTCCCGAGAGGCACAGGTATGGCTCAGATCGCCCCTCAGAGGAAGGCTTGGCCTGCAGTCTCTCTGGAAGTCTGGTGATGAGCAGAGCTGGGACAGTAGACAACAAATGACTGGGGTGCGAGGGGGCAAGGCCAGAAATGTTCCTCATTAGAATGCAATGAACTTCCACCAACCTCTATCCAGTGCCCTGGCCACTCTTGCCAAGAGCTATGTGCAGAGCTGCAGGAAACAGAGCAGGACAAAGCACCCAGAACCAGGAGTCCTGGGAAGACAAGGAGATGCTTGCCAGGGTTCCGAAAACTGGCGGAGGCGGCAGGACCCAGGGCAGGCCCAGGCTGCCTGCAGAGGTGGGGCACTGGGCAGCGCTTCACCTCTTGGCACCCCACCCACTGTCCTTTCTGCCTGACTCCCTCTTTCCTGGCTTTCTAAGACCCCATGGCAGAAGGAGCCAGCTTTATTTCTTCCTATGTCATTCTGCAAACACAGCGAACACTTCCTAATGCTTTGGGGGGAATGGGATAGTGTGGGTGGGGCAGGGCTGAGTGAGGCAGGTAGAGTGGGGGTCTCTACCATGCAGCTGTAGGTTATCTTCGCCCCTGCCCTCTGGGAGTTCACAATCTAATGGGGGAGACAGATACAGTCAAGAACACCCTCGGTGCAATCAGATATGGAGGATAAATGGCATCTATACTTAGTAACTAGGGAGAAGTGATGTGGGGAAAATCGTCACATAGCACTCACCAGCCCCCAGGCACTGCTCTAAGCAGTGGATATGCATTAACTCATTTCCTTCTCACTGGCTCAGAGGCAGGTTCTAGTGCTCACTCCCATTTTACAAATGAAGCAGCTGAGGCACAGAGATGTTGAGTAACTTGCCCAAGGTCACAAAGGTAGAGTGAAATTTGTCCCAAGGCCTTGCTCCCAGATTCTGTGTCCTTAACCACCAGGCCAGACAAAAAGAATAATGACATCTCTTCGGTCTTTGCAGCAGCATTGGTGAATGGTGGAGGAAACAGGATCTTGAGTCAAGTAGACCTATGTCACTCTAAGTGGCCTTGGGCAAGCTCCTTGACCTCGCTAAACCCCTGTTTCCTCACCAGGAAAATGCAGATAGCAACAGTCCAGCACCTTACTGAAGGCCTTGAGGAGTAAATGAGTGTAGGGGTGTGGGGCTCTTAGCACAAGGACTATCAGCAGACAGCTTGATTTGTGTGGACCTTTAATGGCCTCAAGTCCTTTTCACATTAATTTGTTCAACTTGACCTTGACCAAGGAGAAGCCAGGTGGGAGCTATAGGGGCCTGGCACCAAGGCCTTTGGAGGGATGAGGGCTTCAGGAATGACATGAAATAAGGCAGTTCTTGCCTCTTCCCAGTAGAATAGCCAGGTCCCCAGAGCGTCCCCACAAAGCCACCACCCATGCTTTATCTCAACCCTTCCCCCAGACTCCTGAGCCATCACACAAAGGCATTAATCACCCCCTTCATCAGGGGTAGGCTAAGCCTCCAGCCCCAGGGTTCGAGACCAGAGGCCTCAAGTCAGCTGCCATCCAGATGACAGACCAGAATCTGAGGCCAAATGTGAGGATGGACAGGCTGCAGGACAAGGGAAGGGAGGGGAGATGTACTGGCCCCCACCCCACCCCATTGAGGAGCTACAGAGCCAGCCTGGGATTATCTCCCCACAAGAAATCTGCCCTCAGGCCCCACCACATATGGGGATTTGCAGATGGCTCCTTGATTCAGATCTAAGGCCCTCCCTAGCGGGCATTCACCAGCCTCAGATGCCGTTAGGAGAAAATAATGTGTAAATAAGAGATGGAACCTTTGTGCTGTGGGCGGGCATAAGCAGCTTTCTAGTGGGCTTCAGCCCTGGGCTGCTACCCACCTTCAAGGTCTGTGACCTTGCACTAGCTCTTCCTTTGCTGAGTACCATCGCCAAACCATTTTGTCTGCCTGGCAATATCTGTTTCCAGCCCCATCTCCTTCATGGCACTTTGCTGAAATCACGCGCGCGCGCGCACACACACACACACACACACACACACACACACACACGGGTTAAAGTTTATCTTCCTTTCCTTATGTCCAGGCTGTTGCATGTATACACCTTTGTTGAAGAGAGTACCACACAGTGTTACATTTCTTTCTTTGACCTGGGGATCTCCCGGTTCCAGGTATCTATTGCTTCATAACAAATTACCCGCACCTTAATGGTTTAAAACAGCAACATTTATTTTGCTCACCAGTCTGCAATTTCAACAAATGTGGTGGAGACAGTCCCCCTCTGCTCTACTCAGTGTCAGTTTGGGCAGCTTAAAGGTAAGTACAGCTCATCTGAAGGCCCTTCTCATGCCTGAGGGTTCACAATGTCTATTGGCTGGGATCTTAGCTGGACCTAGGGTCAGAGACCCTACACATGGCTTCTACACATGGCCATTGGGCTCTCTAGCAGTATAGCAGTAGGTTCTGAGGGGGAGCACCCCAAAACCAAGCAGAAGCTCTAGTCCCCTTCGTGGTTTCACCTCAAATGCCACACAGCATCACTTCTGCTATAATCACAGACCCTTCAATTTCCAAGGAGAGAATACAGACCCCACATTTCAGTAGAGGAGTGCCATCTGCCAATTGGAAGACAAGCATGCGGGATGGCATATATTGGTGCAGCCATTGTTACAAAGTACAATGCCACATTCCTCTACTAGACTAAATGATTCATGAGGACAGGCAGCATTAGATGGTGCTAAAAAAATGCTTGCAGAAGGAAAAGAAAGACTGAGGGAGCGAGGAAAAGAGAGAAAAGGAAGAGTTTTATAACAAAAGTATTAGAAGTTACTGAGGGGATCGCCTAGTCTAATTCTCCCACTTTAGAGATGAAATAACTGAGGTTCAGAGGTACACACACCCTGTCTAAAGGCACAGATCCAGTTCAATAAGATCCAGTGTCCCCCCTCCTCCCCATGGTTGGGGAGAGAGAACCCCTTGAAATCTACCTGAAGTCTTGGGCCTGCCCAGTCCCCAGAGCCAGTGATATCTTGGCATTTGGGGAACATCAGCCCCATCTTTGGACTTTCTTAGTCCTGGTCTTCACCAGGCCCATGCCTTAGTTCCTGCCTGCCTTCCATGCATATCCCCGTGTATAAGCCAGACTGGGGCCAGTGGCCAGGGCCCACCTTCCCCTGCCATGGGCCTGCCTTGGGCTGGAGGCTACCCTACCCTTCGGTCTGCTGTCAGCCTTCCTGGACCTCCATATGTCAGCCCATACAGGGTTGCTTGACCACCAGACCACCCTCTTTCCAACCCTGCCCCAGACAGCATGGGGTCAGAGAGAAAGTCCTGCCTGTGGGGATCGGAGGGGCCTCAGATGGGTGTCAGTTCAAACATAAGCTCAGGTTGGTGTGACTCAAGACATCAGGCTTCCTGGCAGGCAAGCAAGGTGGGTGAAATGGGACATCATCCCTAAAGGACTCAGCAGTTCATCAAAGGTGCTAATAAGTAGCAGTTCCTCTTCTCCAACTTTCCCTGATCCTCTATGACCTCAGGAATGGCAGCAATGCCCTGCTCAGGGCTTTCTTGGATTCCAGGGAATGAAGGGAAGGAGGATGCCTGCCCTCTGAGCCCTGGCTAGTGAAGACAGCAAAGACAACCTGCTCAGCCACTATCTTCTGGGGGAGAAAGTGAGAGTGACCCATCAGCCCTTCTCCCCAAGCCTGACCGGAACATTCCTCAACATCATCCAACTCCCACGACATTTCTATAATCACCGAACAGTCCTGTTATTTCCTACTACATAACAAATAACCCCAAAACTTAGTGGCTTAATACAACATTTTATTATCTCATGATGTCACAGTCAGGAATTCAGGCAAGGCTCAGCAGGGCAATTCTTCAACAGCACCTGACACCGACTGGGGTTTCTTAGTGACATTCATGTAGTGGCTATGCTGTCTGGAGGATCCAAGATGGCTTCACTCCCATGCCTAGAGCCTTGACAGAGGAACCCGGGAGGCTGGCTCAGCTGGGCCTCCCTCCCTGGCCATGGAGCGTGGTCCAGCTTCTGACATGGTGGCTCAAAGCCCCTAGAGATCAAGGAAGTAGCTGCCAGTCCTCATAAAGGCTAAGCCTGACTCTGGCACAGCATCACTCTGCCATCCTCCATTAGTCACAGCAGCCGGGGCCCAGCTCAGACTCACGGAAGGGGTGACAGACCTCCACCTCTCAATGAGAGAAGCCTCAAAGCATCCATGGTCCTCTTTGATCTGCCAGAACCAAGTGACTTTTGGACCTAGGGCCTGGGCTCCTGCATAGGTCTGTCTGCCCAACAGGCAGCTCTGTACCCAGGGTCGGTCTCACAACTCACTCCAAACTAAGCTTGTTATGGGCTGAATTGTGCCTCCCCTGATCCAAATTCATATATTGAAGCTCTAAACCTCAGGACCTCAGAATGTGACTGTATTTGGAGACAAGGCCTGTAAATGAAGCTGTTAGGGTGGCTTGATCCAATCTGACTGGTGCCCTTATAACAAGAGAAAATATGAACACACAGAGAGACACACAGGTATGTGAGCACAGAGGAAAGGGCATGTTAGGGAGGATACAGTGAGAAAGTGGCTACCTACAAGCCAAGAAGTAAGGCCTAAGGAGACATCAACCTTCTGACACCTTAATCTTGGACTTTCAGCCTTCAGAACTGTGAGAAAATTAATGTTATGTTGTTTAAGCCACCTAGTCTATGGTACTTTGTTATGGCAGGCTAATACAAAGCTTTTCTAGGTAATCAATACATTGGCATTTTGGTATGTATCACTCTTTAGTGAATTTGGTGAAGAGTCTATTTCTCAGCTGCTTTGAGAGTTCGATTAACATGACAAAAGTTCACAGTATGGGCAGTGGAACAAGGAATCCAGTTCAGATTCTGCAAAGGTGAGGCTTGAGCCAGGCCCCCTAGGGAGCCCAGTCAGGTACAGTCAAGGTGTGTGGCAGCCTGGAATAGGCAACCAGTCAGCGCTCACCAGTCCTTATCTCACCCACCATTCTGGAGTCTGAGGAGGAACAGTCGATTTCAGCTGGGCCCAACACCCCATGATCTTGTTGGAAAGAGGCCGAAAGGACAGATAAAAGACATGGGTCTGATGTTCAGCATTCAGTGTCTAGGCATTGGCAGGGATGACAGATGTTTGTCAAGCATACCACAGCAAGCTCTTCTATGGTTTCTGTCCTCTTGGCACTTTCCATTGCCTCCTGCACAGCTCTGTGCTGCATGCAGTTTCTCCCTCTTCCACATAGGATGGTGCCATTTGACTCCAAGGGAAAATGATAGCCTCCAAGATGGGAAGTCCACAGAGGACTTGAGTTCTAGGAAATGAAAGATGATTGCCAGGGCAGCGTGATTATTATTGCTATCATTTCCAGCAGTGGCACTTCTCCAGAGTGAGGCAGTTATACTCACCTGAGGGAAAGTTCACCTGCCTCACCCCTGCCCAGAGGACGAACAAAAATGAGGACTCACAGCAGAGGCCCACACTTCCTGAAGTCTGGCACAGAGCTCAGCCCTGGCCAAGGGATTTGAAGGCAGAAGCTGCTTTTCTCCTCACAGCAACTTCAATAGAGGGCGGTTTGTTATTTTAGCTTCATTGTATAAGGGCAAACAAACTAAGGCTCAGAGAGGGGAGGTGATAGATTCAAGGTCACACAGCTGGTAAGAGGCAGAGCCCAGATTCAAAGCCAGGCCTGTCTGATGCAGTTTCTGTGTCCTTAAATTCTACCCTACGCTATGCCGCCAAGATAAGAAGGCGCAGTAGATGCATGTGTATGTGCATGTGCACACCCATGTGCGCATGTGTGAGTTTGGAGTAATAGAAATAGATTTCAACACAATACAAGTAACAACTTAAATGACACCACTATTTAAAAAATTCATCAGCCAGTTCCTGACATCAGGGAATTTCTCGCTGGCCCCAATTCACAGCCATGTTCAGGAGCTTCTCTCTTTTGATCCCTCTTCTCTCCCTGCCCTTTTTCTTCCCCATATGCAGACCAGCCCATGGAATGATCTTCCTAATTTATTAGGCAGAGCAATTCAGTCCTCACTTAGCCTCGCCCACCCACACAGACTGGAGAAAGGCCCAATAAGGCTCATCAAAGTAGAATACATAGATATTGAATTATAATGTTGTATATCTGAAATTTATATAATGTTATTAACCAATGTTACCTCAATAAATTTAATTTTTTAAAAAAGTGTTGCAATAGTTTGATGCCAGCCAAAGAAAAACTCTCTCTTCTCTGCCCATCTGACTCTCTGCTACCTTTTTACTCTCCACAATTTGAGACTCTTTCAGCTGGAAAAAGCCCAGCATCAGCTAGAGCAACTGTCTTATTTTACAGATGAGGACACTGAGGCCCAGATGAGCAACACAATTTGTCCAGTGCCACAGAGCACATTTTTGGAGATTTGGGGCTAGAATCCAGGGGCAGAAACGCCTAGATGTTCCTTAGCCCAGTACTCATTAATATTCTGTGGGTTGTATCTGCAGGATTGGCTTTGGCTGTTCCAGTGACAGGAAGCCTGTATTCATTATCTATTGCTTGGTAACAAATTGCTCCAAAACTTAGCAACTTAAAACAGCAAATGTTTATTATCTCACTGAGTTTCTGAGGCTCAGGAATCCGGGAGCCTGGTTGGACAATTCTTGCTCAGGCTGCTGTCAAGCTGTTGTCTGGGGCTGCAGTCTCTCAAGACTTCACCAGGGCAAGAGGATCCGCTTCCGAGCTCACTCACATGGCTGTTGGCAGAAGTCCTCAATTCCTTGCTACATGGGCCTCTTCATAGGACTACTAATGACATAGCTACCCCCAGAGCCAGTGATCCAAAGGAGAGAGAGAGAGAGAACCTGAGACAAAAATAGCAGTCTTTTCATAAACAAATCTCAGAAGTGACATGCCAACTCTCTGCCATATCTATTGGTCATACAAATCAAGCCTGAAACAATATGGGAGGGAACTGTACAAAAGTTTGAATTCCAGGAGGCAGGATCATTAAGGTCTTAGAGGCTGCCTACCAAGAGACTAAAACTCAAAAGACCAATGGCTTAAACAAGTGAAAAATGTATTGCCCTCTCTCACAGGTAAAGTCTATAGAAGCAATCCAAAGTTGGTATAATGTTCCACTTTCATGAGAGACCCAGACCTCTTCCATCTTGTTTCTGTGCCACCCCACAGTCCAAAATGGTTGCTCAAGCTCTAACCATCACATCTGCACTCCAGCTAGCAGGAAGAAAAACGGTCCCCTTCCCTTTGGGAACACTTCCTAGAACTTGCATTTGACATGTCTACTTACATCCTCTTGGCCAACAATTAATCATAAGTCACTTCTAGCCTACAAAAGAGGCTGGAAAATGTAGTTTTTATTTCACATGGTCTATGTGCCCAGAAAGAATTCAGGGACTCTATTACTGGGCATCAACTGGTAACCTTGGTCTTTGATAACCCAATGAAGGAAGATTATGAACACTTTCACAGAAAAAAAAAATCATATACATGCAAAATTATGCATACAACTTGAGAGAGATTGTGGATGCCTATGAAGGCAGTTCATGGACATCACATGAAGAACCTTTGCAGTTCTGGCCAGAACCTCACCCCATTCTTGTGTGTGAACAGTGTTGACTCAGGCCCTTTAGGCAGGGTCCTACGAGAAGGCAAGCAGTGACTGACACACTCCCACCACATTCCCTCCACAGCTCATAGGCATCATCATCCTACCTGGTAGGATGGTCCACCCCAGGAGGCGGTAGCTGTGCCAGCACCTGGCAGAGTGTGTACCTCACTCTCCCTCAGCGACTTAATGCGAAACAAGGGCTGATAAGGAGGGAACCAAAACGGGTTGGTATCATGGGTTACACTGAGGGACACCCCATTGGTATTTTCAAGAATCAGCAAATAGTGTTCATTGAAATTCCAAATCAGCTTTTCTCTATTGATATTCACATGCCAGGTTGCAAGCACACAGGCATGGAGCCATTCTCAAGACTATTTGAATTAATCATGCTTTTCCTAGAACTGAAAACTGGTCCAAGATAGAAACCACAATGAGATACCACTTCACATCCACTAGGATGGTTAAAAGAAAAATAACAGACAACACCAAGTGCTGGCAAGGATGAAATTCAGCTAGATCTGTCAGTCATTGTTAACGGGTACAGAAAATAGTACAACCACTCTGGAAAACAGTTTGGCAATTTCTTATAAAATTATACGTGTATTTTGCCATAAGACCCAACTATTTCACTCCTGAGTATCTATGCGAGAAAGATAAAAGCATTTGTCTGCAAAAAGATTTGAACATGAATGATCATAGCAGCATTAATCACAGCAGCCCCAAACTGGAAACAACCCAAATGTCCATCAGTGGGTTAATGAATTTACAAACTGTGGTACATGCATACAATGGAAAACTACTCGGCAATAAAAAAGAACAAATTAATGATAGATACTACAATTTGGGTGATCTTAAGTGCATTGTGCTATATGAAAAAAGCCAGCATGAAAGAGGATACAGAGTATACACAATATGATTCCACTTCTGTGAAATTCAAGAACAGACAAAAATAAACTATGGTGTTAGAAATCAGGAAAAAAAAGGAGCATGAGAGAATGTTCTGGGGATGATAGAAACGAGCTATATCTTGATAGGAGGATGAGTTACACAAGGGTAGACTTTTGTCAAAACTCGAACCTTACCACTTTAAGATCAGTGCATTTCACTATATATAAGTTATACCTGAACTTTAAAAAAAGAAAAAAATGATCCGGCAAAAATGAAGGAGCCAGCATCCCACAGACCAAACGCCAACTAGCTGCCTGCACTCAATGCAGGACAAAGCTCAGTGCTGAGTCAGCTATAGCAACACAAACCGAGAACTATTGAAGTCTGCCAGGGAAGGGGGTTATGTCATGGGCCTGTTCTAAGACGGCCCCAGCCAGTCGATGTGCAAGCAGTAATGATAATAGCAGAGCTGCCTGAGACCCTGCTGTCCGAGTTCTGCTGGATGCGGTCCCTCTGCCCTGGTATGTCTTTTCCATCCTCTTCAGCCTTGAAAAGACCACCAACGTGACCAGGATGGAGTTAGTGTAGATGCCGCCAATGTCAGCTTCCAGAGGGCCTCTCAGTCAGCTCCCATCTTACAAAAGAGGAAACCGAGACCCAGAGGGCCCCAGACCTAGAAGCTGTGTATCCTCTCTTGCTCAGTACATTCTTATAAACATTTCCAAAGGTACTGAAATGAACAATAAAGCCCATTTTCCTTCATTTTCTCTTTAAAATGTATGCAAAAATTCATTTCATTGTGGAAGCAGGTTTCCCCTCAGGTGGATTACAGTGCATTTGGACCAGATTCGGTCACAAAAATAAAGACATCCAAAAGTTGTGGGGGCTTTTCCTCAATCCATGAATTAACAGCAGCTAGTGCTTCCACACATCCTGACTAGCACATTAAGGTAGGTTTCTAACATGCCACATTAGGGAGTGAGGCCTGTCAGGGGGCCTCTGCCTCCTCTGCTCCTCACAGCTGTGTAGTATTACCAAGCCAACGTCCAGGGAGACTCAGGAACTCTCTTCCCTTCCCAAAGAACAGGCACCTCTTGAAGCTCCTCGGCTTATATTAGAAGGGACCAAAATGTCAAATGAAAGGGGCCTTTTCCCAGACTTAAGTGACAAAATGACATCTGTATGTCCAGGTCTCTTGGAACTCTCCCCTCCTCTTCTCTCCCACTTTGTAGCTGCACTTGTCTCCCTCCCACACACATGCAATCTAGAAGCCTCACCCTGCTCCCTCTCCCTGTCCCTCTGACTCTTTAAACTCGATACTATTAATACCTGAGCAGCTGCAATTCACTGAGAACCTACTATATGCCAGGCCCTGTATCAGTTAGCTGTAGTTCTTGATTACAAACAACAGAAACAGATTCTGACTAAGTCAAAGGGGAATTCACTGGAAGATGACTTAAGATTGGCATAATAAGTTGGAAGTCTGGAGAAGAAAGCTTGGCATGGCAGGGGCCAAGACTGACCCAGAGACAAGCAATGTCTACCCTTCTGCTCAAGATTCAAATGCCAGACAAGAGTATAAAAAGGCAGGGCCACTTTGGATGATAGTCTGGCAGCTTCTCACAAGGTTATAAACATACAATTACTCTACAGCCCAGCAACTTCACTTCCAGATATTTATCCAAGAGAATGCATGTCCAGAAAAAATACTTGCACAGGAATGTTCGTAGAAGCTTTATAATAGCTCAAACTGGAGTCAACTCAAATATCCATCAACTGGTAAACGGATAAACAAATTATGGTATGACCTTATAATGAAATACTACTCAACAATATAAAGGAATATGCTAGCAGTACTCGCAACAATGAGAAAGACTCTTACAGATGTTATATAGAGCAAAAGAAGCTGAGCACATACTTTAGCACCCATTTATATAAAATCCAAGAAGAGGCAAAACTAACCTACAGTGGCAGAAATCAGAACAGGGGCTGCCTCTGGTGACCAATAGGACTGACTGGGGAGGGGACAAGGGAACTTTGGGGGACAACAGAAATGTTCCATGTCTTGACTGTGGTGGTAGTTCCACGGATGCATATATTTGCCGAAACTCATCAAACTGTACACCTTCTGTGCATTTCAATGTATGCAAATTAAGCTTTAATTAAAAATTAAATTAAAAAGAATCGCACGCAGGGTTCATGCTAGGAGCTGGAGATATGATAGTGAACAGGGCAAGCAAAGCACTGTCCAGAGGGAGCTTCTGTCTGGCCCCAGAGCTAATAAATGACAGAGCTGGGGGCGAACTGATATTCTCCTGCCTCCAAAGTCACTCCCAGGTTTCCTCTGTGTTGCCCTGACAGCACACCCCAGAGCCTGGTGTGAGCTCCAGGGAGGTGGCAGGCAGCTGGCTCAGAGGCCAGAGGCCCTTCCTCCAAAGGGCTGCAGGCTGCCAGCGCAGGCCAGTCAGGCCCTCAATGAGGAAACACTGGCTCAAAGCCTGCCATTCCTACCCTGCAAAGACTGCCAGGCCTTTCTCTCCTCTCCTGAAGACTTCTGGCCCACAGACCTCACACAAAAAGGAAACTTTAATTCTGTAGTATTTCTGAGCAAAGGAAATATAAAATACTCAGGACCAAAAACGAGAATATTATTTTGAAAGTACCAAACTATCAAAGGATTTTCTTACCCATTCTGGCCATTTAAGAGGCAGGTGGAGAGAGGTCTAACTAAATAGGAGTTGGGAGCCACATGGAGACTGAGGAGATGGGAAAGACCAGGCATTGGTTTTGACAGGATGTGGATTGATGGTCACTATCTACTATTTCCTTGGAGTGAGGTCCTCAGAGCATCATCAGGCAGTGGTCAGCTACTTAATGACTATTTAGGCTTGTCACTCTGGCCCTTAAGCCCCTAGAGGCTAGAGTAGCCAGAATAGACTGCCACAGTGGAATGTGTCACCCACAAAAACCTCAGGTCCTCCAATCCTAGCTGGACGGCAGCAAACCAATGAATTTTTTCAAGACCACCAATGTAATTCATTCCATGTTGTAGCGTTTTGCAGCTTATGTCATTCAAGTAGCCCTACCTTTGTGAGGTCGGTATTACTGCCCCTATATGACAGATGAGGAAACTGACTCTTCGAGAGACTTTTGTCTTTGCCCTGAGAGACACAGACAGGAAATAACAGAGACAAGCAAGAACCCAGATCTTCCAAGTCTCACATTTGCAGCTCTTTTCTCCACATTTGTTTGTGATGATGGGAAATTTCTCAGGCCCAAGTGCCTTCTAGAATGGTGATGCCTGACTCCTGTGGCAGGCGGCCTCTAAGATGGCCCCCAGAGATCCACACCTCCTGGTATTCACACCTTCTAAGTGTGGAATGACTAAGAGACTACATTCTAACACATGGAATAGAGCAGAAGTGATAGGATGTCAGTTCTGAGATTAGGTTACAAAAAGACTGTGACTTCTGTCTTTGATTCTCTCTGATTCATTCTGTCTCCCTCAGGTCACCAGGTGACAAGTCATGAGGGCACTCTGACAGCCTATGGAAAGACTCACATGGTGAGGAACCAAGGGCCGACAGCAACTGCCCGCGTGAGCTTAGAAACAAATCTGAGGCCTCCTGCCAACAGCCACATGCCTGAGCCATTTTGGAAGAAGGTCATCCAGCCTCAGTCAAGCCTTGAGATGACTACAGCCCTGGATGACATCCTGACTACATTTCATGACAGATCTTGAGCCAGAATCACCCAGCTAAGCCACTCTGAACCCTAAGAAACTGTGTGAGATAATAAATGTTTGTTGTTTTAAGCTGCTAAGTTTTGGGGTAATTTGTTATACAGCAATAGATAAATAATACAGCTCATAACTAAATCTCTAATTCTACCACACTGATAACTAATATTCTCTCACCCCCAAGTCTTCTCAGGCCAGAGCATGTGACCCTGACTTTGCTGGCCTGATACAGACACAGGCACACATACACTCATGCACATACACACACCTCCTCTTCCTCTGATATCTTTGCATATTTGACTTGGTTTCCTTTTCCCATTTTTCTCTCTTCCCCTTTCTCTAAAAAGCATGTCAGTGTTGGTCCTCCTACACAGAGAACATTCAAAATTGCTGTTGCGTCATCCCAAGAGAAAGCAAGCCATGAGGTTCCATGCGCTGTACCAGTTACATTGGCTGCCTAGAATATGTCCCCCGTGCCTTTTGCGTGACTGCCTTTGTTTCGAGCACACCCTAAATTGCCGCTGTGCCAAATGCTGAATGTGACCAGAAATGACACAGGATGAATAATGTGGCATATAATTATCACCACATTTCAGATGAGGGCAATATGCATTTTTCTCGGAGCCGAAGGGATGCAATTTTATTTTGTAACACAAAATGCTCCATTTGGGGGGTCAGGTTTCGAGCAGCCCTTCATTCTGAAGCAATTTCACGTGAATGAAAGCATTTGTATTCATGTGCTGTGTAATGCGCATTATCTCAGCCCCAACTCCTGGTGTATACTTCTCTGCGTGAGTCCAGCTCTTTCCAGTGAACCAGCCCCAAATCCGAATATGAGAAGGTGACTATAAAGATGTTTTTCACTTATTCCAGGTCTCCGATCTTTGTCTCTGTCTCTGCCCAGTGGGGATGAGCTGGCTTCTCTACAAACAGCCCTCAGATTCCACCTTGGTGGTACCGCCTAGAATAAGACCATACAGACCTTAATGTAGCATTGACCTGATGTCCCTGCATGATGATGTCCTAAACCTCTTTCCCACAAAAAAAAACAGACTCTGAGCCAAGGATCTGGGTGTGGGTAGTTAATTTGAGAGGTATATTTTTCTGTTCAGGCTGCTATAACAAAATATCATAGGCTGGGCAGCTTACACAACAGAGATTTACTTCTCACAGCTCTGGAAGCTGGAAATCCGACGTCAAGGTGCCAGCAGAGTTAAATTCCTCTGAGGCTTCTCTCCTTGGCTTGCAGATGGTCACCCTCTTGCTTCCTCTTTATATAGTCGTCCCTCTGTGCACCCATCCCTGGGGTCTCTCTTTGTGTTCATATTTCTGCTGATAAGGACACCAGTCAAATTGTATGAGGGCCTACCATAACAGCCTCATTTTAACTTAATCATTTCACTAAAGAACCTATCTCCTAGTACAGTCACATTCGGAGGTCCTGGGGGGTTAGGGCTTCAAAATATGAATTTGTAGGGGGAAAGAATTCAGCCCACAATAGGAGGTGTCCCCAGAAGCATGGTAAGACTGGGAAGGGATAATGGCAATAGAGGATGCATTATTGTGGGCAGTTGGGGCACAGGCCCTCAGGAGACCTCTGGGAGAGTGCCTAGAACACAACACAGAATTTTCCCACCAAAGGGCAAGGAAACTGAGGCACCAACACCAATGGATTCCACATTGGTTAAGAGTTCGCTCCTGGAGACATTTTCTCCCTGGCATTCCCAGACCGAGATCTCTCCCATAACTAGAGAATACCCATAGGCTGAGACTCAGGGGGGCTTGAGTGTAAATAAGAATGGACTGAAAGGGAGATTCCCCAGAAATTCAAAGTAACGGGCAACCATCTTGAAAAGAGAAGATAAAATCGACAGGATTATTTACAAGTTTGAAATGATTCTTCTTGAAAAGTCACAAATATAAAATGATATCAGTTCGGAACAAGACCACTTACTTTAAGTTCTTTGCTGCATAGACAGGCAGCTGTGGCCTAGCAAGGTTACCTGACAGGCCCAAAGTTGACAAAGTAGAGGAGAGAAACGAGAAGGAGATTGTGAGAGATGCATGGCTTCCTAATTCCTAATTGCCAGACTTCCAGGCCAGTACTCTCCCCACTCCGGCAGGCTGCTTCCTCGTGTTACTTTCTTTCTCACTGAGCAAAAGCAAGCTTGGATTTAATAGTCCCTTTGCTGGCTAATAAACTCTCAGCTTGCCAGAAAATGCAAATGAACAACACAGAAAATCTAAGAAAGGTCAGCGGTCATTCCCTTCCCGACACACACCATTTCCGCCTCTGAAGCAGCCAGATGGAGACCCCAGGAGCCTAGTCGAGAAGGGAGGCCACCCTTCAGTCACAGAAGGCTGCATGTCGAGCCACGCCTGAGCCTCAAATGTGTGCAGAAAAGGCTTTTGCAAGCTGCAGGATCTTGCCAGAAAGGCACCAACTTCTTCTAGGGCCCCACAAAGGTCCTCCACCCTACAGAGTGGCAGGCTTTCTCTAGGGAGTCTGCCCCACCAGAAACAATAAAACCAGACATTTTTATAGATTTCCCAATTTATGTTGGTCATTTATTCCTCACACAATGACTGTGTGAGGTCAACACCACCTGCCCCATCTTATGGATGTGAAAACTGAGCACCCTAGCTCAGTAAATGTCATTTAGGACCATACCTTCAGGTAAATTAAGAACTTCACCTTGAAATTGGAATGCTCACTCGGTGAGGCACGTTCCCTTTAAGGCAACCTGCAAGAGCTGATGAGAAAGTGAGGCTCTCTCGTTTTCATCTCTAAGGGGCTCCAAGGACTGCTGGCACCAACAATGCAGTTAAAACTCATGCATCTCTCACTGGGGCCCATGAGGTTTCTAGAACATTCCAAGAGCAACAGCCTAGCAGTTAGTCGTGTAGAACCACTGCCAGTTATGAGCTACAGCAGAGAAAAGAGAAAGCCACCAATGCCCACTTGCAGCCTGAGGAAAAGGACGAGGGCAGATGGTCACTCTACTGTCTACCTCAGGAGCATCTGAAGTCAGCTGAGAAGGAAGACATTGAATTCCAGGACTGGTGACCTCTGAGTTTTTGGAGTCGTTCACTCTCAGACTAGCCATGGTGAGCAAGGCTCTCACCAGA
This sequence comes from Pteropus alecto, assembly GCF_000325575.1. Lineage (NCBI taxonomy): Eukaryota > Metazoa > Chordata > Mammalia > Chiroptera > Pteropodidae > Pteropus > Pteropus alecto. Next base: position 1,744,556 of record NW_006441063.1, on the reverse strand, counting down.
GCCCAACCAACATCTTTGGTCTTCAGTTGTTGCCTGTAAGACAGAAGTCAGTAGAATATTTATCTAACTGCCACTTCATCTATCCATTCATTCATCTTTCATCCAACAAATATTAAATGCCTATTTTGTGCCAGGCATTATTCTAAGCACTAAGGACACAGCAGTGAACCAAACAAATGAAATCTCTGCTCTAATGGGGGCTTACATTCTGACAGGGGAGGAATAAGCAATAATCAAGATCAGTAAGAATGATGTATAATATAACCTCTAGGGTAAGTGCCATGTAGGAAAATAAGCAAAGAGGAAGACAGGGGGAGCTGAGGAGAGAGTTTTCAGTAGGGCAGTGGGAGAAGGTGTCGCTGATCAAGAGATATGAAAGAAGAGAGAGAGGCAGCTTTACAGATGATCGGGGGAAGAACATTCTAGGCAGAGGGAATAGCAAGTGCAAAGGGCCTGAGCTCTGGTGTATCCAGGGAGTGAAAGGGATGGTAAGGAGGCCAGAGTGAAGTGAGTGAGGGAGAATGACAAGAGATGAGGTCAGAGAGGTGACAGGGACTATTCTGTAGATAGTTGTAGGTAAAGAGGAAGGCTCGAAGCCACCTCGAGCACTATGCAAAGCCACCAAAGGGTTCTGAGCACAGAGTGACTTAAGTTTTAACAAGATTGTCTGGCTGTTGTGTTCAGAGTATAATGAAGAAGCACCGAAAGGCAAAGCAGAGAGACCAGCGCAGGGGCCGCTGCAATAATGTAAGTGAGAGAATAGAGGCTGCTCCAGGGTGGCAGCAGTGGGAACAGGCGGGTAGTCGTGCTGCTGCTGTTGAAGTTCTAAGTTTATTCTAAAGGTGCCATCTATGAATTTGTTGACGGATTGGATGTGGGTGTGAGAGACAGGACTCCAGGATGACACTAGGCTTTTGGACTGTACAGTGCAAAGACAGCTGGACCGGAATAGGTATGGAGGATTTCTAAGTTTCTGATGTCTACTAGACATCTACATAGAGAGGCTAAGGGGGCAGATGGATAAATGAATCAGGGGTTCAGGGAAAAGCCCAAGCTAGCGTTATACTTTTGGGAGTCTTCAGCTTATGGGGACATTTAGAGCCACGAGACTGGGATGGGATGAGAGCACAGAATGAGAAAGAAGAGGGGTGGGGGGAGGAGGGAAGGAGAGGGAATGAGAGAGGAGACAGGTGAGGGGGAAGGAGAGATCCAAGGGCTTGAGAAAAGCCTGCTGCTGCAAGCCACACTGTAGCGGGTGACCATAGTCTTCAAGAAAGTCCCAGTTTGAGACCTTACTCAAGAAACTATGAACCCCAAGAATGGACGGACTTCAAGGTCTAGGAGAGCGAGGCTAAAGGAAAAGACAGCAGGTCAAAGAGTAGCCTCTATTCACAGAGAAGTGCACTCTTTGGCACTTCTGGGAAACAAGTCGAAGCCTTCACTCTTAGCAGACAAGACACCTTATGCTGGTAGTGGGGGTAAGGAATCAGTTGGTGTGCATAGAACAGGGTGCTGAGGGATAGGCTGGGCCCCTGGCACAAAGGACCCCTTTCTGGTTTCAAAATTGGCTGGCTTAGGGCAAGGCATGAGCACTAAGATGGCTATTCAAGGCTGATCCAAAGCTGGTTACATAGATCTCTGATTGACTAAAAAACAATAAAATGGATGAATCGGCGGATTAACAATTCATAGACAGACTCAGGAGGTGATACTCAAGCTCTCTTGACAGTAAAACAGAAGAGATCCAGGAGGGGCTGGAGAAAATTATTCTAGGAAGAAGGAAAGCAAAGTCCTAAGGATTGCAGCGCAATGCAGCTGGGCACACAGTAGCTTGGAGCTGTGGAGATGCAGAGGGCAAGGAGAATTGAGGCTGGAGCGGTGGATCCAAGAGCGGGTGATAAACCATCAAAAGAAACTTGGCCTTTATCTCCAGGCACTGGAAACCCTGCAAAGCGTTTTCAGGAGGGAATAACACAGTCCAATCTGCATTTTAAAGAGATCATTCAGGCAGTTCTGCAGAAAGGGTATTTGAAGAGGATGGGGCAGGTGATAGAGAGGCCTGGTGTGGGGGTAGGGTGGGGATGACTTGACTTCAACTAAATCGGTGACTTCCCCCCCACCCCCCGCCGTCACCCACTCCCCCGTGGAATCCAGTGAGTCAGGAATCTCTGGCCTTCTCCACATAGCCACTGTCATCCTAGAGAGATGTCATAAAAGAGGCTCTGGAGGAGAAGGGTTGAGGACCAACCGTGGGGAAGCCTCATCCATCAGCTCTCCCAGCAGCTGCTGACAGTGGGCTCCTTAGGAATGCTGGTGACAAAGGGTCCCAAGACAGAGCAGGTAACGCAAGAAGGTGCCCTAGTTCTCAATTCTGCCTCTAGCCAGCCCAAGAAACAATCACAGAAGTCATTGGAGAAGAGGGTTAGTTGGGGGCAGAAGTAGGTCACTGGGCAGGGAAAGGGTACCCTGATTCCAGACAGAAACTTTGGTACCCAAAGGGAAGAAGGACTGTCCAGAGCCCACTGGGTATGCACCCCTACCCCTGCCCTACCTCCCGGTTCTGCGTGCTGGAAAGATGGACAATATATTCCCAAATCAACACATTGGCAACTATTGGGTAAGAGCAGGCAAACCTGGGCAAACGAGGCCTATTCACCTCAGCTGAACTCAATGCTGAGAATTTCCATCCAGACCCTGACCCAAAGTAGAACCACCTTCTCCCACCAAGCACACCCCTTCCTCAGGGCCTTACTCTTTTCTCACTATTATTCTTTGTTCTCCACTAGGAATCTTCTTTCTGATCCTGCCAAAGCACTTACGCCAGTGTTAGCTATGGTCTACACTGCAGGCCCGGGAGATTAAAAACCTTTCCCCAAATCCCCCAGCAAATCAGAGCAGCCCTGGGGTAGCCACAATTCCCAAGCAGGGAGAAGACAGCAAATCCAATCTAGGCACCAGGGAACCTTGTCTCTGGTCTCACAAGGCCTCTAAAAGCCACACCAGCCAGCCCGAGACTTCATTAAAACCATTCAGTGGCTTGTGTTTGCTGCAAACCCATTGAACAGTCAACATAATCCATTCATACATAAAAATAAGGAAAGGGGAAGGAGCTGGGTCCCACAGGATGTGTGTCTGGGAGAAACAGTTTCCATAAAAATCCAAACAGAAACGAAGTTCACGGGGAGGTTTTGGCGGCAGTCACTTTTTAAATTCTAGC
>NW_006441063.1:1724554-1741149 GCF_000325575.1 Pteropus alecto | reverse complement strand
GCTCTAACTTGGATTCACAGAAATGAGGGAGAGGAGAGGGGCTCCCCAGTCTCTTTGCTGACCACCTTGCAGCTCAGGAATTGTTTTAGAAACCTGGGGTACTTGTTTAAGGCGGCCAGCTGGGGTTCTGGTGGCAGCTCAAAGGGCTGAACTAAGAAGAGAGAGCAAATGATAGGTTAACACAGGCCTACCTCAGCCACCCCAAAGCCTGGTCACTGGGCTGAGTGTCCACAACAGTTGTGGCCATGGAGACACTCCCAGAGCTTTGGAAAAGGGAGGATGACTCTCTAAGATTTAAATAACTCAGGCAGCAGGATCCCTGTTCCTTCCCATGGGAAACTGCTCCACAGGCCAAGAAACCCCACCAAAGGGTCCCCTCTCTACAGGCCTGGCTGGGGCCGGGAGGCCCACCATCGTGTGCACACACCCACAGACCCATGTCATCTTGCAAAAGGGAAGGTTAGGAGTTATTGCATTATTGTTTTAATAAGCTGGTAAACCAGTATTTTTATTCTCTGTCATCTTTAAAAGAAAAAAAAAAACAGAAGAATGCAGCTAGTTTCTTAAATTAGAGATCTGTTGTGTAATTAGTCCATTTTATCTTCTGCGAGTTGTTGCTGTTTTCCCTCTGTGGTTTCCAGAAATGTCATTGGCTAGGCTTAAAAGTAGGGGCTTTTTTTCCTTCCAGAGAAAAATTCTATAAATATTTTCTTCCTTTTAGCATGTTTTAAATTTGAACGACATATTGTAAAGATAGCAAGAGTTATGAATGTCTCTCTTGGCCGCCAATGAAATGCAGTGGGAAAACTGATTAGAAACCAAACTTCTGTCCACAGAGAATGTCACTGGGTCACTCCCCCCAGGAGCTCAGGAGCCAAGGCACCCCAGCTGCCTCTGGTTGTTGGCACTTGGGCTTCAGAGCTGGAAAGAGGAGAGGGCCACTCTCAAGATAAACAGGTAGACTCTACTCAGGGAAATGGTGTTCCTTGCTGATGGTCATAATTCTACCCTTAGTGATTCATTTCTTTGGATAAGATTTTAGGCATGAATTTTACACAGTTAGATATGCCTTAATGGTGTTTCATGCTAAAATGCATACCCTTTTTTCCAGCAAAGGTATACAAATATACCACATGTAAAGGGATATTCATAGCTAGGTTATTTGTAGCTGTAAAGGACCAGAAGCAACCTGAATAAATATCCATTGATAGGAGACTGGTTAAATAAAGTCTGGCACATCCTCATAATAGAATGTTATGCTGCCATTAAAAAGAACGCAATAGAGCTATAGGTACTGCAGAATGCTCTGTGAGACATGGTGTTAAGTAAAAAAAAAAAAAAAACCAGGATGTACTGAACTTTATCTCTGTTAATAGGATGCCACCATTTGTCTTTTTAAAAAGGATATATATGTGCAAACTTATATTAGAAGCTGGCAGCAGGAGTGGCCTTCAGGAAGGGAAACAGAGTCAGAAGGGTGACTTGCTTTTATATATAGATATAGGGATAGACTGTCATGCTGTTTGCTTATATTGTGCTATCATTTGCAATTTTTGAAGAGATTTATTTACAGTCATATACATATACCCTTCTCTATGCCTTGACTATCTCTGGAAGGATACATAAGAAGTTGGAAGCGACACAGAGGAGCATCACTTGATTCCAACGTAGGCCTTGAAAGTAATTTGACATTTTAAAGAGGCTGTTCTTTCTGGCTGGGGTGGGATGATCCTGGAAAGGTGGGCCGGGCCCTCAGAAGGTGGAGTAATAAACTTTATGCTGTTCTGTGTGGCTTCAGATACACACAGGAAAGTATTAACATGGATTAATGCACCCAACCCTATGCTTCCAAATGTTCCCAGGTGTCCCTACTCTGTGCCCCACAAATACCTTGTGCCTTTAGTCATTACTACATGTTGGTGGTCTGATGTCTTTGCCTGTCTCCACCCTGGACAGAGCCCTCCTTGCAGTTGAGGATGTGTTTTGTTGCTCTTTACATCCCCAGGGTCTAGCACAGTGCATACACCTAAGAAGTAGATGCTAGCGCCAGTTAAGCCTGGGCACAGCTGTAGGACCTTGGGCAAGTGACTTAACCCCTCAGAATCTACTTCCTCATCTGTAAAATGGAAATGATACTAATCTCTTCTTCATAATGCTGGTACAAAGATGGAGTTAGATAACAAGTGTGCCTGTTCGGTACAGTGTAGATTAGCTAATATCTCAAATAAAGGTTTATTGAATGAAAAAAATTATCCCATGAGGCTGAGATGGGTGAAAATGCAAATATTCCCAGTACTAAGTTTCAGGCCCTGTCGCCAGGTAGGAATAGTTTTATGAGATAACTTCTTGTCAGGGCCCCTTTGGCTGCCTGAGAACACCTAGTACCCGAAGAAAGAGGGTGGTTGCAGAGGACAGGGAGACACGTACTAAAGAATAATGGCAGCTACATCACTGAACACCTGCTGTGTGGTAGGCATTGCACCCAGCTCTTACAAATCTTATTTGATTGAATCTTCTCAATAACCCTGGAAGGAATCTATCATTTACAGACCAGGAAACTAGGGCTCAGGGAAATAACCCACTTGCATTCCCACCATGGAGCCAGCATTTGAACCCACTTCTTTTTGACTCCAAAACTAGTGCTGTCGACCAGCCTGCCAGCCGCCTGCTGGGGAGCCTCCAGGTGGCTCTGTGTAGGCCCTGCCTCGTGTATGCCAGCTGTCTCCGTCTGTCACACTCCAGAGCGCCGGTTCACCAAACGCCAGGGAAATCTTCATGCCAAAGGGGCCTGAAAAATCCCTCGGTCACAGATGAGAAACAAATCTCTGGGCCTGTGCGGTTGGTGGTGGCCAGGCCCTGGGGAGCTCTCCTCCTCTGAGCCATCACCTGGAGCCACTGACCATTTGGAAATCACTGAGCTCTAATAGGAAATCAATCTTGGTGCGTGAGGAGTGGGGAGTGGGGGTGGGAGGAAGAGAATCCAGGCTGTGTTTCCTTTCCCCCTCTAGCCTGGCTCAAGAACATTCCAGAAGTCCTGGAAGAATACTCATAGCTGCCAAAGGAGGAATGGACTAAACTGAAGGGTGTCTGGCAACTTGTTCTCAGCCAGGCTCTCCCAAGAAGGACCTGTAGCTTCCCCACTCCCCACTCCCCAGGCCATCTTGCCAAGGCTTTACTCCACGTGAACCCAGGGTGCAGAGAGCAGTACATGAATGGGGAAAAGGAGACACCCAATCAGTAGCCACTGCCTGCAATCCCCCCACCACACACACACAGCGGACCTGGTTGGGCCCACAGGAGAGTGTGCTGATCCTCTTTTGAGGAGCCCACACAGCCAAAATAGCTTTCTCAGGCGGCCAGAAAGACTGACAGTGGTGCCAGGTCTCCCAGCTTTCCAGGAGTCAGTGGCCCAGCACTTGTAGGAGACTCTCATAGCCTGCCCCAGCGAGCCCACAGGAGAAGGCTCAAGCTGCTAAAACAGCAGTAGCAGAAGGAAAGTAAAGGGCATTGGAATTCTAAACAATATTTCTATTTTGGCTGGTTTTTGTTTGCCTCAAGCTAAAGTTGTGCAGTTTTCAGCACCTGAGCTCCTACAGGAAAGAGAACCTTCTCTGTTCAGTGCCCGCCTTCAGAGGGAGGGATAGGAGGCACAGGAGTCAACTGGGGGCAGAGTGGCCCAAGAGAACCATCTGCCTGTTCACTCTCAGCCCAACAAATGGCCAAAGATGAGCTTCTAAGTGACCCCAACAGCTGAGAGTGGCCAAGGCCAAAGTCCCTGGTGGAAAGCCAAAATGTCGACACCTCCTAGCTTACAGGTCAATGTTGTACTCTCTCTCTCTCTCACGCTTTCTGCAGTCAGCAATAGCACTAGATGCCTACAAGCCAGATGGAATTAATCCAGAAATCAAACTTTCAGAAAGAAAAACTTCTTAGTCCTCAAGGACTGATTGCCTAACAACAAAAGATTCAGAGGCCCTAGTGGACCCCAGATGTCACAGACTTTAGAAACACTTTGCTGTTAGAAAGTGGTCTAGGTTCACTCTAGAGGGCTTCTGGGGGCCTAGCTCCTATGTCTTCTTTGAGGTACCCCTGGGCTTGCCCCTCAGCAAACTCAAACCTTAAGCACTGAAGTAGACTAGGGTTCCTTGGTTCTGAAGATAGGCTGGAATCACAGTTCTTCTGCCTATTAGCTGTGGTCTTTGGGTAAGTTATATCAGCTCTCTGAGCTTCACTTTCCTCTTCTGCAAAATGAAGCTAATAATAATACTGATGTCAGGGTGGCATCATGAAGTTTGAAGAACATAAATGAAATGTTCGCAATTTAGACCAGTACCTGACACATAGTAGGCCCTCAAGAAATGTTAGTACCTCCTGCTCCCCAGAATCATGCCCTAGGACAGCCCAGGGCAGGCTAGCTAAAGCTAAAAGCAGAGAGACAGCTGCCAAAGTGAATTCTACTCACTGGGTGATTTTCCAAAAAGCCCTCCAAGTCTACGCATGCCAGGCTCTGTCCCAAAGAGAAACCCAGATCCCTGCTCATCAATGTGCCCCCTAATACCTTCATTACTGCAGCACATTCTAGGTCTTGGTGGCACACCTTCCCATTGCCCTTACGATTAGGGAATGGAGGTGGGGGGCTGTCCCTGGGCCCCAGTGGGGAGGAACACCCATCATCAGGGTGTAGAAGAGCTGGGCTCCTGAGTCCAGACAGGACACGGCTGTAGCCAGCGCACACACAGGTGATGCTCTAAGGGGGCTGCGCTCAGATACATCTTGAGGGGAAACTGCAATACTGAGCCATTGTGCTTATTGACACCATAAATCACCAACTGTTCGTGTCCTGTTACATCTCCCTGCCCCCACTCCCTTCTAGCCAAGCTGTCCCCAGCGCCCCCTTGCCATGCACTCTGCAAGACTTCCTTATACAGAGGCCAGAGCAAACTGCTCACTTACAAGTAAGATGAGTTCGGCTGTTATTTTTCTCCTTTTTCACAAATTTGAACTGCCTTTGTTCCTGAATAATGAGAAGTATACAGCTGTGGAAGGTGGAAGGGACTGAGGGCCAGGGATGGGGTGGGGTAGGGTGAGGACAAGGGCTTTGGTTGCTCTGCGAGCCTCAGACCAATGCTCTGCTGAACACCGACTCCTGGCAAACCCTCCTCAAAGCTGGCTTCTGTATCTAGAACATTTTCTCTATTACACTGTCCACAGCCCTTTCTAAAAATCAGTTACAGGGTTCAGCTCAGCCCAATCAGACACAGGCCAGGTTCCTGTGGATATTTGGGAAGCCAGAGTAGAGTCTGTAGCCATATCACTCACTGAGCCCCATGGCCTGCCAACCCACTTGCTCTCCACATGCAGAGCAAGTGTCACCTCTGAGGGTGTTTTCTCTCCAAGGACGCTGCCACCAGGTGGTCTTCCTGATTTCTTTTCCTCTGCTTTGGCAGGAAATACCACGCACACAAAAGTCTTCTCTTTTACTCAAAGGTCTTTGGTTTCATGACCTGGGCAGAGGAGATTCTCCAGATATATCCTGGAAAGCCCCCCAAAAGTAGAGAAAAAGTCCTAAATCAGAGCCAAAGCAGGGAAGAGGGAAAAGGATGAAGGAGATTTTTAGGGCACAAGACACCATCAAATATATGGAATTTGAAGGCCTTCCCACACGTGCATGCGCACACACACACACACACACACACAACAAAGTTAGGAAATATCTAAGACCTTCATAGTGGTCATCTCTAGGTAAAATGGAGTTATGGGGGACTTTGATTTGCCTCTGTATCCCAGTTTCCTTGGACTAGCTGTGTGATTTAAGGGAAGTTATCTAGTCTCTCAATGTTCCCTTTCCTCACCTATAAAATGGGGTCACAATAGTACATATCTCAGTGTGTTGTTGTGAAGAGTCAATGAGATTATCCATATCAAGATCTTAGAGCAAGATCAGCCATATATAGTCACAGAATCAGTAAATATAACAATTATAATTATTTTCCTTATTTTGTTAGCCTTTTTCAAGGGAGACACATTGCTTTTTAAATTGTATATAAAAATGTTTTGTTTAAATTCAAAAAGTAATTATCTGCTTATAAAAATTCAAACAATTTTTAGTAAAAAAAAGGTGCGACCCTCCTCTCACCCTCCTTCCTGATAGTGCTTTCCTACGTAGAAGGGCTCATCACCCTCAGCCCTGCTATATAGCTCAAAACCCTCTCCAATACCCTTCTTTTGCTGCTGCCAGCATGACAGGTGAAAACACCATCTCCTTCTTGCTCTGATTTGTGTTTCTTTGATTATAAGCGAGCATATAAGCATCTTCTGTTTTGTTGTTGGCTATTTGTATTGGAGGGGCCTTCCTACCCTACCATTATTAGTCTCCTATGAGATTTCACCTACGTTTCTATAGTTTTTTGTAATGTTTAGATTTTTAATCTACCTGGTATTTATTTTGTGTAGGGTGTGAGACTGGGTCCTAATTTTATGTTAGTATTACTTACAAATAATTTTTAAGAAGTTATTTTGAAAGAAAAGCCCCACACACACACACACACACACACACACACACACACACACACACACACATACCCCAGTTATGTATGTAAAGCAGACAATCAGCTTAGTCAATATCTGAAGAGCAAAGAGCAGGACCCCCACTCGCCAGGCGAGATGTCCAGACCAAGAAGCTCATAGGCCCCAAGTCAGAGCTGGGCCCACAAAGCTCCTGCAGGCTAGGGCAGCCTTGGCAAGCAGGTGTCAGCTGTAAAAGGGCTTCGGCCATGTTTTAGCCTCAGGCTTCCACCTCCTGCCCTGTAGGGCAGGATGTGTTTTCTGACCCACGGGATTCAGGAAATTGCAGATGTAGTTCTGGCTCCTCGCCTTCCCCCAGCATGCTGCCAAGGGACCCCACAGCTAGGCCCAGGCTTGGTAGAAGGACCTGTCCACAGACCAGCATTCCAGGGCGCAGACTAAGAGGGAAGGTAAATCTAGACACCAGGAATGCAGTCCGCCCCTGCAAAATAATGCTGCTAACTGCCCAGATCCCCATCATAAAAGCTTAATGCAATTAAGTAGGAAGGAGGAACTTCCGGTGGGAGTCAGGATGAAGAAAGCATTCTAACAAGGCCAGGTCCCCTGCCAAGGCAAGGCAACCCAACTGGAGGAACAACTTGGCTTCCAGACCCCTACCCCACCCTTACTTAGCTACCTAGAGCCTGTAGGAGGCTCAGGGCCGAATTTCCAAAAAAAATAAATAAATAAATAAAAGGTCCCATCCACCCCAGAGCAAGAGAGGCATGGCCGGCTGTGAGCTACCAGGTAATGTGGCCTGTCACCCACCATTTATAGGACCCCAGGGGCCCAGGCTTTGTCTTCAAGAAGTCCTCAGGCTGCTGGTGGGGGTGGGAGAATGTTTAAAGGATCCCATAGTGAGAAATACAAAAACAGAGGGCTTAAGGCCCAGAAGCTGGAATGAAACTGCCTGAGTTCAAATCTTGACTCAGTCACTTCCTAGCTGTATGACCTTGCACAAGTTATTTAACCTCTCTGTGTCTCCATTTCCTCATTTGTAAAATGAGGCTTAAAATGGTACTTACTTCATAGGTTTACATAAAAATTAAATGTACTTGTAACAGCAGTTGTCATATGGTAAATGATGCATAAGCATTTGCTGTTATTATCATTATTGCTAATCCTAAAGAGGGGTGGCAGGCCCTTCTCTCTCCCTTTCCTCCTTACTGGCTGGAATGCAGTCATGATGGCTGGAGCTGGAGCAGGCATCTTGGTCCATGAATTGATCTTGGGAACTAAGGCTATACACAGTGGGCTGGGCTACCAGGAACCTCCCTGAGGAGGTGAAATTAAAAGGACTGTCCCCTAAGATCTATAGGCTAAGAGAAGCAGAGAGAGAACTTGGTCACACTAGCTGGCACAACCCCAGATCAGAGTACCAGCTGCTCAAAGAGGGAGGCAGCATCTGCCTGAGAGTAGTGGCAAAATAGGAAGAAGGAGTCAGCTGATTCGTTCTGTGGAGCTTAATTAAATGTTAGAAGAGTGCCAACTTGAGCAGGCAGTGGGGAGCCACTGTAGGTTTGTGAGCAGAGGAGTAACAGGATAAAAGCAGACCCGGGGAGCTCAGCTGCCCCAAGTGAGCTGATGAGTTGGAGAAGGGGAGACTTTGCATGGGGCGGTTGGTCAGGGACAACCACAGGAATCCAGGAAGGAGAGGAAAGGGCTGCCCTGTGCTGGAAATCACCAGACTTCAGTGATGTTTCTTTTCTGCCTAACACATGTTTACAAATCACAACTTATTATTTCCCAGCCACACCCCACATCAGGGGCTGCTCCAGTTTACTCCTGCATCCCAAAGTGTCAGTAGGTTTCCAACCTGGCCCAGTAGCCTGGAATAAATGACAAACCTGATGCCTGAGGCTGCATTGGCCCTTTGGCAGAATCAGCAGGGAGCTAAGGTGCCCACAGGGAATGCCACCTCCCAGACTGTGTATGGGGGCAAAACTGGATCTGCAAGCTCCTGGCTTTACACCCCTGCAGCGTGAGGAATCGAAAAAAAACAAAACAGCAACAAAAAAGGGGGGAGGGGGACCATTGCTATACACAGCGCAGCTCACATTCATAGACAGGATGCTGGGTGAAAGAAACCAGACATAAAAGTGTACAATGCTAGACGATTCCATTTTACAGTTAAAAAAGTAAGCTGTCAATCTCTAGTGATAAAGGCCAGGAGAATGGTTGCCTCTGTGGATTGTGGGGTACTAACTGGGAGGGGCATTACAGAACCTTCTGGAGCGACTGGCAAGTTCTATATCTTCATCTGGATAGTGGTAGCATGGTATAGACATATGTAAAAATCCATCAAGCTTCATACTTAGTGCACTGGACACTTTATCTATTTTATACCTCAAGGGAAAAATAAAACTACAAAGAGGAGGGAGATCTGCTCTGAGGGGAAAAGGGTGTTGGCACCCAAAATGAACCTTTTTATTTCTCCTTTTATCAAAGTCCTATGCAGAAGCGGCAGCCCCTTTGCCAAACTCTGCCAAACCTCTCTCCTGCAGTCCCTCTATTAGTGTGGCTCTCCTCTGCTGAAATACAATTAGGGGAAAACAGTATCTGTGGCCCAGATGCCACTTCGGAAGTGACCAGGAAGAACAGCAGGGAATCAGCAGGCCCACTGGGAGGGAAAAGAAAAAGCAGACACAGGCAAAACTGCACCAGCCAATATTCCGACATTCACAGACACATATTTTTCTTGGATCCCAGGGAAAACTGTCATGTTGCTGAGGAGCCAGAGGCCTCACAAGGGAAGACAAGGTGAAATCCAAACCGTTGTAGACTCTCTAGCCACTCAGCTGAGGCTGCGACACAGGACGTGTTTAAACATAAATAAACGGGAGCAGTGAAAGGAAAGAGAGAGAACAAAGGCAGAGCAGAAAGGCAAACAAGATCAATGGCTGGAAACAGAGACCATCTCTCTCTGTGATCTGAAGAGCTCCTGTCTTTCCAAAAACACTTCTGAACCCTGGACTCCGGGAAGAATGCAGGGACCCCGCAAAGTGCCAAATTGAGGCCACCTCGAATTGCCTGAATGCTCCAACCCCATTTGTCCCATCAATTTCTATTTCAAAATGGCTGCTGCAATTTCACGGCATCTCAGATCTCTGTCATTCCTGTCCTGCTGTCTTAGTCTGACTTGCCCAGTCCTCATGTGGTCCTCACATGTCCAATGTGGGACATATTTAGTTCACAAAATTGCTAAGGCTGGGAACCTTGCAATTTCAGTCTTCCCTATTATGATGAGTATCTCTAGATCTGTCAACTCCAGAAAATCAAAATCCCATATATTAATGTTCTATTTTTATATGTTTTTCCCCCAGAGCAGACCCTGAAACAAGGATATGAGTACGGGTAGTTTCTCTGGGAGGCGAGCCCAGGAATCACAAGTGAGTGAATGGGGAAAGAGACAGGGCAGGGAGGAAAGCCAACAAAGGCTGCTTCACTGAACAGGCTGGGGCTCAGTCCCACTGGGGACCTTCAGAGAGACTGTGTGAAAGATACCTCTAGATTGTCCTCTCCAGGGGCAAGGAAGCTGGAGTATGTCTCCATCCACTTCCACCCCTCTTTGGAAGAAGGTCACTGCTGAGCCATTAATTTTTTTTGGCATTTTAGAATTGTTTCCACCTCCCCAACCATGCACGTGCACATGAGTACATATACACGCACAGATCAAGCATGGTCCTAAAGCCAGAGAACACCTCAGGCAGGAGATGCAGGAAGCCACTGGCCTGTAATGAAACAGTCTGCCATGACCTCCAGCATGAGCCAGCATGGCACCATCAGCACCTGCTACATTTAGTCACCATATAGAGGAGCTATGCTCTATTGCTCTGAGATGCTAGAAACAACTTCCAAGTTTGCACACTGCACTGCAAACAACACAAGCCCAAGTCAAATTAACTGAGACCAAAAATGGGAATTTACTGACTCTTGTAACTGGGGAGTCCAGGGAGAGGAATGGCTTCAGGCATAGCTGGATCCAGGAACTGAAGTGGATCCAGAACTCTCCCTGGCTTCATGGCTTGGCTCGACCTGACTCTACAGACAGGCTGGCCTGCCAATCCCAGCAGCACTAGATCCACAGCCTTCTGACTTAGCAACTCCAGCAGAAAGAGCCCCCTCCCCAGTGGCTCTGGCAGAGATGCCCTGAAGAAGATTTTGATTGTCCTGGCTAAAATCACATGCCCATTCCTTAACTAATCACTGTGGTCAGGGGAATAGGGCACTCTGATTGGCCAGGCCAGGGACACACACTCCATTTCTGTTGCCACAGAAGAGTGGGCCACCATGATTGACAGCCCCTCCTGCTGCAAGGAATGGGACATGGGCCATTTCACAAGGAAAAAGGCCCCCACCGAGGAGCGACTTGCCAAAGATGATGCAAGAGTCAGAAGCAAGTCAAGGACCTCGATCTAGCTGCTTTACTTCCAAGTGGAGGCAGCCTGTTACTGATGAAGAAACACAGATTTGGTGCCCAACAACCAAGCTTCTGGTGTAATCTTGAGCAAAGGTCTTAGCCTCTTTGAGCCTCAGTGTTCTCATCTATAAAATGGGACTAATAATACTTTCCCACAGGATGGTTGAGATGATTCGATGACATAACTAATGGAAAATACTCAGTATGTATGACTACGGTATTATAGCCCTACTCCAACAGCCATGCATCTTCTGTCTCCAGCTTCCAACACCCTAATAAGCCAGGAAAAAAAAGGTATCCATGAAGTCTTGGAACTTTTCAAATGACATTTTGAAGGACAAGGAGAAGTGTCAGTATAAAGTTATCTATTGCTACATAACAAATTACTTTAAAACTCAGTGGTTTCAAACAGCGCAAGTTTATTATCTCAGAGTTTCTGTGGGTCAGAAATTTGTGAGCAGCTAGACTCAGTGGTTCTGACCCAGGGTCTCTCATGAGATTGCAGTCGAGGTGCTGACTAGGACTGCAGACATCCAAAGGCTCAACCCAGGCTGGAGGATCTGCTTCTAAGGTGCACATTCACATTGCTATTGGCGGGAAGCTTCAGTCCTCACCATATGGGGCTCTCCATAAGTCAGCTGACTGTCCTCACCACATGGCAGTTGGCTTCCCTCCTGAGAAGAAAAGTGTCAAAGAAAGTGTAGACATATCTTTAAAGCACCAGTGTCCAATGCAGGGTGGAGCTTCTACCAGTTGTTTCCTTCTCCCCACCCTGATTCACGACTGTCCAAATGAGCTCCTGACCCCTTTCTCACTGGGTTATATGATCCATGAAAGCAAATTTCAGAAGCAGACATGACTTGTCTCAGGAGTGGCCACATAGGTCACACAGAAGAACTGGGAAGTGCAGAGTGCTGCAGGCTGTGGGCAGTGGCACGGGGTTACCTGAGGCATTGGTACTACTGTGCCTCAGATGTCTAATAACCCAGAGCGTATTGTGACTACACTTTTGCACTGCACATCTGCGCATCCATCATGCTTTCAGCACCATGGTTGTGCTTTCACAGGGCAAAGGCTGTTAAACTGCCCAATGACTAGTGGGCCTTTCCAGGGGTTGGACTGAGACTAAATGGTTTCTGTGGCAGGGGCAGCCCCCACAGGGATATGAGCTTGGAGTTGGGGCAAAGAAGTCCCAGTAGTTCCCAAGAGTAGGCAGGCCCGATCCTATAAGGAAGGGGCTGGCTGGTCAGTCTCATTTTACAGAGGAAAAACCTGAGGCTCAGAGAGGTTGAGCAACTCACCCCAAACCACACAGTTAGTAAGTAGCAGAGCCAGGCCTTGAACCGACCATATTCTTTGCACTAAACCATTTCTACATTGCATTTAGCATGTTATTTAGGGCAGGGCTTCTTAAACTTTGTCACCAAAAGCCCTAACAGTTTCCTGAGGGTCCCAAGTTAAAGCTCAAAGTGGTACCTCAGAAAGTGAGGCATTTCTCTGGTGTTCCATGTTCAGCTTTGACATTGATACTCATCTAGATTAGATTCCATCAGACAGCCCTGTGCTTATTTTAATATAAAAACAACATTGACAGTCACTCAAAATCAAATACAATTGATCCTCTAGGAAGCACCGCCACCTTGACCCTGTGGTTTCAAGTGCCCCGGCACCCCTGTAGGGACCACAAACTAAAATCACACATGAAAGCTCCCAAAAGCTAGCTACTCCTGTTTCCGAGGCCTGAGTCCTGCCCAATGTCATCATAGCTTCCTCCTTTTTTGTCACCCCTATCCCCAGGGGATTCCCAGCAACTCTAAACTGAAAAAGGAAGGGAGAGGTAAGGATCAGGGTGGGGGCTTCTCTCACCTTGCTGCTTCACTCACACCTCCTCCTCCTCCTCTCTCCCCCAGCCCCACATCAGCCCAAAACAGAACTTTGCACGTTCTGAAACTGAGCTGTTACAGCTGCCACGGATACCTGAAAGGAAGGGGTTAAAAACATCTTTCATCTCTCGACAGAGCCTTTATATAGTCTATGTGTGACTCTGAATGGTTATGGCTTTATATAGAGCGTGCTCTGTGTGGAGGGAGAAACCACCGTAGTTAAGGGAACAAAGGCGGTTCTAGTCTAACGACCCGCTTTTATTTGTAGGGACCTTGTCTCCAAAGGGTGGCCTTCAGGTGACATCTGCCATGTTGAGTGTGCGCTTGAAGAATTATACTGATAAACACTGGAGATGCAAATACAAGAGGGGTAAGAATGCCCACAAATAAACTAAAGCTACTCCTGTTTGTTGTTTGTGGAAAAAAGGAGAAATCACACGTTTCTCTTTGGATGTTTTCACACATAGCCCAACCTTCAAATGTCAACTTCTGCAGGGTGTTTGACCTAAAAATAGTCTAATTTCTGTGTCATTTGAAAAGCTGTTTAAAAGGACAGACTTAAGCCTGATTTTTCAAACATACGTCTAGCATGAGAAACCGAAGTTGCATTATTTGGGGCACAGTCTCTGAAAGAAGCAACTAGGCCTTCATTTTACTAAAATGGGCCTATTCCTGTGGTTTCTCATAGATAAAATATGCTTGTTTGGGCGTTTTGGGATTTTTTTTGGAGGGGGGGTGTTGTTTTTTGTTTTTGCCACCAGGTCTCTTCTTTGTCCCTTGGTGATAAAGAGAAACTGGGAAAAAAGAAAGGAACAGCTTGGGGGAGGTGAAGGTAGTTGGGGCTCCACACACCTTTGCATCTTAGATAACAGCCATCTTCTTCTCACTCTGGGGAACCAAAGGGCGCAGACCTGCATTCACACTGGAAGCTCTCGAAATGAGCAAGGGAGTTCCAACCCAGTCCACCTCACCAGAGGATGTCATACACACCCTGGCAGGCAGGCTGCCAGAAGTTCAGAGTTTGTTTAGACAGTGCAGGTCATTCCTGTCCATACCCCAAGGTGACGCGGCTTTATAAACATGGAGCATGGAATGCAGTCTGTGAAGTAACTGGGTCAGAGATCCATGCTGCAGACAGGGTGGGGTGCTAGGGACAGGTTCAAGTGTGAGGGGTCTGACCAGTTTTGCTCAGAGGAAGACATTTCTCCACCCTTTAGAAGGACCCCCAACTTGATGTAAAGTGTGCCAGGCAAAGCTGTCCCTCCCAGTGCCACAGTCAGCCAGGAGACGTAGGCACCATCCTCGAGAACTACTTCACAAGCAACCCTTAGTTCTGATGTCCACGAGACTGGAACATCTCTGAAGGCAGGGGCAGGCTGGGCGCATCTCAGCAGCCCCTACACGCCCTGGGAGCAGACTGGGAAGCAGGGAGCCGAAGTCCATTCTTACACTGCTGGTAACTGGCTATGTAACTTTGAGCAAGTCACTTAACTTTTCTGAATCTTCATTTTCCAAGCACAGGGCTTGAACCAGCTCCAAAATCTGATCATTCTGGTAGAGCCTCGATTCACATTCATTAAATGTATGAATAAACAAAAGAATTAATGAATAAACAGCTTACAGTAAGGGCTCCAAGACCAAGTCACCTCTGCCCTGTGCCCAACTTCGCACCCACAACACCTCTCTGTCCGCAACTCCCTGAGGGTCTCTCATCCTGGAAAAGCAAGCACTTGAAAAATGCTCCCTACAAACATGAATTCACAGACATTTTCAATGTTCCAATGCCCAAGCCTCCCCCTACCCCACCTGGATTTACTCAAGGAGGTGCTCCCACTTGGGCAGTAGCCCTTGGCTTTCTGCACTGGAGCCCCAGGGAACCCCAGAGAGCCCCATCCCAAGAGCTGCAGCACCAAACCTGGTGAAGAAACAAATCTGCTGCCCTCCCCCTCCTTGCACTTCACCAGTGGGTTCGTTTCAAAGCCTGTGGGTGTATTTCAATAAGAACAACATGAAAACATGGGCGGATTCTTTTCTCTCTAAAAGAAAAAACCTAGAACAATAGCTGCAGTAATAACAAGGCAAAATGTGGACATCTGCTCCCCGCCCTGAAAAACTCCCCAGCTCGCTTCTCCCCTACCTTGTCACATCCCCTCCCCCAAGGCATGGATTGTCAAAAAGTCCAAATTAATTCGCCTGCATTGACTAGGAATTGCTACCTGCTGATTTGTTGCTTGCTACTTTTTGTTCATTCTTTAAACTAAAATGCTATGTGCCCTTCCTAGTTGCAGGGCACTGTGTGTTGGGAGCTGTGGAGGCTTCATTTTGAAAAAGCCTATAAGGAAGCCTGCAGTCTAATGGAGAGTTGAGACAAGCCCATTAATAACTATGATACGGGGAGAAACAAGGCGAGGCATAAACGTAGGAAGTGCTAAGGAAGAAAAAAAAGACATTTATTTGTGTGTGTTTGGGACTGGAAGTGATGGGCAGGAAGGCTTCATGGAGGAGGTGGCATTTCATCTGGGCATTAAAGTCTGCGTGAGGTTGCACAAGCATTGCTGGAACGGAAAGCCTTCTGGGCAGAGGACACTGAGTGAGGAAAAGTACAGAGGTGGCAAATGGTAGTAGCAAGGGTCCCAACATTATCCACATTCAGGATGAGTATGCAGGGACAATGGCAGATCTGGCCAGCAAAGGGGACAGAAGAGAACTCAAAGCATGCAGAAAGACTGAGGAGTTTGGAGTTTATTCTGTGAGGTGAGGGGAACCACAGAAAGCTTCTTTGCCAAGGACTGTGTATAGTCATTTGCCTGTCTCCTCTCAGATGCATCCATTCCTTGCCCTTCTCTTGCTGTGCTGGGTATAGCAGAGAACTACATTTCCTAGGCTTTTTCGCAACTGGCTTCTATCTGGGTTCAGCCAATGGGGAATACTGGTGGGAGATTGGAGGGCTAGGAAGAGGGAGAAATCAGGGTATTTCTGCCCATCCTCTGCCTTGGGCAGCATCTCCAGCATTAGTTGCTTCTCCTACATCTATCTTCTCCGTGGTTCTAGCTCCTGTTGGCTGACTCTGGCTCCCGGGTTCCTATAACAAACACTCCCTCTCCCTTTGTCCCTCCAGCCCTAGGGACGCTAGCAGCTTCCTGCTGTTACTAATCTCTGAGTCACTAACCTCTGCATTATCTCACTATGCCCTGTTTGACTTTTTGGCTCCTCCAGCCTCTGTGAAGCCAGTTTCCTGGATTAAATTCCCTATGTTTAAATACCTAGAGTGGTTTCTGTTTTCTTGGCTAGACCTTCACTAATACAGGGTAATTGGATCCAATTTGACTTCAGAAAGCTCATATTGGCTGCAGAGGACCCTGTGTAACCGTTTACAATCTCCTAGGAAAAGGGTGAGGAAGGATGAGGAAGGCCTGAAGCAAGGCAATGGCATGAGAATTGACAAGGAAAGACATTCAAAGAGCCCCAGAATAGATGATGCAGCAGGACCTCACAGAGACATGGGATAGGGGCACCAAAAATGAAGCTGATCTTCAGCTGGAACACCAAGGGAAATGGCTGAGCCACCAACAGATAGGAAGAGTGGGAGAAAAGCTGATATGGAAAAGAGATGATAAGCTAGACTATTCTTTTTCTACTTTTTTATTGCTTTTTTCCTGTAATCCATGCACTTGGCTGTTGGGCTTGTCCTCGCTGATTTTGGATTGAGAGTGATGGAGAGGACCTCT
>NW_006441063.1:1693429-1724412 GCF_000325575.1 Pteropus alecto | reverse complement strand
AAAGAGCACCAGGAGAAAAGAGTAGGAGAGAGAGGACACTTTCAGGCCGGTAGGAGGGCTGAACCATAGGAAAAGGGCACAAAGGGAAGTGGGGAGGGGATACCCAAGAACATGGAGAAGAGCCACATGGGGTGGAGGACCTGAGCACTAGGCAGTAGCCAAGGGGACAAGGTTAGAAGAGCAGCAGGACTAGGCACATGGGCTGTCAGGGCCTGCAGAAAGCAGTATCAGTAGTGCAATAGAGGTCACGATATAGGATCAGGAAGCACATAGGGGTCCATGACAAGCAGTCCAGCAGAAAGAGACAGGAGAAGGAAGGCAGGGGAAGGCTTGCTCAGGGACCAGGTAGATTCGAACCTGTGAGAAGGGGCCTAATGAAGAGCAAGGGCCCAAATGTGCCAGAGTGAGTATGTTCATTCATTCATTCATTTATTCATTTACTCAACAAGTATTTGCCAAGTGCCTCTATGTGCCAAGCACCATTTTGAGGTCTAAGGATGGAGTAGTGACTGAAAGAGGTGAAAATTCCCTACCTATTTAAAGCTTCTAGTTGAATGAGGGAAGATAGACAATAAACAAAAACACATCGACTGCGTTGCGCTACAGATGATGGTAATGGCTTCGGAGAGGGAAATGTGGGAAACAGGAGTAGGGGGAGGGGGTGTTGCGATTTCAGTAGGGTGGCTGGGGAAGGCTTTGCTAGCAAAGAAACATAAGAAAGTGAGGAAGCAAGCCCTGAGGATATCTGGAAGAAGAGCCTGCCAGAGGGAACAGTTGGTGCAAAGGTCCTGAGGTAAGAGTATACCTGGGATGTTCCAGGATGACACTCAGGCCAGTGTAGCTGGAGTGAGGTGGGGGAGGGAGTATGGGTAGCAGGACATGAGATCAGGGAGGCAGAAGGCCTTGTCAGTCAGAGTAAGGACTTGAACTTTTATTTGAGGGAAATGGGAAGCCACAAGAGGGCTTTGAGCTATAGGTGATGTGATCCGACTCAGGGTAGTAACTGATAAAGGGAGGTAAGTAATATGAAGATTGATAAGCTGTAGTAGTGAACTGCCTTCCTGTGGGAACCACTGCCACTGAGGCCCAACTGGGACATATGTATTGAGAGGGTGATGGCTTCCCTGAGAGCGGGTGGGGCAGGGACAGGGCCAAGGAATACCTCGGGTCTTTGCCATGATAGCAACCAGGGTATGTAAATGCATTGGAATTTGCCAGCACACAGTAGGAGCCTCCCACCCCATGAACAGCCCTTGATTCCCACACTAACAGTTCCAAGGTACAAAGTATTTATGAGTTTCCTAAAGACCTCTCCCTTCCCCAGAAGCCTTGAGCAGGGGTCTTTACTGTTTGTCCTCAGTGTTCACTTCAGAAAGTGGGAACCATGAGCCTCCAGCCCTCTGGACTCTTTGCTCCCAGAACACCCTGAACTGAGGCCTGACCTCACACCCACCCCTAGAGTCTCCAGGATCTCCGCTGGCCTGTCAGAGGCAGCCTGCAGACTAGGTCAACCTCAATGCACTACTCACAGCTTAACCCTGCCCCCAGAGCCATTCTCTTCCCCTCTACACTCACCCATCAGTCTTTGTGGGCCTCAATGGAAAGACCCATCACCCCTCACTCCTAAGATAGCTTGCCCCTGGGAAGGCCCAGGCAGTGGATTCTACAAACCACCAGCTAGCAATGGGACCAACAGAGCTAAGGCAGTCAACCTTGTGGCCTATGCTGGCTGCATTTCATTCTAGAGCTTCAGCCTAACCTCTTCCCCGAAAGCTTTGCACATCCACAAGAGTGTATATCTCTGTGACCATGAACATATGCCTACTGGACCGCTCGTTTAGAAGAGTGGTTCCTCACAGGCTGAGACAGCAATTTCTCCTCAGAACTCTGAGTGCAACAGTAGTCCCTGGTGAGTACTCAACAGCACTAATCGGTGGCCATGTTGAAACTTGTGGCCCTGTTGGAAAAGGTACATCCAAAAACAGGCATTGATATCTCATCACTGTGGACCTGAAGCTCTTTGTAGAAATGTCGCTATACTCTCTTACCTCACAACTGTAAACTCTTGATCTCAGAGAGCCCAGGTGTATTCAGCTGAGTATGAAAGGTGCTGCCTTCAACTTCAGAGTCTGTTCCTAAATACTCCGAAACAATAAAGTTTAGTCTCCCTGCTTGCCTTATGAAAGTCAACACTTTTGTACTCTACATAAAGTTGAACATTAAAAATAATAGCTTTTGTGTTGGAGTATACAGTTTCAATATTTATTGTCCACACTTCAGGATAAAATATTTGACCATTAAGTCACTACAATAAGTTGAAAAACAAGATTACTGCTTTCACATCCTGTGTGATTTGCTAATAATCTTGCTGTTATCCTGACATTATGGTCAAAAGATATTGCTTTTAAAGTTATTGATATGGAATGTGCCCAACACGACAGTTTTTTGAAAGGGAAGACAGAGGAGATGAGACTGTAATTTTATTGGGGTGGGTGTGATGTCTTTTTAAACTTTTTATTATGGAGAATGCCAAACATTTGCAAAAGTCTTGAGAATAATATTAGGAACCGCTGGGGCCCATCACCAGCTTCAACAACCTGCAAGCCAGTGCCAGTCCAGCCCCACTCTCACCCTAAACCCAGGATGCTTTGAAGCAAGTCCCAGACACCATAGATTTCACTGCACAATACTGAGTTTAGTTAATAATGTAGAGGATTACTGTCAAGGGGTAAGACCTCTGTCCATAGCCTTCTTGCTCTACTTCGATGAAACCAAGAGATGAACTTCAGCCCAGCCAATCCCAGGAGGCCTGAGACGTGGGTTTCTAGACCTGGGCCACCTGGACCTTTGCTGCAGGAACAGAAGGTGTGTCTGCAACTTAATGAGGGCCCAAGAGGGGAGCAGGGATGGAGGACTGCATGTAAGGCCTTGTTGTAAGTGCCCCCCTGGATCCCTGCCGCCAGTGGGAAAAACACTCCATCTGTAAGAAATGACCTTTCGAAAAAAGCTCATCTGATCTTGTCATTTAATATCAGCTTAAAATTATTCCTGGGGCTTTCCGCAGCCCTCAAGAGCAAGCCCAGACTTGTTTCGTGCGCTCCGGCTCTGACGGTCTGGCCCCTACACCACCCTTTCACCTTCATTTCTCCCCAGTTCCTACAGATATATACACACACACACACACACACACACACACACACACGTCACTCTAGGCACCGAAAGAAAGCACCCTAGCTGGGTCCCATGTGCCAGGTCCAGTCACCTTCACACCCACTAACCTCTCTGTCTGGAATACACAAATCCCATCCCACCAGCTATATATTGGTCCTTCAAAGCTCAGCTTTTGTCACCTACCAGGAAGCCTTTACTAGACTCCCCCAAAAGAGCCATCTTCTGCACTCATAGAGCACCCCATGTTACTTGTCACTGAGTCATTTTTTCCAACAAATATTTACTAAGCTCCTGCTATCTTTCAGGTACTATTATAGCCACTAGTGATATAAAAGTGTAAAGAAAAAACATAAATAAGTACGTGCCCTCCTGGAACTTCTGTTCCAGTGGGGGAAAACAGAAAATAAGCTAGTAATAAATTAAATAAGATAACTTCAGGTTCTGATAAGTGTTACAGAGAAGATAAAATGGAGTAACATGGTAAAGATGGAACAGGGGCTACTGATTTAGTTAGTGCGGACAGGGATGGACATTTAACTTGTATTGTGTTTTTTTTTTTTAAATGGCCACAAAATTCTTTAACATTCTTCCCTTGAATTGAGAACTGGGGTCTATATCCCCTCCCCTTGAATGTAGCATGCTTGTGACTACTTGGCAGAAGTGATACCAAGAGAATTCCAAAGCTAGGTGACAAGGCCATGAAGCTTCTTCTTGGTTCCTAAAAACACTCTCACTGGAGCCCTGAGCTGCCATGGGAGAAGTGTGACGAGCCTGAGGCTGCCATGCTGTGAGGAAGCCCAAGCAACAAGAGAGGCCACATGTAGGTGTTCTGGTCAGCTGTTTCAGATGAACTGACGGTTTGGGTCTTCCCAGCACAGGTGCCAGGAGCCTCCAGATAAGTCCGGTGCCCAGCTCAGGTCACCCCCAACCTGTATGTCTCCTCAGCTGAGACTCCAGTCATAGTGGAATGGAAGCAAGCTATCTGCTTTACCCTGTCTGAACTCCTGACTCCCAGATCCATGAGCATAATAAAATTCTTGTTTTATGCCCCTAAGTTTTAGAGTCACTTGTTATGCAACAACGGTAACCAAAACACATTGAGCCTTGAATGACAAGAAAAGTCAGGCATGCAGAAAGCTGGGCATGAAGAACACAATGAGTACAAATGTCCTGAGGCAGGACCAAGCTTGGCCTCTTGGGAAATAGGTAGGGCCTTATAGGACACGCAAAGAGTTAGGTATTTTATTCTAAGTGTTACAAGCATTGGCAGGAAAGGGAGGAAGTGGAACTTCCTTCCACTGCTGATGATTGTGTGAATTCTCTAAGAAAGAAATGCCATTCTGGGTCAGGTAAATAATCTAGTGTCATCTCTCTCACAAGGTCCCCAGAAGACACTAGCTGTGAGGGGCAGGCCGCCATCCATGGCTTCTCCCTCAGCTCCTTCCTAGTGCTCGTGGGGCCTCTCCCACTCCCCTCAGGACCCCTGAATACCCCTACCAAACCATCAGTAGGGCTAGGCAGTCTTCCTTTTCCTCACCTTCCCATCTCCCTCAATCATTTTCCCCTTCCTCTTTTCTCACCTGTAGCCCAGATGAGCAGCTTCTACCTTCACTTTACTACTTTGTTGCTCATCTGGACTATGGCATCAACCTCTTCACAAGCCTTCCTGTCTCTACCCTTACCCTACACTCATTCTCCATACAGCAGCCTGGAGGATTTTTGTAAATAAACTTTGACTTGAAGTAAAATGTGTAAGAACAGTGCACATATTATAAGTGTACAGTTTGGCGGCATTTCACAAAACAGACTTACACCCATGTCACCAGCAACCAGATCAAGAAGCCAAGGTCCCCTGGGGCCCCTTCTCATGACTACCCTGAGTCCTTAAGGCTAACCATTGTCCTGGCTTCCAACAGCATAAATTAGTTCTGCCTGGCTTTGAATTTTGTATCAATGAAATCTACAGTGTATGTTCTTTTGTCTCTGGCTTCTTTTTGCTCAGCACTGTTTCTGGAAGTTTCCCGTGTTGTTGTGAGGCAGAGTTTGCCCATTTTCATTGTTGGATACTATTCTGTTATGTGAATATGCCACAATTTATTGATCCATTCTACTGCTGATAGCCAGTGGTACAGTTTTCAAGTTATTTTGTTTGTTTGTCTCTTTGTTTTATAAGTAGTGCTGTAATCATATATTGATCCTGAGGGAAGCTTTCTTGAGCAGCAAGTTAACATACACAGCAGAAATGAGCCAAGAGATTGGCAGATAAATGGAGTTGGAGCCCTGATCACACCACACCTGAAGCTCACCCAATGGCTGGATTTTTCAATTACTTAAGCCATTACATCTCTTTATTGTTTACGCCAAGTTGAGCTGGACTTTCTGTCACATGCAGTTGAAATCATTCTAATTGGTACAGAAGGCTGGGAAGGAAAAGGCATTGAGGAGGTAGGAGGAATGCCACAAAAGCATACGTAGGGTGGGAAGAAGTGAGAAGGCTTAGTTTAAGTCAAATAGGAAAGAGAATATGTGGGTTTATTCCAAGGCAAGAACACCTCTAAGGAGGATAATTTGAGCTATAGTTTAATAAATATTCACCCCTTCCCCCTTCCTCTATGGGTCAGAGTATACTGCTGTCCCCCCCCCCACACACACACACACACATACACAGTACTGATGTGGTGGTGGACCACATGACCTAGTTTGGCCAACGAGATGTTACCAGACTGTAATACGAGCAAAGTCTTAAAATGTGCTGGTGTGGCTGAGCTTGGCTTCTTGTGCTTCTGCCATCACCATGAAAAGAAAATGCCCCTGGTGGCCCAATGGTCCAATGAGGATGAAAGACACATGGAGCAGATCTGAATCCAACCCATAGCCTAGAGCCAAACCCAGCTGACCAGCAAGTACATGAATATGAATAAATGCTTATGGTTATATGCCACGGATTCTGGTGATGGCTTGTTACACAGCACAATTACGACAATAGCTGACTGATACACAAGGCAAGAGGGAGGATTAATAAGAACAGGAGAAATTCACCTAGGAGGGCAGATTAGTTTTCTTGGGCTGCCATGACCAGGTACCACAGACTGGGTGGCTTAAACAACAGAAATTTATTGTCTCACAGTCTAGAGGTTGGAAGGAAGTCCAAAATCAATGTGTCATCAGGGTTGGTTCTTTCTGAGGGTTATGAGGGAAGATCTGTCCAGGCTTCTCTCCTTAACTTGTAGATGGCCTTCTTTTCCCTGTGTTTCTTCACATCGTCTGTGTCTTGTGAGTATCTGTGTCCAAATTTCCCCTTCTTATAAGGACACCAGTCATACTGGATTAGGGCCCACCCTAATGATCTCACATTAATTTCATTATCTCTGTAAAGACTGTCTCTCCAAATAAGGTCACATCCTGAGGTCCTGGGGACTAGGACGTCAACATGTGAATTTGCAGGAGACTCAATTCAACCCATAACAGAAAGCATAGCTTGTTTGTAATCATGGCAAGAACACCAATCACAATAATAGGGAAAATTCTCACTGCTATTCATGAGCCCCATATGAAACATCCGTGTCTCACTCCATACCCTAAGTGGGTTTCCACCACTGGGCCCCATTCTGTACTGCATGGAAGGAGGTAGTATAGAAAAAGTATAGAAAGGTTTTGAGGTCAGACAGTCCTGCATTCAGACCTTAACTCGGCAACTAACTGGCTGTCTGACCTTGATTATTTGAACCCTCTGAACTTATTTCCTCATCTGTAAAATAGAGGTCAATTCTACCCCCATTGAGTTGTTCTGAGGATAAAATCATGTGTGTCATTTAGATTAGTAATTTGGTAAGCTACAGAAAACCCAACAAGCCATGGCTTAAATAAGTAAGGGATTTGTTTGCTTCATACAAAAAGGAATAAAGAGAATGGCTATCTACAACTAGCATGGCAGCCCAACCATATCTCTGAAGACCAGGTTTCTTCTGTCTTCTTCTCTAGCATCCTAAGCATGTAACTTTTGTCCCCATGATCATAATATAGCTGCTGTACCTCCAGGCATAGACAGAAAGATGGAGGTGGGGTACGACAAAGGACTAAAGGGGCATGCCAGCTGAAATGACCCTTTATCAAAAGCTTCCTTTTATAGCCAGTCGGCCAGATCTGGATCACATGGTCACCACCTGGGAGACCACATGTCTGTACTTACCATCCTCTATAATAGAGGAAAGCAAGAGAGAAGGCAGTGTGTATAAACCGTCCAGAGGGTCTGCCATATCACACAGACCAAACCTTCAAGCACGGTACCAGTACCAGCAAGTATTTGATGTTTGCTCAAGCTCAAGTTTTGTGGAAGAAAACATTTCAGACAAAGCATGGGACCCCATGTGTATCCCCACCCACTTGAGCCACTGTGATTGATCTAAGCCCTACATCAGAATTTCCCCACCACCAGTTAGATTAGAGAGTGGGAGAGACAAGGGTGAACATCCTTGAATCTGATTCCATCTCCTCCTCTCCTTTAAGCCTGGGGTCACCAGAAGATTTTCTGCATCCTACAGGGACATTGTGAAACCCATCCCAGTGCCCTGGGATAGCATCCAAAATCTGCAAATGCCAGCCAAGAGCTGGGGACATTCGAAGGTGTTAGGCTGTGGCAGATGTGGCCCCAGCTGCAGAGAATCAGCTGGCATCTCTGAACATCCTCCCAGACCATAGCTGTTGGCAAACCTGACAGGCAGACCCACAGAAATATCACGGTCCCTATCCCAAAGTGGTCAACTCTCAGAACACTGCTTCCCAACCTGCTCATACATGAGGCTCACTTCTTATAAGGTCCAAAAACTTCTCCTCCTTGCTACACTTTTAGTATCTGTTAAAAACGACACATAATGACATATATCAACTGGGAATTATGTAAGGCTTGATAATACCATATTTTACTCCTCACAGCAGCACTGTAGGTATTTGGAAAATGGTCATATTACTACGTGCAAGACAGAATATTTATTCAGCCTACATACATGCAGACCGCCTGGCCCAGATATGGATCAGAGGACTCCTTGCTCTAACCAGACAGCCTAGACATTGAGGAACAGAAGTGAGATTCCACAGAATCCCGGGAGTTGAGGGAGGGAGACGGCTCAGAGGGCAATAGCCGAGAACGACAGACTGGCTCTCAGAGAGAAGCCAACATTGTATCAGTAGGAGGCTACAGCGAGGGGTCTTGTCAGAGAAAATGTCCTCCAAGAGCCCTCTCAGGAGAGGTGTGAGATTGCACTTAATATGTCAAAAAAAAAAAAGGTCAGAAATCAAATAATGAGGCTGTGGCATGCTGTATTTTGTAGGCACTTGATTAATGAACATCACCTTATTAAAAATGTTCTGTCCTTCCCTCACCGCCTTTCCCCATGACTTTAACTTTTCTGGATCAGCAGGGTAGCTAGGGCAAGTCAACTCTTCCAAACTGTGCAGTTTAAAGTGACAACTCTGGGAAAGACAGCCACCTCATCTCTTTGTGCTTTACTAGCCAGGCTGTCTTGGCTTCCGTCCTCTAGATTTGGTCATTCTCAGGGCCTATAGCTCAGACAAGCTTCCTTGCTGCAAGGGGCTTCTTCCCCTTCTGCTCAGATCAACTGAGGCCAGGTTATACCTGGCCATTGAGTCAGCAAAAGACAACCAGGTAACCATACAGGCTGCAAGACACTCCAGGCATATCCCCACCAACCACCTAGATGCCCCTTTGCAGTTTGAAATGAAGCTGGGTCTCTAGACTCCAGTATTTCCCTCTGCCTCCCCTCCCCACCCTGGTCCTGGCCTCAAGGGCCTTCTATCAGGTCTGTCTGCTTTCTGTCTTCCTTTTCCCAACTGTTTTCCTGCAGTTACTTTAAAATATACAATTTATCACCTCACTCCCTTGCTTAAAAACTTTTTGGTGGCACCTCCCTGATAAAGCCCTCAACTAAGAAGAGATCTAAAACCCCCTCAGAATAGGCCGTACCTCCTCCTGTGTCTTTCTTCAGACCTCTCCATCCTGCCTCAAGGCCTTTGCACCACCCCTCCAGCCTAGAAAGCCCTTCGCACAGTGCTTATCTAGTTAACCCCAACTTACTCTTCCAATTTCAACTCAAATGTGGTTTCTGCAAGCCAAACTTCTCAGAGGCCTCAGACCAAGTCAGGACCCTTGTACCCTCTCCAATGTCCCCATGCCATGGCCACATGACAGAGAGCAAGTTCATACACACTCGTAAGTATGCCTTAGGCTGTCAGTTCCAAGAGCTCAAGCACAGGGTCTATTTGCTATATCTGGGACATGGTTACATAGTGTAGCAGTTAGCACGTCTGCTTTACATGTAGAAGGTCCTGGGTTCGCGCCCCAGTGGACCCATGGTCCATGGTCTACAGCCGTGCCACCCTGAACAAGCTTGATGTCTGATCTCAGAAGCTAAGCAGGGTCGGGCCTGATTAGTACTTGAATGGGAGACCACCTAGGAAGACCAGGTGCTGTAGGCGTAAAAAAATATATATAGGATTGTAAGCTGATAAGGTCCTTGCAAGCTGTGAGGTGAACCAAGGGTTGCCTCGCCTTAAAAAAATAAAAATTAAAAAATATACATCCTGCATAATGGTTGCCTGAGCAACCTCCGCAATCTTGTAAAAGAATTTAAAAATACTTGCTTTATCTGTGTGGCCCCAGTGCCAATCACTGTGTCCTACCTGATAGGGACCCAATACATATGTATTGAGGGATTAAAGGTAGAAATAAAAACACATCCATTTTCAATGACTTTTTCCTGATTTAAAAAATAATGTATTCTTTTAGAAAATGTAAAAAAAAAAGAAAAGAAAATTAAATCAACCATATTTCTAGAGATAAGTACTGATAGCAATTTTATGTCTTTCCTTTCCATCTTTTATACTTTTTGTTTTACTAAACTGAGTCTATTGAATATACAGTACAAAGCATTACAGAACAATTATCTCTCAAAAAACACGAATGTACCCTTCCCTCTATTCTTTTCTCTGTCACTTTTTTTCTGATTAAACAATACCATGTAGCCACTGTAGAAAATTTGGAAATTACCAAAAAAGGATAAAAAAAGAAATGTAAATTATCTATAATTGCAAGCTAAGGATTTTCCCCTGGTAACATAGCCCTGTGTTTCCTTTCAATATTTTTTATGCATAAATTTTGCTGCATGTATTTCTGATAAAATCACAACAACATGTTTCCAGGTGCTCTCCACACAGAGAGGGAAAACGGGTGTTTCAGGTGGGATTTTTTCTGGGCCTCTGCCCTTCCAAGCTCCTTAAAGTAAAGGGTGTCCTGGGGTATGCAGGCCCCATTAGGGTCTCACTGGAGGTGTCACGCTCTGCCTCAGTCCTACCCCCATCCCCACCTGCCCCAGGCCCCTGGGCCTTCTGTGTGCCACAGGTGACGCCCTGGAGGCCAAGTGTGCTTTTGTAACCTGATCACCTTCATTCCCCCCACCATCCCTGCAGATTTCTTTAACAAGGCCTAATTTATGTGCCCTAAAGAGAGCCCAAGGTGCCAGCCTCCCCTGCCTAAAGCCCACCCACAACCACCCCCAAAGCCACAGGGTATTTACAAGGGAGTTGGTTGGGCTTTGATGAAACTGAAGCAGTCCCCGTTGTCAGGTCAGAAACTCCACCTCTCTGAGTTATGGGGACACAAGACAGGGAGTCATAAACAGGAAGCATTTCCACCGTGTCTAGTGGAAGGCAGGCGGGGCTGCTGAATGGATTATAGTCTGAAAAATAAAGAGGCACTGAGTGAGTGCTTAAGAGCCACCTCAGTCATGGTGCTCTCACCCTGCAGGAGTTCCAGTTGTTATTGCTGCACGTTCTTGGCAGTCAGGTGAAGTCAGGACAATTAAGGTGCTCAGCTCAGCTGGGGGCCCAAGAGGGGGCAGGCAGACAGCCCCCCAACCTGGGAGATAGGTTGGCAGCATAAGCATCCACATATGTTGGGGTCGAGAGTAACCTCAACCTCTAAAGCCGGGTCTTCAATGGCAGGAACCTGACCTGCAGCCTAGAGCCCGAGGAAAGGCCAAAGGCACCACGGCCATGCCAAGGAAGGCTGTCCCACACTCCAGCCTCCGGAAAATGCCTTCCTGGAGTAACAGAGCACAGGAAAAATGCATTTCCGGGCCCAGCCATACAGTTCCTAGAACTATGCCTCTCCAGGAAGTGATGCTTCTGGGAGTGTTCTGCTCGCCCCCAACAATAGTTGGACGAAAGACTGGTGGCAAAAGGAGGTGGAGATGAAGAAGAGGGGCATTATGGGAACAGCCGGTAGGAAACCCTTATCAAGGGGACTTCCCCAGTGGAGTATGGTGTGCAACTACCTGCCTCCAGTAGTACCTCTGCAGGCTCTGGTCAAATTCCATCTCATCTGCTTGATCCAGATTTGCTACCAGCTCCTTCCTAAAGCCACCCAGGATGCAGAATCAGAGTACCAGAACTTCAAAAGACTTAAAGCATTGCTAGTCTAGTGTTTCCAAACTGTATGTTGTGAGGGCCGGTCAGATGTGCAAAGGAGTTCCTTAGTCAGATGACTTTGGGAAACACTGTGTGGTAGAGTGCCTTGGTGACCCCAATTCTTGGTGACCCTCCAGGAATCCATGCCCTTTGCAATGGAGCTTAGCAGTGCCCTCTCATAGCAAGCAGGTTGACCTGTCTGACCTTTGGTCACTTGGCCAATATGATGCCAGCAGACCTGAGGGAAGCAGAGGCTTGCAGTGGCTGGAACTTTTGGGCTTACTCTCTTGAGCCTCTATCATCACCATGAAGACATGCCCAGGTACCTGCTGGAGGACAAGACACACATGGGACAGAGCAGACCTACTGTAGTCCTCCAAAGTAGGACCAGCTTAGATGAACTTCCAGTCAGCTACCACCAGATATATAATCAAGAACGTGCCCAACAAACCCCCAGGTGATTCTAGACACGGGAGCAATAAATCTGTAATGTTGTAGGCCCTTGAAGTTTTGCAGCATTGTTGAAGCAAAAGACAATTGATACAATAC
The DNA here is from genome assembly GCF_000325575.1 of Pteropus alecto. Classification (NCBI taxonomy): domain Eukaryota; kingdom Metazoa; phylum Chordata; class Mammalia; order Chiroptera; family Pteropodidae; genus Pteropus; species Pteropus alecto. Next base: position 1,712,211 of record NW_006441063.1, on the reverse strand, counting down.
TGCATACTAGAACTCTCAAGAGAAGAGTGGCAATGCACATTAGCATATTAAAGGCCCTGGGAAGTTCTGTTTAACTTTGCTAAACCCAATATTTCCCAAACTCATTTGCTCATGAAACCCTGGTCTCTCAAGTAACACCTTAAGTCAGTAATGTTCAGGGGAATGCACAGAGGGAAACACTAATGAAGTCCCACTCCTCATTTTATCATGAAAATCAGACCCAGAAAGGGGGCTCTCCTGGCTTCTGGGTCAAATTTTTTTCTCCTTCGTGATGTTGCCATTTGCTCTAGCCAATGGTGGTATCTCCACTTACTAAATTCAGGTCTGAACCACACTATTTCTCATTTGACCATATGTTGTTTTCTAATCCAACAAATAAGAAAGTTATATTGAGTATCTCTTATGTGCAAGGAACTGTACTAGGCACCAAGAAAAGATAAAGTCCTTGGCTTCAATCAACTCACAGTCTAGTGGAAGAGGAAGGCAAAGAAAAAGATGGTGACCAATGTGAGACCCATACAATGTGAGAAGTGCTGTGAAGGGAAGCAATGGGTGCTATGGGGTACAAAAGAATGGGGAGGTGACATATACATCAGGGAAATCTTCATGAAGGAGGTGACATCTGAACTGAGTCTTAAAGAATGAGTAGGAGTTATCTATATGATAAAGATGAGATCAGATGGGATGTGATGGGGTGGTGAATGAGGGAGGAACTGGAGGCAGTGGGAGTGGAAGCATGAGTGAGCAAAGCTGTATTGGTCAGGGGTCAGTTACAGAGAATAGAATTCACTCTAGCTAGTTTAAACAAAAAGGGATTCCTGGAGGGTATTAAGAGGGTAATAGGATTATATGGAGGGCTGAAGAGACCCACTCAATGCTGAGCTTCAAGGAAAGTCCCTGAAGTCCACACCACAGAACTGAGCTGTCATGATCAGGGAGCCATTACATAATCAGAAGCCACCACTACCAGCTTGAGAACCATGCAGCCGCTGCCATGATCCACATCAGCAAAATACATGCCTCTCTCCCTCTTTAACTGAGATCCAAATTCAAGTTTCACACAAGAACATCTGATCAGCTAAGCTGAACATCTGAATCTCATCATGCCTGGAACCCTAGCTGCAAGAGAGTATAAGAAATGTATTATTTAGCTATCTAACAGAGGTTAGAATGGATGCTGAATGTCAATCAACCATATCTTACTAAAAAATGCACTTAAGGAAAGTAAGTTTAGCATGTATTTAGGGCTTATCTTCCCAGGAATATTCTCAGCTCTTACAGCTTCTTTTTTATGTCTCCCTCAGGGCACCTCCCCCCACTTATGGACATACCATAGGTGCTCATTAAAGACCTCCAAAAAGCCTGAGATTATTAACCAGCCTCTTCACAGCTTGATATCTGGGGTGGGCAGGCATCGAGATGAATAAAGGCAACCTTTTTTTCTTCTTTGGTATTGGAATAAATTGCTACTTTCTTGAACACACAGAAGGCTGTATTATTATGAAGGTGTTCTGTATTATTACTGAGAACAATTATTCAGAAGCCAGAAGCCTAGAGCTGACGAGGCTATATTCTCTGAGGAGAAATTCCAGAAACCATTACTCATTACCTTTTTTGCTTGTGAAAATAACCTATTCCTTCTCCTGCCTGTCTTTCCACTCAAGGAAGGAATCGACCCTCCATGTTTGTACTGCATTGGTGAGTTGATGACTACGAAGGCAGTAGTCTCCATTCTGATGCCAAAGCCAGTGGGTGGTCACTAGATGGGACCTAGTTGTAGCACTTCACAGAGGAGAACTCTGGGAATAAAGCTTCAGCTTGGGAATACCGAACAAGTGTGTTTCCATAGAAATCCTACAATCTCACCTAATGAGTGTATCCCTCCCCACCCAGTCTTCCCTGGCAGTGACAGGTCAGGTGGGATGGTGCTTTCCTCACTGTCCAACCAAACCCCTCGTGCTCTGCTCTGAGATAAGGAAGACAGGGCCTCTGGAATCAGACATCTGTCCAAACCCCACAGGAGGCGAGGGAGGCCTAATTAATTAATGTCTGTGAAGCACCTGTATAGCCTCAAATGAGAGGTGTGAGGCGACCACAAGCCCAATTAATTACCACCATTGATAGAGCCTTCTGGGCTCACCTCTTTCCTTTCAGCTGCTTTGGCCTATCTTAGGGCAAAGTCAGGTAATGCTGACAGGGCTACTGAGAGGAAAGAAGAAGCAGCAAGTGAAAGATCCTGGCCAGAGCCTCGATTCCCCACAGCTGAGGGCCTTGAGCTCTCAGAGTCACTGAAGGTTTCCTGGATATAACCTTTTTCCTCAGAAAAAAATGGCTATATTCCCCAGAGTGTATATGATTATATGCCTTTTCCCTCAGAGCGAGGTACTAGTGCCAAGTGGAAACACTTACCTAACTCTGGCCTCTGCTTTAAAGTGGACTGGATCCCTCGAGAATGTCTGCAAAGCCCGACCACCCCAAGGGCCATATTTAAACTCACCACAATTAAATGCAGATTCTGACATCTATCTAGTTCTCTGCTCCTATCTTCTATTTTTCTCCTCCACTCTCCACCATCACCCCTTGGGGAGAGGGTGGGAGGAAAAAGAGAAAATGTACATACAGGAGGACATTTTATCAAAGCACAATCATCCCTAAATGGAGTGTGGAAAATGAGGGGCTATTTCACATTGGAGTCCTTGTACACTTTGTTGCATAAGAGATCACTGGGTGTTTAATTTTCCAGCTCCAAGCATAGGCTTCAGCCAGCCCAGCTGCCTGAACATAAGTTCAAGGCTGCCTTGGCATTCCTTTGTCCACAGGTCCCCAGAGCTAAGCAGGCCTGGCAGCTAGCATGAGACACTAGAGCATGCAAGGAAGCTGGGGGTGGCCGTGCAAGGTGAGGGTCAGCGAAGTCAGGGCCTGTGTAGCCAAGTTTTACATGGCCTAGATCTGCATGGTCAGGGCCTGTGTAGCCTGGGTGTGTGTAGCATGGCAACTGCCACACCCTTAACCAGTCCAAGGCCTCCTGACCAGAAGTGGGAGATGCTGCTCAGCTTATAACAAAGCTATAAGGCAGCAGGAGTGGAGACCACACTGGAAAAGTGTTGGGTTGTATCTGAGAACTCTCAGAGGTACACGTCCACCCAGGAGGACTCCCTCTTCTCTTTAGGCCAGAAGCCTCCCCTACCCATTTCGACACTTCTGACAGGAGGTAGTTTCTCTTGCCCAGACTCTATGGTCCATTCCTCCATTCCACCTCCCGTATCCATCTCTTGCTTTCCCTTTCGCCGCCACCAGCACTTTCCTGTCTCTAGGGAGGACAATGAGCCTGGAGCTGTGCACAGCAGCCCAGGCAGCCAATCCTGCCTTTGGGTAAGAACAGGGGGTTGTTTTTCTTACCTCCCCTGACCTCAGAGAGCAGGGGGCTCCAGCCACATTGCTCAGGCAAGGGAAGGGCCCAGGCCTGCTGGCCTTACAGGCTGGGAAGAGACATGCTCAGAAACACAGTGAAAGGAACTGTCAGCCTTCATTATTAATACTCAGTGTTAATATTTAATGCCAGAAAACTGCAGCTCCCTTCTCTACACTGTCACCAAACCTGCACGGGTCACGCCAACCAGAACCCTTCCCTCTCAGCACTCCGTAGTCCCGTGCCAAGACCAGCAGAGCAGTTTAGGTTCACCAAAAATACTAGGTGTAAAATGAATTTGAAAAATAATTTCAAATTAAATAAGACTAAAACTGGTTGCTTTTAAAATCTACCCTGCTCTTTAAACGTCTCTAATACTCTGTGTTTAAATGCCAGAAAGTTTAGAAATGAGGCAAGGCATAAGTGTAACCTTTAAAATAGGGAAGATTTTTGCTCTGCAGAGCTTTTTGTGTGTTGTCGATGTTCCAGATGTATTTCTTAACCAGCACCAGCAGTGTGGTATGTACGAGACCAACAAAATCTGAAGGATCTGATGAACACCCCAAGATGAATTCAAGATATTGAAAGAACAGGAATATCTACCACTTAAGCAATCAATTAATTTTTACCTATCAAAACCAACTTGTTTCTCAACCTGGGGCACACGGGTGGCATTTAGGGAGGGACAGCCCTTCATTGCACAGGGCTGTCACACACACCGTCCCTGCCTACTCACTCCAAATGGTTCCCTGATGTCATGGCCATCAACAACATGCCAACCCATTTACAAACACTCCAAGTGGGGAAGCCCTGATCCAGGTGCACCGGGCCACCGGCATGGGTTTTTGGCAGGTGTGGAAGTATAAAGGTCAACTCAGAAACGACCAAGGCACCAGGCTAGGCCACCAGAGCAGGACCATCCTCATGCTGAGGTCTTTGGAAAGGCAATAGGGTCTGGGACTTGCCTCTACAAGACAAGATGAGGGGGAATCCTATCCCCAGGCTCATCCCACCCATACTCCACCCCACCCCAGGGCAGCACCTCCACCCTCCTCACTGAAAGTGGGCTGCCATCTCCACCTGTGGGTGGGTAGTGGCCACAGCTTGCAAGCTTTCATCTCTACAACTTCAAAGAACAGCCTGGTAAAAAAGCCCAGGGCATAATTTTTCAGGATCCAGGAACCCAGATGACTCACCTGTGTTGGCACAGGCCTGGGGTCCCTCAACTTGAAGAGCACCTCCCAAGCCTGAACCTCACCTGCCACCAGCAACTCACAGGCATTCTTAAAGGGCCCGTTACCAGAGATGAGTCCCTGACTTGATTGGGAAAGCCATTTGGACGGATATAAATAGCAGATGATTTAATTTCAAGGGAATCTTCTCCCTATAAAGTTTTTTATAGTATTTTATTGAGAAATAATTTACATCCCGTAAAATGCAAAAATCTTAAGTATACAACTTGATGAATAAAAAAAGTTTTTAATTAAAACACATGCACACTCTAGCTGGAATATCTAAAATGCAAAAGAATGATAATACCCAATGTTGGCCAGGTGATAGAGCAACAGGAACTCGCATACATCTTTCATAGGAGTGGAAGATGGTACCACCACTTTGATATAAATGACAAATCCAGACTATATGAAGAACTTTTATAAGTCATTTGTAGGGCTAACAATTCGGTGAAAAAATGGGCAAGAGATTTGGACAGATGCTTCATGGAAAAAGATATATAAATGGCCAGTATGCAAATTAAAACCTCACCAGAGTCCACCAGAAAGGCTGAAATTAAAGCTTCATAGTAAGTGTTAGTGTGAATATTGGAGCAATTGGAACTCTTGCTGCTGGTGAGATTGTAAAATTGTACAACCACTTTGGAAAATGGTTTGGCAGTTTCTTATAAAGTTAAACAGATACCTATTGTACAACCAAGCCATTCCACTCCTGGATATTTACTCAAGAGAAACAAAAATGTATGTACGTGAACATTCATAGCAGCTTTATTTGTAAGAGCCCAAAACTGGAAACAACACAAACATCTACCACCAGATGAACAGATAAACAAATTGTAGTATATTGTACAGTGGGCTACTAAGGAATAAAGGGAACAAACCCTTTGATACACGCACATGGATGAATCTCGAAATTATCATGCTGAGTGAAAGAAGCCAGGGAGTACATACTGTATGATTCCATTCATATGAAACTCTAGAAAACATACAGTATTCTACAGTGACAGAAAGCAGATCAGTGGTTGTCTGGGGATGGGGAAAAGAGAGAGGCGGGCAAGAGGGATTCTAAGGGCCCACGAGGAAAGCTTGGGGGGCAACAGATATATTCACGATCTTGATAACAGTGATGGTTTCACGGGTGGATGCATATGTCATAACGGATCAAACTGTATGATTTAAATATGTGCAGTTTATTGTATGTCAATTATAACTCAATAAAACTGTTTTTTTAAAAAGATGGTGTTTCATTGTATGAAAATCATACTACAATTTTAAGTGCTAGAATTCTCCACCACTCTCCCCTCCAAACAAACAAACAAGTACAACAAATCAGGGATCTGGAATTCCACATATCCTCCCCACTTGGGGATCAGGCAAGAGAAATCCTACTTTAAGCCCAAGACAATGTGACATGAGGGTGGCCACCACACTGCAGCAGTGGTAGAAAGACAAGTCAACATGACCGAGCCCAGACCTCCCTTCTCACAACGTTGCACCGCCTCTTGCTGCAGGGCAAACCTAGGTCCTTAGTCCCAGGGTAAACCACATATAATGCACATATTTCCACCTTTTCCTCTCTTCATTTCTTCATGTCCCTCTTCCTTCTTGGGTGACAATTCATGACTGGAGCATGGCAGAAACTCCACACTAGCCACCAAAATGCTGCACTGTGACAACTTCATCTCTTAATTACAGTAAACATTTACATAATGCTTGGGCATAGCCAGTGCAGAAAAATTCGTTAATGCAGAAACATGCCCTTTAACCATCCCGTTTTATTACACGAACCCTCTAGGGACCTGAGCAGCCTAAGATTTGCAAAAGATGATGGAGAAATTGGCCGAGATATTAAGCCCCTTTCCAGGTGCAATTTAAAGGGAGATGGAGAACCTCCTGCTGTCACAGATATATATATTTTTTTTTTCATTCTGAATTCACACTATAAGGATTCTGGGTACCTAGCTGCCATCAGAATTCTAACATTTACTGGAAATGGAGTTTTGTTTTTACTCTCATCTTTTCCTCTCTGCTTCTGAATTGACAAGCCTGCAGGTTTTGCTGGGAGGTCTAATATTTCCACAGCCGCCCAAGCACAAGGCCAGTTGGAAATAAACCTAGCAGCAAAGACCCCCTGAACACTATGAACATTCTTGCTTCAAGCCTTTGATTCTTTAAAACAGATTCTCTCTGGAAAGACCAACTTTAATCACATTTCCTCGAGCAAAACCCAGATGGCCTGGGGAGGGACAGCCCAGGTCAGGTTTATGGCGGTTGAGGAGGTACAGAAGTGCCATGGCAGAATCCCTATTTTCCAGAGGATTCAAACCAATGGACAAGGAAGGTCACTGTCCACTGAGGGGAGAGGGAGAAAAGACAGCGGGCTTTGGGAAAAGTCAAATCTGAGGGTCCTCCTAGCCTTTTCTACCTCCTCTCCACTCTAGTCTCTACTTGGCTATGTGATCTTGGAAAAGTGACTCTGTGCCTCAGTTCTGTCATCTTTAAAGCAGGGATAATGGTCCCTTCTTTGCAAGGATGTTCTGCAGTTTTGGTAAGGAAACTCTGTACAGAGCCTCCAGCCAGGGCTAGCATGTCAGCGCTACACATACTGTGCTTGGTGGCTACTTACTGATACCATTATCATTTTCTTACTATTACTAGTATCACCATCATATTTCTCAAACCTTAAGGAGCCGGGAGGATCCCTCATGTGACCTTCCTGGCAATGAAATGGGACTCAAGTGCTCTCGCAGCCCCTTTTCTCCCCTTGTGACTCAAAACATGAGGCCTATACCAAATGAGCTTGTGCAAGCCACCTCCAGGGTTCCCACCCAGATTGGCAAGAAAGGCACCTGGGCTGAGGCTAGGGGTGGAAGGGGCAGCTCTGAGCAGTGAAGCCAGGGGGTGGGCATGGCTACCCCATAGGAGAGTGGCCAGATGGGTGGGGGTGAGTAGGCAGGCTGGGGACCTAGAGAGAACTTCGAGGTCCAGGAACAGTGACACCCAAGGCCAACTCTGGGGAGAGGCAGGAGCCCAGGTGTGGGCTCTCCTTCATGTGCAGAAACATGCAATAGCAAATGCCCTACCCAGCGACAACTTTCAATTATGTCATTTATTTCACAGACATTTATAAAGCACTCTGGCTGTGCTAGGCACTGTTCTAGCACTTTAAAAAAACATTACTTCATTTAATCCTCATAACTACCTTATGAGACAGATAGCGCTATGTTACCCATTTTACAGATGAGGCAACTGAGGCTCAGAGAGGTTCATTGTCCAAGGTCACACAGCTAGTGGATGGCAGAATCAGAATTTGAATCCAGGGAGTGGGGCTGCACAGCCTGCACTCTTATCCACTGCAGATAATACATGCTGCAGGGTTCATAGAAGGCAGAGACCCAGTTGGGGTTGAAGTGGGACTTGATAGATCGGTTAGGACAGGTGGGAAGAAAAGAGAAAGGCAAAGGGCATTGCAGATAGGGGCAAGGATGTGAAAGAAGACTTAAGGCAGAAATAAGAACCACGTGACTGGTTGGGAAGAACAGGAAAAAAAGTTTGTGTAATCAAGTGGCAGATGGAAAGAGAGGGTGTCATGGATACTTTTGACTACAAGTTACGGAAAATATCAACTCAAACTGGCTTCAACCAGCAGCTTTAGAACTCTTTGACCATGATCCACAGTAAGAGATGTTCTTTCTACTTTGGGTCTGTACATGCACATCCATGTCACCAGACCAACGTATCACAAAGCACCACTGCATGCGATGCACCCTGATATTTTTTATTCTGTTCTGTTGGAACTCATTTTTTTCATTGTTGGTTATGACCCACGCAATTGATTTCGAGGCCCATTAATCAGTTCTGATCCACAGTTGGACTGGCTTAAACACTAAAGGAATTGATGATGTCAGTAACGAGGAGTGCAGAGGTGGCACTAGCTCCAAATAGGGGACACTCAGCAACTCTGTGATCTCCATAGGACCTGGGTGCCCCCATCCGCCCACTCAGCTGGCTTCACATCAGCCTAATGCTAATACTGGATTCTCTGGAGCTTATGATGTGCTCAGCCATCCCAGATGACACATTTAAGCAGACATAAGTTCAGAGGAAGAAAAGACTAGACTCTGAGCACCTTTTTAAAGAGCAGGTCAGTATTCCCCAGAAGCCCCTAGTAGACCTCCCCTCACGCCTTGTTGGTCAGGACTGAGCCACAAGTCCACTACTGACCAGATCCCTAGCCAGAGAAATAGATCAATCACCCAGTGAGATGAGAGATATCAGAGAGTATGCCACCATACCCTCCACAAGCCTATAAGGCAGGCCCTCATTATGGATGCTAGCCAAGAAATGCAAAATTGATCCCATGGGGTTTTCAGCTGAAGTGACAGGGTTAAATGTGACAAAGGACAGGGATCCGGAATGGCCAGCCAGTGAGAATGCTGAGCTGTGGGGGTGAGGCATACTGAGAAGGGCTGTAAACCAGGAGGGGGCAGAAACCAGCTTCTCCCAGGGGCACCTTGATCAGTCCATGGAGGCTGGCTCTCCAGGGCAGCCTGGAGGGCTAAGAATGGTGTACATATCAGGGGAGGGAGGCAGGAACATCGAGTCCCAGTCCTACCTCTGGGAAAAATCTGCAGGGGACACCCAGTTCAGGCAATGGAGCCAGGTGTCAGTATGTGGGCAGATGAGGGCAAGAGTGCTGTCCAGAGGAGCCAGGCCTGGAAAAGCAGGTGACAAGAATCAAACTAAGTTTGAAGTAGGGCTCAGTCTGCAAGAAGAAACATAGAAGATGGTTTGAGTGTTTCCCACAGAGACAGACTTTAAGATAAAGATTCCAGGACCTGTAGTTCATGTGTGTTTCAGCTATCTATTGCCAGGCAATGAACCACTCCCATATTTGGCAGCTTAAAATAAATAACAATCATTGATTTGCTCACGATTTTACAATTTGAGCATCAGCTAGGGGCAGCTCAACTGAGGCTAGAAGACCCATTTCCTAAAGAGTCAACAAGTTGATGCAGGCTATTTTCTGCCAGCTCGAAAATTCATTCTTCCGCAGGTCTAGAGGCCAGAAGGCCAAAATCAACGCGTTGGCAGGTTTGGTTCCTTCTTGAGGGTTCAAAGGGAGAATCTGTTCCAAGCCTTTCTCTTAGTTTCTTTGGGTTGCTGGCAATCTTTGGCATTCACTGGGTTGTGGCCACATAAATCCCAATCTCTGCATCTGCTGTGACATGGCATATTTCTGTCTGTTTGTCTTCATCTCTTTTTCTTAAAAGGACTCCTGCCATCGGATTTAGGGCCCACCTAATCCAGTATGACCTCATCTTAACTTGACTACATCTGCAACCATCCTATTTCTAAACCAGGTCACATTCTTAGATACTGGGGGTTAGGACTTCAACATATCTTTGGAAGGGGAAGGACACAATTCAATCCATAACAACATCCTACTTCTAGATAGGGGAAATGACAAAGAATTTGCAGCCATCTTTAATCCACCACAATCTCAATGATGATAACAGGAAGGGAAATGAGGAAGTGAGCAGGGAAGGAAAAACAGTCATAAAGTTTTTGTTATTAAAGCAATTGTTACTGTGGGCAACTGGGTAGGACTCAGTCCCACTGGGGACCTCTGGGGAATAGTGTAGAAAATACCTCAGTTTCCCCAAATGAGAGATGACGTGCTGGAGTATTTATCTGCTGAACACCCCTTAGTGCAGCACTTCCAGCCAGCCCTGTGCCCTGCCACAGGAAGAGTATGCTGCCAGAAAAACTCCCTTGGCAGAGAGTCATAAGTGTCTGCAGTAAAGAGCATAGAGGCAAGAATTACAGGCGGGTGGGTGGGGCACTCTAAGTGTCTGCTACAAAAGGCAGCTCAAGACAAGCCAGCAAGAGGAGCAGAGCTGCCCCCTGGCAAAATTCCAACCCCATTCTAAAAGTTTAGCCACTAATAAAGAGCTGAGAGGTACATGGGACTATATAGATGAACCCCAAGGGTCACCCCTAACCATTTGCATCAGACCCAGGGAGCCAGTAAGGGCATGGCCTCCTCACAGTGGGCCTGGGCTACTGGAAGCCAGGTTGGGGACAGATCTAATTCTGCCACTAGGCAGAGGAAGGACCTAGGTCTGTGGCCTTGTCCAGAAGCTGGGGCAGGCACGAGGCTCCAGGCTGAGCCTTGGGGGAGCAGCTTCCAGGCTTGAGAAGCAGGGAGGGCAGTGGGGAGAGGGCCTGCCACAACCACGCTGGCTGCTGAGCCGCCTGAAGTGCAGCACACTTCAGATCTAAGCATGGCTGGGCCTCGGCAGTCACCCAAGCAGCTTTCCCTGCCCAGAACAGCAGCTCTTTGACCCAGGCCTCAGGAAAAACTGGGAGGAGGGAGACGATGGGAACGTGGGCAGAATGTATTTCCCTCTCTGCTTTTTACCTCCCCTACCAGGTGCTCATGGCCTGCAAAGCAGCCTGCAGAAAACACAGCCATGAGTTTCTCACGAATGATTTTAAATGATTCTCATTCTGTCCATGGGGGGAAATCATGTATTGAAAATCCAGCAAAAGCATAGCCAACTGAGGGCTGCTCTGGATGGCTGCTGAAAAGCAGACAGCGTGGCCACTGGCGTTCAAACCGCAAGGGGTCCTGGGAGAGAAACAGGCTTCCTAGGCCAAGGCAGGCATGAGCCTGAGGCAATACCCTCTGAAAATCAAGCCACTCCGAGGCCTCACATGCATGGTCCCATTTAATCCTTCCATCTATCATTCACTCACTCATTCATTCGTTATGCAAGGAATAATCACTAAGTACTTGCTATATGTCACTCACTGTTCTAGGCCCTGGAAAACTGTTGTGAACAAAACATATTTTTTAAAATCATTGTAGTGATGGAGCTTACATTCTTGTGGGAGAAAAGGGCAGAAAACAAATAAGCAAAACATGCAGTGTGTTTTATGGTGGGAAGAGAGAAGGAGAAAAATCGGGCAGGGAAAGGAACAGGGAACATAGAGGCCAGGGATAGGGGGAAGGTTGTGGCTTTCAAAAAAGTGATCAGGGATGTATTTTCTGAGAAGCTGACACTTCAACAAAGATCCCAAGGAGGCAAGAGAGGGAGCCCTGTGGATAGTGCGGAAAGAGCAGGCCAAGGAACCGCCAGTGTGAAGCCTTGAGATGGGAATGGCCAGTGTATTCCAGGAACTGCAAAGAGGCCAGGGTGGCTGAAGTGGAAGAGGAGGAGGTTATAGGCCATGAGCTCAGAGGAGAGAGGGAGGCGGGCACAAGATCAGTCAGGGCCTTCCTGACATCCTTGGCTTTCACTCAGACAACAGAGAAAGGTTCTGGAAGATTCTGTGCCAAAATGGACGAGATCTGATTCAGGTTTTACAGGCCCCCGCTGGCTGCTGTTTTCAGAGCATTCTGGAGAGGGGTAAAAGCAGAAGGGATGACACCAGTGAAGAGACTACACTTGCAGTAATTCTCCATTTTCAGATACTGAGAACCACAAAAGTAGTAAATAAGATTTTAATAGGAATTGTTTTTAATTTCATCACCAGCATTCCACAAAACCCACCTTTTTCATTATTACCACTTCAAAGATGAAGGAAACAGAGAAGTAACTTACTCAAGTTACCCAGTTGGTAAGCACTTTGACCAAGAAAAATCTGGTCTAGATTTCCCATAAGGCTTAGCCATATTAAAACTCAAATTTACCTAACTTCCTCCTTCTACTGTTTCCTCCTTCCTTTGAGTAAAGCAAAAGTAGACAAAAAGCCCTGTTTTGTCCAGTGGTCTTTGGGCTGATGTCTGATTCCTTCTGGGATTTTTCATTCTTTTGGTCTTTTCCTTGGGAGGCAAAGTAGCATGAGCCAGGGCTGAGGAATGGGATAGGATGGGATGGGCTGAGCTAGGGCTCTGACACCCACCCTTGGGCAGGGCAGTTTCCAGAAGTACAACTCTAGGCTTTACCTCCTCCTGCCATAGGTTCCTTTCCCCTCCATGGCCCAGACAGTAGCCACTCCTTGGCGTCCCTAGCCTTTGGGCTTTTGTGTACAGGGCCATGGCTGAAGTTGCCAGGAACCCAGGAGCCAACCCCCGCCCAGGCTTTTGTTTTCAACCCAAGGCAAAGCAGTGAAAGAATTATATGGGATCAGCCGTTCCTAGAGCCTATTTTGTATATGGCTGGAGGTACACAGACCCATATTTTTTAATAATTGTGGTTATATATTTTGATGTACTAAGAAAAAGAGAACTGACACAGCCAACCCATGACTTCGTGAATATTATTGCTCAGAAGGAAGCTAAAGTATTTAGGGTTCTTTTTTTTTTTTTTTAAGAAAAAAGATGATTTAAATAAAAAGTTAATAATTTAATAATAACATAGATGGTACAAAATACAACAAATATCATGGAGGAATTATAGAATAATGCCATGGTGGGTTGCCACAGGTGGGGAGAAAATGAAAGGAAGGGCTTCCCCCATAATCTGAAAAGTTTTTAAAAATATCCTTTCAATATAATGGAATAACAAGCATACTATAGAATACTAGAAAAACAGACTACCGAAAATGTTAAAATAAAAATTTCACACTCTTACCTCCCAGATATGACCACCATTAACACCTAAGTGCACATCTGTCTTGGTTTTCTACGGCTATGTAGCAAATAACCACAAATTTAGCAGCTTAAAACACCATCCATTTATCTCATGCCACTTTTGCAGGTCAGAGGTCCAGGTGGACTTGGTTCTCTGCTCTGGGTCCTGCAATGGCAAAGTCCTGGTTTCAGCCAAACTGGGCTCTTATCTGAAGGGTCAGAGGGAGCATCCACTTCCAAGCTTGTTCAGATCATTGCCAGAATTCAGGTCCTTGTGGCTGTAGGACTGAAGTACCCATTCTCTAGTTCCCCATTCTCTGGGTCGTGCACATCTTCAAGCCAGGTACAGCACACCTAACCTTCTAATGTTTTGAATCTCTCTGACTTCTCCTTCTGCCTTCCTCTTTTGCTACCAACCAGAGCAAATGCTCTGCTTTTAAAGGACTTGAGTGATTAGGTTAGGTCCACCTGAATAATCCCTACTTTAAGGTCTATGATGCCATATCATATGACACAATCACAGGTGTAAAATTTCACCTTCTCAAGTTCCAAGATGAGAGTATGGAATCTTGAGAGGCCATGTGTTTAGAATTCTGCCTACCACAATATCTTTCTGGATATTTCTCTGTACACATATATTTATAAATACATATTTGTATTGTAGATCTAATAAGCAACCTGCTTTTTCCAATCAAGGATCTCTACATTTCCATTTCAGTAAATATTCATCTCATTGAATACCCAGAACATATTCAGATTTCCTCAGTAGACCCAGAAATGTCTTTACAAACCAAGATCCAGTTCGGGCCTGACATTGCATCTGGTTATATCACTGATGTCTTTTTCTGGCTAGCTAAGCCCTTTTTTTTTAATGATCGGGATGTATTGAAGTAAGCAGGATAGTTGTTTTGCAAAAATGTACCACCTTCTAGATTTTTTAGGTGGCTTCCTTGTGATGTCATCTAGCTTGTTTTCTAGCCCCCGTATTTCCTCTAAATTGGAAGTTATACACTGGTATGGTAGCACATATTTAACACCTGGTTCTCTAGGGGAGAAAGCCCTGATCTAGGGTGTTGGCCAATTTCTGTGGTGTAAATACTTCCTCCCTGGCCAATTTCAAGCTACCAGTGTGATACCCTGAATTCAGAGTTGGAAAGAGATGCACATTATCTGCCAACTCAAACCAGTTCCAGTACACACTGCCTGATGGATGGGATAAGGCTTTTCAAGGGGAGGAGGTGGAGGAGGCTATAAGGAGAAAGACTTGAAGAGTCTTCCCACTCTCATCCCTAAAAGACTGTGGAGGAGACGGAATGATATGTGCTCCAGGAGTGGAAGCGACTGGCAGCCTCTAGCCTACAAGAATGCCCAGGGTGAGGTGAGCCATGCAAACTGTGGTCGCAAGAGCCATGGCAAAGATCCCCATCATGAAGCCTGGCCAGGAAGCAAGCAAGCATAGCAGCTAAATCCCCCAGCACCCTGGCTCCTTGGGCAGGTCACCTCTACTGACTCTCAGACATCCCCAGCAGGACATAGTCTCAGCTGCCCACAGTAATAGCTTGTTTGATAACCATCCCTCTAGTGGTTTCCCTCCCTTCCCTTCCCATCTTTGCCCTCCTCTACTGGGGCTTCCTGGGGCCACCTCCCAAATAAAGGACTGGCCCTCAGATCCTTGTGTCAGGCCTGCTTCCGGGACCCAAACTGAGACAGAAGGCTGCAGGGAATTAGAATCAGCATGAGGTTGTTTCAAGGTTTTACATTTTTTTTACAAAGGGATGTATTCATTTATTATTAATGCAATTAAATAGCAATTTTAAATAATAAATTTTAAGAGGAAAAACTATGGCTAGGAGACCCAGAAGACTCACTGAGAGACCATAGCCTACCTCCCTATCTCCTTTCTCTGAGAACTCACTGTCCTCCTGCTCCCCACACCTCTCTCCACATACCCCAAGACACAACAACGGCAGGTGATAATTTTAAGAGGAGCTGACATTTGTTGAGCAGATACTGTGCAGAATGCTTTGTGTAGATTATCTGTTTTACATACTCAGAGCACACGTACTTATCTCCCCTTCCTCCCAAGCTCCCTTTAATATGATCGTGAAGGAACAAAAAAGGTATAAACCCACAATAAGGAAGGGGGGGGCGGGTGTCAGTAGATGAGGGATTTCAACACATTTCTGGAAGACAGAGAGCAGAAGGAAGAGTGGTGACAGGTGACGCAGAGCAGAGTGAGCCACAGCTGGAATCTTCCCTGTAAAGGAGGCATGAGGAAGAGGCTCCAGACTGAGGCTGGGAGTGGAGGAGGTGGGGGTGGGGTCCCTAAGGGCAGGAGTGGGAAATGAGGCTGGAAACAGGATTGACTGAGAGTCTGCAGCCGGAACTGCTGGCCCCCACTCCACCATCCCTGCTGCTGGAGGTAGGAGGGCCGGGAGCAAACTTCTTGGTTTCTTAGCATTGACACTGGAATTCCTGCCTGCACTTCCGAACAACCACAACAACAAAAGTGGGGAAGATCCTTTTCTGAAGAAATGAAACACATTTTCGGAGGACAACTGGAGCAGCTTATGTGTATATTAGTGCCTTGGAAGAAAGCCTCCATGATCCATCATTTGGGAGACCCCAGTTCCCCACTTGCTCCCCTAAAATGGAGCTCATTCACCACCAATTCCCATCCTGCACACATTTATGGTCCAGGTTCCCTGGCTATGCAAGAAGAGACACCCTCCATGGTTGTTCATCTAAAGGAATCCTGAAACATCCAAGAGAAAGAAAAAGCACAATAAAATTGATTGTGGAGAAAACAGAGATAATTTAGTAAACAGAGGAGAACTTTCAAAAGGGAGGAAGCTTTTATATGGTACCCTCAGAGAGACGTGAGAAGCTATCGCATCCATAAAGCAAGAAGGTGGCACTAACAATTAGAGAAAGTAAGAGCATTTGGAAATTAAAAATATGGGGACAGAGGGAAAGAAATCAACTGAAGGCCTGAAAGAAAAAATTCAAGAGACTCTTCTAGAACGTAGAGCATAATGAAAGAGACAGAAAACATAAGAGAAAAGATAAGAAACATGGAGGATTGGTCCAGGAGGTCCAAAAGGTGAAGAATAACAGGATTCTCAGAAAGAAGACCAGAGAGGGCATTTTTTTTTCCTGTGGCTTAGGACCATGCTGGAAGAGGCAGGCTCAGTAAGGCTGCATGTGACCCCACACTCTGTAAGCCAGGCTGCTTTATGTTTTGTATATTCTGTGTCCTCCCTTAATCTTTAGAGGTCTCAGCAGAGCCAAGAGGAGCCAAGTGGGAGAAGAGCATGTCTATGCAGGGGACCCAAGGGTAAAATGGAGAGGGTACAACATTGGAAACTAGCGTGGTGGTATCAGTGGACCTCAAATATCTGGGAAGCACAAGGTCAGAGCCGTTCATTTCTCATCCCACTAAGAGATTGTCTCTCCAGAGCTAGACCCTTAGAGGCCTGAGATTTCGTTTGAAAGAGGCATGAAGTGTTCTCTTAGTTTATCTTGAGGATGGGAAAGTCAACTTGTCAAAGATGTCTTCTTTCCAGAGGGCAGCACTAAGGTCAGTAGATGGGCCTGATGAGAGCTGATTGGGGCAGAAATTATAAAAGACTTCTCTTTTTGGATGCTTGACAAAGGAGTGAGCCTTCTGTCACTAGAGGCGTTTGAGCAGAATCCAGATCAATGTATGTCAGGAAAACTGTAAAAGGAATGAGAACGTTAGAACACGCCAATTCATAGAAAGTAGAATAAAGGTCACCAGGGGATAGGTTGAGAGGGAATGAGGAGTTAGTGTTTAATGGGTAGAGTTTAATGGGAAGATGAAAATCGTCTGGAAATAGTGCTGATGTTATGCAACATTGTCAGCGTACTTAGTGCCACTGAACCCTATGCTTTAAAATGGTTAAAATGGTAAACTTTATGTTATATATATTTCACCATAATGTATAAAATCAAAAAAGCAAAAAGGGAATTAGAACCCATATACATTGCTAGTGGGACATAAAATGGTGCGACCACTGTGGAAAACAGTCTAGCAGTTTCTCAATAAAGTTAAACACAGAGTTATCATACAACCCAGCAATTCTACTCCTAGGTATATACACAAGAGAAATGAAAACATATGTCCACGAATGTTCATAGCAGCATAATTCAGAGTAGCCAAAAGACTGAAACAACTCAAGTGTCCACCAACAGATGAAAGGATAAACAAAATGTGGTGCATCCATACAGTGGAGTATTACTCAGCAATTAAAAGAAATGAAGTACTGATATACTCTACAACATGGCTGAACCTTGGAAACATTATGTTGAGTCAAGGAAGCCAGACACAAAACACCACATATTGCATGATTCCATTTATATGAAGTATCCACAATAGGCAAATCTATGGAAACAGAAAGTAGATTAGTGGTTGAGGGTGGTTGGAGGGAAACGGAGTAACTGCTAATGGGTATGGAGTTTCTTTTGAAGATGATATAAGTGGTGATGGTTGCATTTCTCTCTGAATATACTAAAAACCATTGAATTGTATGGTATGTAAATTATATCTCAATAAAGCCGTTTATATATTTTTTAAAAAAGGAATAGAGGCTTCCAACTAAGGTGGGAGCTGGAGCCAGATCGCGGCACACAAAACTATCTCTTTCCATTCCAAGGCCTGGAGACCTTCTAACGCCTCCCTCCTCAAGGTTTGGCCCTAGAGGGCTTTCTCAGCAGCCCCTAGACATGCTCCCCCATCATGGTGCCTTCTCGTGGCTAAGTCAGAAGCTTCGGGGAGCACCGAGAAGGCACCCCTTGCATCACACTATCAGCCTGGCCCCCTGGGTTGGTTTGTTTTTCCAGGGCATAAACGTATTTTATGGAGAAATAAAATGCACAATAATAAAAAGGGGGAGGGGAGTGTTTCTACAGGCTCACATTTTATCCAAAGGGGCGGTGATTTGGCATCCCTGGCTTGAATATGAAATTATTACACAAGAATTGACTCTCGGTGTCGCCGATGCTCCCTGGGATGATTGCTTCTATAACTTATGGAGACAGCTGAGCGTTTGTATTCAAGTGATCACATAAATTAATATCCATATGTGGAAATGGTGTGCTAGGAGCAGGCCCGGTTTAAGAATGCATTCCTTGTAATGATCCTTGCACCTAAAGAAAAATGCCCATTGCAGGCTCTGAGTGCAGGTCTGGAATACTCTAGTCATGGTTCATAAGGGTTTGAAGTAAAATATAGCATGCAGAATGTTCCCCATTTAAAGTAGCTAAGAACTGCATGCTGTGTTCAGCTGTGATGTTTATAAGAGGGAATGAAGGGAACTGCTTTTTTGAAAAAAAAATTTTAATAAATAAATCAAAAAGCATATGTCTTAAAATGTAATGTTTTCCTCCTCAGGGATGGGTTTAGCCCAAAATTCTAGTTATACGTGTGGCAGTAAAGGCCTCCCAGGCTTCCTGCTTGCCAAAAGCTTTTATTTTGCTATGTGACAGGAGACAAAATTATTTCTTTCTCCTTAAGAGATTGCCAACACCATGCCAAAGA
>NW_006441063.1:1685946-1693399 GCF_000325575.1 Pteropus alecto | reverse complement strand
ATGGGCTTTGTGTGGGCAGGGGATAGGGAGGCAGACAACCCAGACCCTGCTCTTGGGTCACAGAGAGCATGGAACCGAGGCCACAAGCCACAACCAGGCAAGGCTGCCCCCACTGGGGCCGCAGGAACCACAGGGGCTCGGTGCCCCGCACAAGTTGGGTGCTCAAAAAACATTTGCTGAATGAAAATACAGAGGAAAAGGAGCCATGGCACGCAAAACTGCTTCCACCTTCACTGACTTACTCATTCACTCACTCATTCAGTAAATGTTTCTTGAGCTCTCATTGTGTGTTGGCAAAGCCCTAAACATCTGAGGCGAGATGTAAAGGAGTCAGCCAGCAGAGCTCTCTCACGTGGCACACATTTAATTCCATTCCATTCATTCTGGGGCTTTTCAACACTGGGTAGATATATAACCTTTTCAGGTGATGGATGACAAACGTGTGCTCAATAGAAAAGGATAGATATGGGCGGTCCCTGCAGATTCGGCCACTTCCTCCCATCCTTCCCATCACAGGCTTTCTTCTATCTGAGTGGCAGCCGATCAGCCTTACAGAGGACTTGCTGAATTTAAAAATAAAATGTTTGAAGGCTTCTTTTCTATATTAAGAGCTGAACAAACATAGGATAGTACAACTTCTTCATTCCTACACACACACTCACACGCACACTAGCACCTCTTGATTCTCCTATACCCACCCCACACCCCCATCTCACAAACTCTCATTATGCCTTTTCGAGGAGGACAGTAGACTTCTGAGAAACCTAGAGAAAGGCTCCTAAGGTTTCAATGGTACAGTGATGTGCTGGTAACTGTTCAACAACGGACTCTCGGGGGAGAGAGGTGAAGCCTGTTTGCAGCATTTGCCGATTTCTGTGGTGTAAATCCTCCCACCATGGCCAATTCCAAGCTACCAACTTGACATTACCACCTGTGGAGGTGGGAAAAGATGTGTCATCAGTTCTCATCCGCTGGCGAGCACTGGCTCCTGTGGCCACCTTCAGAAGTGAATCTAAAATGAAGGCGTGGGGAAAAGCGAAGGGGATGTGGGAATATCTTCATCAGCTGCCAGAGAGGCCAGTTTCTTTCCCTTGCACCATACTGACTTTGAGATATGGGAATGCAGTTGCTACCCCCTAGAATCTGTTCCTATGAAAAGCAGTAAGAACCTGGAAATATTCCAGCAAAACTTCAGCTATTTCCCTCTAACCTAGAGAATCTTCCTAGCTTCTCTCTCTTCTGGCTTGCCAAGGACTCAAAGCGTAGACACCTGAGAGAAAAGATTCCACACTGCAGAGCTTAATTGTGATTTCTTTTAAAAGGTTATGCCTTCCCACAGTCCAATATTTCATAATAAGAAAATGGGAATCAAAATTCTTCCCCACTAAGGATGAACAGTGGAATGAGAGATGAAGAAATCATTGAAGGGGAAAAATTGATTTGCAATATCCGCAGCAGAGTCAGTGTCCTTCCCTGCACCTGGATGAGTCCTCCAGTTCTGCCAGAGATTGGATTTTTTCAGAGCAGTGTACAGTTTTACTATGCAAGCCATGAAGACACATGGCAGGCTGTGATACCAATTTCCAGCTCCTCCTCATTGAGAACCCAATAATAACCCCTACCTAGTCCTGCTTCCATCTAGATCTTCTTAGGTGGTCCCAAGCAGGTCAGTTGCATCCCTCTGGCTTCAGGCCTTTGTAGCTGGGCCCTCAGTCTTTACTTATTCACTGTATGCACTGCAGTAGACTATATCATTCCTCAGCAAATATTCACTCTCCTCTCCTCACTCCAGCCCCTCCAGGTAGCCCGTCTATGGAGGAGTACACTGATGTTGGCTTTGGCCACGTGACTCACTTGGCTCAATAGAATATAAGTAAATGTGATACAGAGGTTTTAAATATGCTTGCTTGGTTTGGTCTGGCCTCCTGCACTCCTGCCACCGTCCTGAGAATATGCCTCCAGGCAGATGCTGCTGCTTCAACTTGGGACCCTGGAATGAGAGATGCGTGGAGCTGACCTAAATCCAACCCCTAGCCTGGAGTGGAGAAGCCACAACCAGTTGTGGGTGAGAAATAAGTGTTTGTGGTAAGCCACTGGGATTTGGGGTCGTTTGTTATGCAGCTGGGTTATAGCAATAGTCATTACATCCACTCCAGGTTATGTTTCAATAGAGAGCCTTTATCAACTTGTTTCTACAGAAGACTTGGCTTCCCACCAATAACGTGTCAAAGACCTTCTTGCAAATCAACTTTCAAGTACTTTAGTACCAGAAGGATGCATGGATACTTTTGGCTACCCGTGATTCCACACATATGACTTCCTGAACTAGAAATGGAGTTTGCTTTATTCTTTTTCTCCCACAATGAATCATTTGCGAAGTACCCACCATATACCAGACACTGTGTCAAGTACATGGAACCCATAATCAATAAGGCTACTTAGGAAAGCAGGTATATAAAAAGTTAACATTTTGAAGCCTAATCGAATGATACAGATAAAGAGTTCTGGGAATTCAAGAAGAAAAGAATGATCACTTTGAAGTTTGGAGTGAGGAGCAGCGGGAATCAAGAAAGGTTTCACAGAAAAGGAAGAAACCAGGATCAATCTTAAAGGAAGAGCTGGTCTTAGAGGCAGGCTGGGGCCCAACCTTCCAGGCAGGCAACAATGAGTCCAAGAGTGCTCAGATAAGGTGTGAGGGACAATGCCCAGAACAGATCAGTTAGAGGGAACATCAAACTGAGTCAGCTCACATAGGCTTTCAAGGTCAAAAGACAGGATTGTCACTCTACCTGATGTGGAGGCTTACTATATAGCGACAGTAATCAAGACAGTGTGGTACCACTGATGGAAGGACAGATGCAATCATCGATGGGAAAAAAAATACAGAATCCAAAAATAGATCCACACTTTTATTATGCGAGAATTGTCTTTATTCTTATGTTGAAACATTGTATTTTGTCCTTGTCATTTTCTGTTAAGTCCACCTTACCTTCTTGTAGATGTTATAAATATGCTTCTATTTTCTTCCAGTTTTTTTGTTGTTGTTTAGATTTTTGCTTTGTTTCTATGTTTAATTATAACCTATACAGATTTGGGAGGGTGGGGGCAGGGTCTTGTGTGAGATACAAATCCAAGTTAGTTCTCTATATCAATAAATTGTATTAATGGCATTTATTAAATTATTATTCCTTTAGCTGTTATTTGGTTATTTTGATTTGTAATGGATTAAGTTCTCATACTGTTTTAATTCTCTTTCTAGAATCTTTTCTAGTCAGTCGATCAGTTCTTTGTCTTAGAAACAATTACAAAGGATCTTGGTTATCACAGAAGCATATTCAACTCTTGACATTTGTAGGGAATAAAAAAAGACTCAGAATTCTGTTTTGTAGGTAAGAAGAACCATTAGAATTTTCAAGCATAACAAAGCAGTCTTCCTATATTTTGGGTTAATCGTGGAGCAGACCCGAAGTCAGAAGACCAGGTGATAGTCTGAAATGATAAGGCCTAAACACAGGTAGAGACAACAGAAAAAGACACAAAGCTACATTTATAAAATCAGAATGTTAGTTATAAAAATCTTCTAAAGCATGTATTCATGAATATTCATTCTACAAATGAAGTAGCAGAGTCCAGGGAGGTAAAGTCACTTTCCCGGGACCACACAGTGAGTTCAAGGAAAGCTGGAAATGGAGCCCAGCTGTATCAATTAAGACTACTACAAGTAACAGAAATCTTGACAAACACTGGCTTAAGTAAGGGATTTATTTTTCTCTTATAAGAAGTCCAGATGAACATACAGAATCCAGGGCTTGTGCATCTGCTCCAGTTACCAAAGACCCAGACAGTTTCTTTCTCTCTGCTCTGCTGTCCACTGCATGCGGCTTTCACCCTCATGGTCCCAAGATGGCTGCTGCACTTCCAGGCACAGCATCTGTGTTCCAGGCAGGAAGAAAGCAGAGGATTAAAAGTCTTCTCTGTTCAAGGTTGTGCCCTATTTGGGAGTCACATGGCCAGTACTAGCTCTAAAGAAGTCTGGCAATTTGAGAATTTCACTATCTAGCCTCTATGATAGAAAACGAGAAAGTAAAAGGGAATTGGAATGGGTGTGAGACTAACTGGAGTATTTGCCTGACACCAGGTCTCTTATCTCCTGGTCCAGGGCTCTTGGTATTTAATACTGTGACAGGGCTGGCTGAGCTGGGTAGGGAGGAGAGGGGGCTACAAATGTTTATCTAGGCCAGAGCCAAAGAAGACGACCACCTCTTTCTCAGATATTGATAAGGCTCCTGAAAGAGTCGGGGCTAAGAACTACTCAAAAGAAGGGAGACAAAGTATCAACGTCTGATAGACAAGGGGAAGGAAGCGATGTACTTCATGCCACAACAACAATTACCAGGAACTTATTACTGCCTGCTATGCACTGTCTCCAGACCCAGGCCTGGGAAGTGTCTTTAAAGTAGAATATAGAAAATCAGATTAAGGGAATGGATGGGAGTCAAGAAAATGTCCTTGGAATGAGGGCAAGAAAACAAAACAGAAAACCAAAAGAAAGGAAGTTAATCTTGGGAGGACAGCTTAGGAAAGGGTTTGAAAGCAAAGCGTGAAATCCTGGACAGGCTCCACCAGAAATGAAAGCAAACATTCTCCCCTGGCACCAACCAGGATGAAGATGTCCCAGCACACTAGGTTCACTTCTGGGTGGATCTTTTGGAAAGATGTAAAGAAGCCAGAAAAAGAAAATTAAATAATGACAAAGCTCCTTGGGCCAAACACCATGGTAGAAAGGTAGATCTGAGTTCCCATTCTACTTTTATACCTGCTGGATTTAACTTCTCTCAGCCTCTTTGGAGGTAGTGACTTCTATGTTGGTAAATCAAGACTCTTTCAACTTCAAGTGACAGAAACCTAGGTCAAAGTGATTTAAGCAAAGAAAGGGAATTTATTGGCACGCATAACGAATATCCTGGGGCAGGCCTGGCATCAGGTTCAACGGGATCCAGGAGCTCAAACAATGGGGACTGTTACCTAGCTCTGCTCTGTCTTCGTTGGCTCCATTCTCAGGTTGCCTGCCAGCCCAGGTTTATAGCCTATCTTTTTGGTAACTCCAGTAGAAAGCACGATTCTCTTTTCCACTAGAAATAGCAAGTTCTGAAATTGTCTCTCTGGGACCCAATCTGGGACCAATCGCCATGGCTAAAGTGGGCTGAGAGGGCAGATTCAAATGCTCCATTCATTCTACTTCTGCAGCCAGGAGATAAAGTCAGTCCCCTCCCACAAAGCAATTGGACTGAACTTCAGAGAGGAGTGGTTCCCCCAAAATCTGGATTCTGAATCTAGAAGGAGGACCAAATGTTGGCTAGGAAAAGCTAAAGTTGTCTACCACAGTGTTCTGAGGAGTTCAAAAAAAAAGCCATAAACACCAAAACCTCCCAGTCAATCAAAAACTGCCTTTTCCCTGTATCCACTCTTGAGAGTTAGAACCCTAGCTTCTTCTAGCCCTGTCAAAGAAATTGCCAGAAAGAGGCCTGCCTAAGCATGTAGGGCTAGATCAGCTGCAGAAGGGAACTAAAAAAGACCTACAAAAATTCAGCCCAGCATTCTTTTACTTCTTCCTGCAGCATCTCTAGGACTGGTATATGATGGACTAAATGAACCCTGGGGAATGTCACTAGAAATGGGAACGGGTCTGGCCAGCCTACGGTGATAGCTCAATGAAAATTTTCTTTTGGGGGTAAAAATCCTCTTTGACTAAAAGAGGCCAAGGTGCATAAAGGGCTAGAATATCTGTGGCCCTCAGGCCTGGATCAGGGACAGTGTGCTTAGGGACAGAGGTGGGAGCAAGGCACTATTCCATGATAAGCTGATTTGGGCAGCAGAGGGCAGGTCCAGGGCAGAAGGACCCCTTAGGGACATCACACAGCAGACACCAAAAAAAAAAAAAAAGGTGCCTGAAAGAGTTCCAAGAAACCACACACCTTTCTGATTCTAATAGCCAGGTGTCTTATCAGCAGAACCTCAAAGGCCTACCACTCTGACCTGCTCCCCACAGTAAGATACGCTTCCCCTGGCTCCCCAAGGAGGGCAGGTGTCCCCTTCATGTTTCCACCAAAAGGGAAAATATGGCCCCCTCACCTGGTTTCCCTTTGATCTTTCCCTTCCCTGTCAACATCCCGGTCTGGCGGTACCATTTCTCAGAAACTTGGGGACATACTTAGTAAGTTTATCTGGGCAATATAGCCAGGTCAGGGAGGAAAGTTTTCAGAGAAATATGTTGCAATGCTCTTTATGATAGGCTGCCTTTTTCTCTCCTTATCTTTTTTTACAGGACTCAAGTGGGAACACCAAATGACCTAAGGAATTTGAAAGGATTATCATGATTACTTACACAAGAGTTTTCTGAAACTCCCAGCCAAGCAGGAGAAAGAAACCTCTAAAGTTATACCCTTTCAGGGACTAGTTAGATAAGTGTGGGGCCTAAGCAAACAGACAAACCAGAAACAACATTTCTCCCATTAACTCTTTCAAGTCCTAGAAAACACACTGGAGGCTTTCCAATGTCCCGCAGGGCCCTGATACTCTATAATTTACCGAGACATGCCCTCATTCCTTAAATGAAAGTTCATGAACCAATCCTCTCTTCATCTGCTTTTACTCTTCCCAGGTCCCCCAAAGCACTACAGGTCCCGCTGTGCCAGGTCATCCCCCAGGTGAAAAGTAGTATCTTATGGAGGGAAGACCCCATTCCTGGAGGGGCCAGCAGGGAGCTCTGTATTGGGTCCTAGGAGCAACCATCCTTGCCTTGCCCCTTTCTCAGCTGCCACAGGGCTGGGCAGAGGCTGTCCAAGAGGCCTCATATCTGGTGGCCATGAGGGGCCTCCCACATGCCAATCACCCTGGCAGCAGAACCAGATGTAAAGCTTGGCCTGGTGGCCATCCTTCACCGCCTCCCAAGATGGTATCACACGCCCCATCTGGGTCAGAGGAGCACTTGAGAAGGAGCCTCAAGCCAGATATAACGTCAGGGCTTTTGATGGAAAAAGAAAACCGCAGAAGACAGATCTCCCTAGCTCTGTAGATATCAGCAGGGATCAGCAGTAATGAGGTGGCTGCTGGCCTGTGCCCAGGCATGCTGGCACTGTGCAGGGAACCCCAATGTCAGAGCATAAAGGCAGGAGTCTCTGCTTTCAATTTCCCCTAAAATTTGCAAAAAGGAAAAGAAAAAAAATCCCATAAAGAGTGAACTGAATCTGTGTAAACCCGAGGGTTCAGGATGCAGAGTCCAGGCCTGTCCAGGTCTAGGGGACCCTGGCTGCTTCACAGGATGGGTCTTATGTCAATGAGGGTAAAGCCAATACTTGTAGCTTAAGCAAAGAAGGGAAATAGGTATAAAAAAAAATCACTTAAAAAAAGAAGGTGCCATTGAATTCTGGAAACAACCCCTACAACGCAGGAA
>NW_006441063.1:1682746-1684211 GCF_000325575.1 Pteropus alecto | reverse complement strand
AAGGACAGGAGGCAGCAGTTAGTTTCCCAGAAATTGGCAAGACCCTTGCCAATCCTGGACCCCGGAAAGAACTCTGTAGGCTTCCTGTGAATGGACCCACCCGGAGTAGGCCTTCGGCCACCACAGAAGGCCTCGGGCCTCAAGTCCCACACCCGAGTCCCCGGGACTCTGCCCAGTCCCTTGCGCCTTTTCCAGTCCTCCGGGCGAGGGGGGTCAATGTCGTTCAAGTAATTTCTCTGCGAACACAAGATGGCAGCCTTAAATAAATGCAACCCTGCGCAGCTTTTAATCTTACACATCATTAAATTTCTAATTTACACATTATGTTTTCGTGGGCCAACCCATAACTCATTAGTGTTGAACTCACGAGGTATAAAGACCAACGCACCACGGGCGCCGAGACACCCGTCACCAGCCTGAGTTAACAGTTCCTGCCGCGGGGGCAGGGAGAAAGACGCGAGAGGGGCGCAGGGGCGCCCGTGGGGCGGAGGCTAGGACGTGGGCAAGCTTGGGAGCCAGGCCCCGCGCCCGAAGCTGCGCTTGCAGCACCACGGCCGAGAAAGTGCCTGGCCGGCTCTATCCTTCCACACGCACACACCCCCGCACATTCACACACCCAGATGGCCGCACGAGGCTCGCTCAGGCCTCCTTGGCAGACATCTTCCTTGGGAGGATTTCGAGTGAGCCGTGAAAGCCAGGAACTACACGGGTTACAAACTCTGGAATCCCTGGCGGGCCCAGGCCCCCTTCCCCACCTCTAATCCGGTCCCCTCGGTTTGGCGCGGAGCCAGGAACCTACCAAAGGACAAAGAACACCCATCGATGGCGCAAGAGAGGGAGGTGGCGCAGGGACCGTCCTAAGTCCTGTCTCCCTTCTGACCGGGGGACCCTTGCCAAACTGGGGTGGCCCAAAACGACCCAAAGCGCGCGGGCTTCAGGGCCCGCCCGTGCCGAGTAAACGGCCTCATAGGCCACCCGCCACCCGAGGCTGGCCGCTCTCCAGGGAAGGACATCACGCAAGCGCAGCTGAAAGCCCCGAGCACTGGCTAGGGTGCACCCTATGAGAGAGGCAGGTGTCTGGAAGGGCCTGGGGGCCAAAGGAAGTGGGCTGCGCTCCGGCAAAGGCCCCAGGCGGCGAGGTCTGGGACTGGCCTCGCCCAGCGCTCAACCCGCCAGGCCCTCGAGGTGCTCCGCGCTTTTCCAGCCAAAACCAGCTCTGCGCCGGCAGCAGAGTAGGACGGAAGAGGCCGGGCGTGCGCCCCGCCCTCGCCGCCCGCGGTCACAGGGGCAATTACACTCCTCGCTGCAGACGGTTACCAGCTCGCCCGCGCATCCCTCTCTCCGCTCCCCTCTCCTCCCCTCCCCTCCTCGACTGAACTGCTGGCTCCATCTTAGTGAGTGCACCCGGGAATCGCGGCGGAGGCCAACTGCCTCTGGGGACCTCCTGAGCCTTCTCGCACGCTGC
>NW_006441063.1:1675316-1682701 GCF_000325575.1 Pteropus alecto | reverse complement strand
CACCCCCAGGTTGCGGGGGCGAGCCTTCCACAACTCGCAACGCGTCTCACGCGCGCCACAGCCCTGGAAGCGGCTGTTGTGGCCCCGAAGGGGTGACAGGACTCTTCTCCAAGTGCTGCAAGACCCCTACAGCTGCGCTTTGCATCGCAACCCTGCCCCCAGCCAATGCAGCCACCCTAGCACCTCATTTCAAGGCGCGCCTCGGTTTCCCAGGTCTCTTCCCACGTCCCACTGGTGCGCTTTCTAATTCCCTTACTTGACGCCTAGACCACCTGCCTGAAACCTCCGAGGCCTTTGCGCTGCCAGGTGTCCTCTGCTGCACACAAACCGTCCCCTTCCTGGCCCCTGCGGTTTATGCTATCCCAGAAGGTGTCTTTGAAGCTGTGGATGAAAACTCTGGTTTAGGATTAAGGGCTTTATTTCCAGCTAACTGCGTGATTTGAGCCAAGTTTCTTAACCTGTTTCCTTATCTGCAAAATGGGAGAAATGAGGCCCATATAAATGCGTTGCTGCGAGGTTTAAAGATGACACATGTATATGTAAACTGCTTGGCACCAAGTCCTGCGAGTTAGCATCACCATTACCACATGGCCAGAACTGTGGCGGTATTGAAAGTGAGGTGGCCTTTTTCCGAGCAGCGCCCGCGGAGTCCAAGGCCACATTTCACAAATCGAGGTGAGCCCAAGCCACCGGCTAGGCCTGAAGGGAGAAAATAGGAGTCGAGGGCCAGCCAAGCGAGCGAATCACTCAGCCTTCCGCCTTTTGCAAATGAAAAGAGGTCTTTATCCGGCTTCCGCCATTCCTGCGCCAGGTCTGCAATGCCTAAGGCTGAAACCTGGCGCGGCGGTAAATTTAGCCTGAAGGCAGCGCCTCCTAAGGGGCGGGGATGTCTCCTTGGAGGAAGGAAAGGGAACTCAGTAAGAAAATGGAGTTGCCTCTAGGAAGAAGAATCTGGGAGAGGAAACATTCAGGGCCGCTGGCGGACCACGGACAAAAAGAAATCGGACGCAAAAGACAAAATAAAGGGGGCTCCCCAGAAATTGGGCCACCGTGGGAGCCGCGAGACGGACTTCCCATCTGGGAAGAGCTGCCTACGGGTAATTGGGTTTGCTCGAGTTGCCTCTATAATTAATAAGTGATTTGACTTGGAGATTGGAAATAGTCGTTGAAAGGAAGCCGCGGGTGTAGGGGTGCGCGGGCCGCGAGCCTCCCTCAGAAATCCAGTGACCGCGGAGGAGGACGGTTTAAGGAACACGAGGAATGTGATAATATTGGCATCTAACCTTATAGTGTTTGAGTAATTCGTTGCTTAGCTACTTTGGATAGGCCATTATTTTGCAAACTGGAAACATTTGCAAGTGGTGATATTTTGCTCCTGCCTGACGCAGGGGCTGCAAACCTACCCCTGCTCTGCTGAACTCTTCGAAATATATATGCATAAATTGTTCCTAATGAGACCATCTGTTTTTTATGGCCCCTCTGGAAGCAGGAGGAACCCGAAGACTGCTCTGTCTTGCAGAAATCTGTGGCCAGACAGGCCAGGGAAATAAATAGGGAAGATTAGAAGGGTGTGCGTGATTTAACAGTATGCAGACAGGGGGTTCGGTGGTCGAAATGTGTGCATGGGTTCCCAGGGGTGCGGGTTATTGAGGGTGCCTCTGGGCTGCTTGAGGAATGAGGGTTCCAGCCAGTGGGCCTCCTAGGAGGCCCTGGGACTATGCAGGGTTTCACAGCACACATGAACCTCGCTTTTCCATGCCTGGAACATAACCAGAGCCACCCCCACGAAACCACATGCCTGCCGCTGCTCGCGGAGCCCAGACATGTACCGGCGGTGGTTGCCCCCCAGCGTCACCCACTAACCGGGGTCTCCCCCTGCTGCGGAGGTGAAGGGAGCCGGGCCTGGAGCACATAGCTTGAAAACGCAATTCACCCGACCCCCGGCGGGAGTGCTGCGCTCACCCGGGGCCTATCCCAGAGGCTGAGCTTTCTGCCTGACGCTCGTCTGGCAGGCCCAGCGTCGCGTCCTGAGCCCGCACTGAGGGTGGCAGGGCAAACACTTTTCACATTACCCGGAGGCTGTTAATTGGGGCAGTGCAAAAGACGCCGAGCCTACTCCTTTGTGGCGGGGGGCGGGGGTGAGGAGTGGGCAGTGGGGGCCGCTTAATAATAGAGGGGCTGCCCTGGGGAGCCTCAGATATCGGTAACCCCCATGATTAATTCATAACTCTCCACTGCGCCTGGCACCGTCTCGAGTCTTTAATCGGTTCTGAATGTCAGCGAGGCTTCCCCGACAGGCTGAGCGCAGCCTTTTGAATGTGTTGAAAGTCGCTGCGCGCACACCAGGAGACAAAGTTGCCATCTGCTCCGGGGACCACGGCAACTGGGCGCTGGGAGGGGCTTTCCTCCCGCGGCCGCGGCTGTCCCGGGCGGCCTCCACTTCTCGGCCGGCCCCAGTCTTGCCCCAAAGCCAACAATGTACCCCACGATCTCCCAGCCCCCCACCCAGGGCGCACGCCTGCTGGAACCTCCCTCTCGCTGAGAAGCCGAGCGCGGCGCCGGGGCGCACGGGGAGCCTGGCGGTCACCCAGACCCAGGCCTATGCTAATGAGATTATGAACCGGGGTTGTTTGTGTGCGCGAACATGGAAGGGGGCCAGATAAAGTGTGGAGAAGGGGATGACTTAGAGGGGGGAGGGGGAAGCCCTGGGAGAACAAAGCCCCAGGCCCTCGGCCTCCAGAGTCGCAGAAGTGACCGCCACTGGCTCGTGCACAGGCGGAAGCGGGGGGAGGGAGAGAGGCCGGGCCTAAAGCGCCCTCGCGGATTTAGACAACGCAGAGAAAACACAGGGGATGGGGAAAGGCTGAACCTGAATCTCTACATTTGGTTCGTAGGCTATTTTTTAAAGAAATGGCTCTCAGGGAAGTGGGGAGGGGCATCGTGCCCCGGAGAGGTAGGCGGAAGAAACCCTGTCCCCCTTTCCCCAACCAGCAGAGGGTGTGCTGTGACCAATCTCCCCACTGCGGACCAGTAGGGGGGCAGAGCCGCTGGGGACGGACTGCTGGCCCGAGCTGGCCCTGTGTCTGGCGGCTGCGAGCCTGTGCTTCCTCGCTCCCTGGCTCTGCGCGTCGCCTCTCGCCGCAGCGCCTCGCCTCCCAACTGTAATTCCACCCTCCCGCTGGCGCTGGGGCTGCGGAACCGTTTGAGGGAGTTGGAACGGCATCAGATGAGCACACCGGGAGGTGAGATCGGGTAGGAAATAGCCGAAACTTTTGAGTGGTGTGCCGCTGCCCCCCACACACGTATAATTTCCCCTCCTTCCCAGCCGCCACCTCCCCCATCCTTTCAATTCTTCCAGGTTTGCAGCCCAGTCCTGTCATATGGTTTTGTTTCTATGCTGCTGCTTTTTTTCAGACACGAAAATTGAACACGTGGAGAATTAGCCCGGCTGGAGAAGCGTGCTGGGTGCAGATTCAAACAATGGTTTCCAACAGCGAAGCTCAGGCAACACCTCCCCTACCTCACCCCCAAATGGCAGCAGCACACTCCATCACAACCTACCCCTCCCTCAGAGCCTGGGAAGAGACCAGCGTGGGCTGCACTTTCCGCAGTCTTTTCCCGAGTCACACATCCCTACGTGGGCCCCGGACTGCTGGCTCTGAGATCATTGTGCCTGAGGTCTTTGGGGACTTACAGTAATGGGCCTGCTATTTTTCTCTGGGAAGGTGCTGTCTCAAAGAGCCACCTCAAGTATTAATGTTTAAAACCCGGCCCAGGCTCCAGGTCTCCATCCTTTGGCAATTGTGCCCTTATTCCCTTCTTAGGTCGTACTTTCTTAAGCAGCTTGGAGCACTCCCCACCCCCATCTGATGAGCCAGTCTCCAGGTGGCTGGGCCTCTTAAGAACAGCGTCCTTTAGGATTGTCTTTTCCAGAGGCCCCATCCTCCACAGCAATCCCAAACTGTGACGGCTAGGCCCCCAGCCTCTGAGGCCCCCCGGACTTCACTACACTGGCAGGAGCCGCAGCCCCCCACAGGCAGTTTCTCTCATGCAGAGCCGCTTGTGCATCTCAACCGGGCGCGTACACGCGGCACAGAAGCTCCCAGCCTCCCGGAGCTGGTTTCCTCTTACAGGCTCCCGTCAGAGCTGCCGAGACTGTGGCAACGCCTGCGGCTCCCTGTGCAGCCCTGGGTCTCCCTGCAGCGCTGTGAGCTGTGAATCGGCCTTCTCTTCCTTTCCTGCAAAGGTCAAGCCAGCTCCCTCTCTCACAGGGCCACAGTTCCTTTCCTGCCTGCTGAGCTCATACACTGCAGCTTGGATATGGAGATGGGGTGGGCATCCGTGCAGGGAGTGGTCACCCCCAGGCCAGGGGGCAGGGACGAAGGGTGTGGGATTCAGGAAGGGAAACACTGCAGACAAACCCCAGAAAGCAGTTCAGAATTTGCAGCCAGAGACTCAAGGGAGGGAGAGAAAAACAGGCAAAGGCTGTTAGGCCTTGACTCTTGAAAAGGAAGCCTTTCTCCCCCAGGGGCTGCCCTAGGGGAAGGCCTGGAGAAGGGGCCCTGATGCTTGCACTGTGTCCTGTGCAGTTCCTAGCGCATGAGCACCTCTGGTGAAGCTGCGCTTCATTCCAAACAAGAGTCAGAAACAAGCAAATGGGCTAAGACTTAGAATTTAGTGGCCACGGGAGATCGAGTCAGCTGCCGTCCCCAAACGAGGGACCCCGAGAGGCCTTTCTGCCCCCACCCCACCCAGAGGGGCTACTGAGCTCTGTAAGCAGCAGTGAGGATGACCGCAACTTCTTGGGGTGGAGAAAAATGAGAGGAAACACCATTAAACTTGCTTCCTCTAAAAAGTGAGCGCTACCTTGAGTTTTCTCTGAACTGTACCTAAAAAGTCAGGAGAGAGAACTCATTAATTTTTGTTTGGTTTAACATTGCCAGCTTCAAATCAACCTTAGGCCCCCCCGAAGGTTTTGTAAAATATTTAATCTAGCTCAGACAATTTCCTGCAGTCCCTAACTGGACCACCCCACTTACTGAGCCGCTGCCAAAAAGCAAGTTTGACTGCAGGCTGGCCACCAGAGGCCTTCCAGCTGCCTGGCTGGCCTGTACCCTCCACTCAGGAGTCAGGACAAGCTCCTTTACAGAATCCAGAGAGACCAGGCCCTGGGTCACCCCAAAGTCTCCAAACTGGTGCAGAAGTCCAGGAAATGGAGTTTAAGATGTTTTTCTCATTAAGCTGGTGTTATCTTGGGACCCTCACCCTCCTTGAAGTCTCACCTTTCTCTGGGTACCATGTACTTCGACGAGCGCACACTGTTGGAGGGAATGACCCCTGTGTGCCCCTCCAAGTGCCTTCCACGTCCACCCATTCAGTTTTTTTCCCACATCATCTCACTAGGGAACATAGCAAGCGGTAGTGGGATCCTTCGACTGCGCTGAGCCTTAGCCCCTTCCAAACGTGAGGCTCACAGGGAGAACTCCTGCTCTGCCCAGTTTCCATACCCGCCTCCAGAATAACGAGCCGAAAACATGTGTACTGTAAATAAAGCCTGTCTAAATAAAGCACTCGGGTAAAGGCTGCCGAGAAAACACTCGGCAGCGCTCTGCGCTCAGAGCGTGAGTCAGCTTCCCAGCTCCCGGGAAACAATGAGGACCTTGCCAAGGGTCCCCTTCTGTCAACACCTGATGGCCCCCAGGCCCATTTAGGTGGTGAAGGCTCTTGGCCATAGGGACCTTCGGCCTCTAGGTTCGAAGGGGGAGGGGCGCTCTCGGCGGCCGGAGATTGGGGTCCCGCCTCAGGATTAGCTCCGACAAGAATCCCTCTACCCGCGGCCTCGGCGGAGGAGTTGAGGGTTAAACAAACATGGGGCAGGGGAGTGAGCCTAGGGCGCAGCGGGGCGGAGGCAGGAGGGAAGGGGACGCTGGGGACGCTCGCTACGGAGCCTCCCGGAGGGAAGACGCCTCCTCCTGGTTCCCAAGCCAGACTCTCGCCCACACGGCTGGCTGCCTCTCCTCCGCGGCCTCCCGAGTCTCAGCGGAAACGAACGTAGCTGCTGCCAGTCACCCCACTCCTTTCACAGTCCCCAAGGGCCCCTCCACGTCCACTAGTCTCCCCCCTCCCCCCACGCCGAGTGACACGGCGCGCCCCATTGATGAAGAACAGTACTGAGACTTGTGCTGGCCTCCAAGTTACGTCTTCTATCGCGTCCTCCGAGCTTCCTTGCGGAGCTGCGCACTCCCCAGTAGGGTTTTGACTGGACCGGTGGCCTCTGCTCTGGCGTGGGCCAGTGGTTTCCCCGCGCCCGGTGACCTTGAAGGTCAGTGATCCACCCCGCAGGCCCGCGGTTTCCGGAGTCGCGCGGCCAGCCCTTCCTCCCCGCCTCTCCGGCCAAGGCCGCCCCCGACTGCCTCCTCTTGTCGCGCTCCGGGCGGGGGCGCCAAGGTGCAAGCAACCGAGGGTTTCACCCACGCCCTGCGGACACGTGCCCCGCCGGGGCCGGTGTCGGTGCCCCAGCAGCCTGAAATTGCCAAATCTTCGCTGAGCAGGGTTGGGGGCGAGGCCTTAAGAACTGGGTTTGAGCTGGAGAAGGCGAGGAAAACAAGTGAAACGGGAGGGGCGGGGTGGGGTGACGGCTCATAAATCAGCCAGCCCCACCCTCGGGCCTCACTGCGGAGGCGCCCCAGCTCCGCGGGGGATAGAGGGTCACTCGGCCACTCCTGGCCGACCTCTGAGCTCTCTCGGAGCCAGCGCCCCACCCTGGGCTCAGGCCGCGCTAGGACCAGCTCCCGGCCCGGATCGTAAACCACCCGCCGGATTCGGCGGGAAGCCGCCCTTGGACGCCGCGCGCATCCGCCCAAGGGGAAGTTTATTTATAGCTTGTAAACGTAAAGGAAACCAGACCGCGCTGGCTCGCCGCACTCATGCTCCTACGCTCCCCACCTGCCCACTAGGGAGGGCGCGGCGGGAGGCGAGGAGCCGCCTAGGTTCTCTCCCCCCACACACTCCCTCCCCCGCTGCTCCACTCCCGGGGAAAACAGGGTAAGGTCCTAAGAGGCTGGCAAGCCTTAAATTCCTATCCAGTGCTGTGAAAGCCAGAGAGGGAGGAAGACATGAGCCCCGGCACTGGCGTGCTGAGGGTGGGGCGGCCGAGCTGTCCCACTTGGCATGCACCCGTGGGCAGCGCCGCGCAGGATTTCGCATATCACGCTCCGGGCCTAAGGAAGTCCTGGAGAGCACGGGATGGGGGAGCTCAGAGAGCCTCTCCTTGGAAGGCGGGATGCTTCCCCCGTTCCTCCCGAGCACGTGTCCTCGGCAGTGCAGGCAAGCGCTGCGCTCCTCAGGCTTCGATCCGCGGGTTACAGCGGCTGGGGCGCTCCCGC
>NW_006441063.1:1673141-1675200 GCF_000325575.1 Pteropus alecto | reverse complement strand
ATATAGACAAGCAGCGGAGCTGAAAAAGAAGCCGACAAGCCCGCCTCATCACCACCACCACCACCCGCCCCAGCGACCTCTCCCATTCCCGGCGGAGCGCACCCACCCCCGGCCTCGGCCGGAGCGAATTCGTGTGTGTGTGTGTGTGTGTGTGTGTGTGTGTACGCGCGCGTGCGTGCGTGTGCGCGCGCGTCGGGCGGGCAGTTGCGAAACGGGCTCTTGGCTGCAGCGCGGCATAATGGAGGTGGCTGGAACAATGCGCGCTTTGTGCGCGCGGGGAGTTGTTTTCCACCCGACTCGTCCCCCCTCGCTCGAGCCGTATGGCACTTTAATCCCCGCCACGGCTCGACACAAATGCACTTGTGTCCTACGGGTCACTGGGGGCCGGGCGGCTGGAGCCGACCCCCTGCAAGCCGCAGACCCCACCACCAGCCGCCCAATCTTCCTTCCTCCGCACCCCTCACCACCACCACCACCTCGATTCCTGGCCTATGCCAGTACGCCGGTTGGAAGATTCCGGGCCCGCGGGCCACTTTTATTTTTCGTGGAGACGACTCACCCCGCCCCCCCCTTCACGAGCTCACACACATATTCGGGCCGACCGCAGGCCCCACACTCGCCGCCCTCCCTCTCCTCGCCCAGTCCCGCCTGCCCGCCCCCGCCCCCGCCCCGTGCTCTGGGCTCCTGCGAAAAATAGTAAATGTCAACAGATTCCGCGCGGCGAGTGTCTGACTCAGCCGAGATAAGGGTTCGCGGTTGGCCCCGCGCTCCGCGCCGCCACTGGGGGAGCCCACCCTGACCCCGGCAGGACAGAACCGGCTGTGAGGAAAGATGTGCCGGAGCGGGGTAAATAGGCAGGGAGGCCACCAGTCCCAGCCCGGTGGGGGAGCCTCGCCCAAAGACCAGGCCATGCCCCACCCCCACCCCGCTTAACCCGGTGCTGATAGAGGGCCGCTGGGCACCGTGAAAGCTGTCGGGTCGACGTGGCGCTGGGGCCTGCTCTCAGCTCACGACTCCAGTGCCCTGCGGACACTGGAATAAAACGTTGACGAGGGGCAGGACGCAGGCAGTTTTCGACCTACTAAGAGTCGGCCCCCAAAAGACATGCAGGCTTTGAGTGCTTGTCTCTGGAAACTCATTAAAATGTTTTTTAAGCGCGCACGTACTCTCCAAGGTCCTCCTCCTCCGTGGTCCGCAACCCACCACCCAACCGAGTTAAAATTCGCAAATTAATTCTCACGCGTTGGTATTAATGGGTTGTTCCTCTTAAATTGTTGCCAACTTTGCTAATGGATTATTATTTAAATGATTTCTTTTTTATAAAGTACGTGTTGTTTTATAGATGCGTATTTACTTAAAGAAATCAACTGCATCTATTAACATATTAAAGAGAGAATAGAGCATCAGGGCCGGTGTAATGTACTGTTCAGCCTTACTTTGGGTGCTTGCGAAGATAGGAAAATCTTATTTGTTTAATAATAAGTCACTCATGAATATGCAAATAGATTTGGTGCAGTACCTCACTTCTGTCACTATTAATGAGTTGCAAATTAATGTGACAACAAAAGGAAAATCTATTTAGTGGAGGAACTCGAGTTCCTACCTGGGGAGAGCCCAAGCCGGCCTGGAACCTGGGTCTTCAGAAGGAGAGCAGTGGGAATGGACACTTTCTCACCCAGGCTTTTCCCTGCACTATTGTTTGGTCTCAGGGACCTGCTTTGTCAGGAGCCCCTTAAAATTCCTGCTCCAGGCCTAGGAGAAAGGCTGCTCCAGGGTAATTAGGGCCAAGTGTGATAAATGGAAATCAGCCCACAGTTTGAAGTAAAGCAGTTGGTGGAGCAGATTTTTGGGGGGAGTCAGGGGATCTTCTCCACCCAGCCTAAAGATTCTCCAAAGCCCTTTTGGCCTTAGTTGCTTTGGACGATTAGGACTGTTAAGTACCAAATCAGGTTTCAGAGGCCTGACCACAGGTATTAAGACGGCACCCTATGCGCTTGCATTTTATGAGGTGACTCTGCTGATGGGAGGTTTAAGAGCAGATCAGCTCATTTTCCTGCTG
>NW_006441063.1:1669819-1673017 GCF_000325575.1 Pteropus alecto | reverse complement strand
ACCTGCTTCCCAGAGGTTATAAACTGAAATCTGGTTGTCTCCCATTTGAGACTTTACTTATTTCTGGCCCACACATCACTGCTTGTTTTTCTTTCATCAATGGATGCTGGAGAATGTTTCTAATCCAGTTACGTTTGGAAATGTCTCTGAGAAAAAATAAACACTGAGCTGCCCAGTGGGCTAATAGTGGGCTAATAGTTCAGATGTCTGGGTCGTACCTCAAGAACCTCTTCAACTAGGGAACCTTCTGGGGAGATGCAAATATGCTATATTTAACCTGATTGATGGCTACATGGTCATATACAAAATGTAAAAGTTCATCAGTCTGTACACTTAAGATTTGTACACTTTGCTATGTGGAAGTTGTATCTTATTTTGGTTATCTATTACTATATAAAGCCAACTTGAAGCTTAGTGGTGTAAACAACAAAAGTAATTTGTTTTGCTCAAGAATCTGCAATTTGAGCAGGGCTTAACATAGACAACTCCTTCGCTCCACGCTGTGTCAGCTGGGGCAGCTCGACTGAGACTCCAGGATTCACTTTCAAAGTGGCTCACACACATGGTTGGCAAGTTGGTGCTGGCTCTGGTTCTTCTCCGTGTGGGCCTCTCCACAGGATCACTTGGGCTTCCTCACAGCATGGTGGCTGTGTGCCAAGAACGAGCACTCAAAAGAAAGAGGAAGGGGAAGCTGCCATTTACTTGAGGGCGGAGCATGGAAATTAGCCGTGTCCATTCGACCATATTCTATTGGTCAAGCAGTCACAGAGCCCCAATTCAAGAGGGAGAGGACATCGACCCCTCCCTCTTTTCTCTGGATGGGAGGTATGTCAAAGCATCTTGGGGCTATGTTTCAAAACTACCACATCTCCATTTTAAAAGAAAACAGAATGTGTGACTTCATTTTATGCTTCCTGTCCCACCCTACTTTTACCTGTTTCCACCTCTCTTTCCTCCCAACCATTAATGGGAATTTGATATCCCAGTAAATTTGTGTGGGTGTGTATTGAAAAGACCATTTACATTTCGGTTTTAAATTACTATTGATTCGTTAAAGTTCCAGATTTTAAAATCTAGACTTTCACAAGTATTTAACTTCCATTTATTAACCTTCTTATTTTTATATAAAATTAGAGCAATCATTTTTAGAGAGGGCTTTGATTACGGCTCAATCAAGACAAGCTGAACAGACTAAATGGTCTTAAACTCTCCCACCCATTTATAAATTTAGCTAAATTTTCCTAAACATTTTAGACTGAGGTATGTATATTGAATTTGACTTATTTTCTTTTTGAGCATTCAGATGCCTGAATGGACAAACTTACGACCCTAAGAAGAAAATCTTCCCAAGGACTTAAACATTTGTAAATCAAATAAATCAAATTTGTGAATATCCCATTGCCTTAAACATTGCAACTCTGCTTTCCGAATCAAATTTTAATTCTTTTTACCTTAAAATCACAAGTCTAAAATATTACAATTTTAAGTTGGAATCATAAAGCTAGCTGTATGATTCTTTACTACCCTCAAGTTTTCATAAACACTACAAATTAAATTACACGATAGATTATTACTGAACTTAACACCAAAATATCACCATGGTATGTTTGATTGATTTCATCTTCTCCATATTCAATTCTCAACCTTCCCATGGTTAAAAGGACATCCTCTGAGGAATGTGTTTTGTCATCTCAAGGGAGTTGAGATGACTTGAATTAAGGAAATTTTTAAGGCTTTGGAACAAGCAAAAGAGATTACTGGCTGTATTTTCAATGGAATGGTGGAGCCTGAGGGGGTGCGAGATTGTCGGAACCTACAGCAATACCACCCATTGTGCCTAGGCTAT
Organism: Pteropus alecto; assembly: GCF_000325575.1. Lineage (NCBI taxonomy): Eukaryota > Metazoa > Chordata > Mammalia > Chiroptera > Pteropodidae > Pteropus > Pteropus alecto. Next base: position 1,671,171 of record NW_006441063.1, on the reverse strand, counting down.
TTTACAACTCTATAAGATACAGATATCTAATAGCACTGTGACTATTTCTTGCCTATAGACCAAGCAAATAGTTTTTACCTGGGGAAGGGATCACCTCCACCCCAAAAGCCAGTTTCGCATTCATTTGCAAATTTATTTTAATATTCCTGATCTAGAAATGTTTCCGTTCTTGGGATTCTCTTTTAAACAGGTTGTAATACCTTACCCATTCCTTCACTTAATTAATGAGTTAAATAAAACCTTTGTCATGTTCATTGTATATTTGTATGAGAGTCATGATTTTGCCTTCTTTTGAGAATTATCCTTTAACACTGGTCAATGGTCCGCCACACTATAGTGATCATATTTGTGGCCAGCTAGAAATTGGAGGCCAAGATGCAGGATATGGGCCTTAGAAATCTCCAGGGAGATTTTGCTTACACCTGAGACATACCCACAGAGCCCTTTTTAATCTCGTTTATAGTTGCTATGACAACTGAAAATCCAAGGCCATACCCTTCTGATGGAATTTTTTTCTCAACCTCAGGTTCCAAGTTCAAGGTAAATCCTACCCTGATTTTTTCCTAACCTCTTATCTCTTCGCTTTGTCATCTGTGTGAAAGGGAGGGAAATTTGTAGCTATCGCCCACGTTGCCCCAACAGTTGATTGGATTCGATTAACCTATTTACCACCTGTGGTGGTTTTTAAATCTGTCCACAAATTTTTTGATTCTCCTTCTTTCAAAAAGTGGAGCTTAATTTTCCTTCCTTTAGTTGTGGGCGGTGCTCAGTGACTCACTTCTAATGAATAGAATGTGACAGAAGTGACTGTCCATTACACCCATGATTAGGATATAAAAGGCATTGTGGCTTCCTCGTTGCTATCTGGGGGAAGCCAGCTGCCATGTCATAGGGACATTCAAGCAGCCCTATGGAATGAGCCATGTGTCGAAGAACTGAGGCCCCCTGCCAACAGCCATGTGAGTGAGCCATCTTGGAAGCAGATCCTGCGGCCCCAGTGAAACCTTCACATGACTGTGGCCCCAGCCAACAACTTGACTGCAACCTCATGAGAGTCCCAGAGCCACAACTATTCAGCATAGCCGCTCCTGAATTCCTGACCCACAGAAACATGGAGATAATAAATGTTTGTTGTTTTAAACCACTAACTTGTGGGGGGACTGGCTATGCAGCAATAAATAACTAATACATGAGTCAATCTTGCATTGTTCTAAACAATTCTAATAACACTAAATGCATTTCTATTTTACCTAGATGAGTGGATGTGCCTCTTTCAACCCCTAAAGGAAAATACCCACTCATTTTTCCCAACCTTGAGGACCATTTTCTAAAAGCCATGAGGAATAACTTAT
>NW_006441063.1:1666271-1669785 GCF_000325575.1 Pteropus alecto | reverse complement strand
AAATAGTGTTTCCGGCAATAACAGTGATGTAAACTAGCAAGAACAGTAAAACAGTTTTAAATAGTTCTTTTGATCACTTTGCAATTGAAAGTCAGATATTTGTAAGAATTCATTACCATTTAACTTACAGAGAGGAGCCATTCTGGGAGACAGAGTCAAAATGAAACAAAAGAGACATTCATACCCTACAAGAAACCACCAAAAGTGTGAAAAGCAAAACTGGAATGATTAAGTTCTGGAGGAGCGAATCTCCTATAGGTATGCCCCGAAGTGCTACTTAAAGATAGAATAACTTCCTTTCTATGTGCGTGGTATTTTTCAACAACTGAAATGATAAAACAATTGGAGTATGACCTAAATGACTCATGTTGCTTCCTGTCCCAGGAGCAAAGACTTGGTAGTGTAGCTAAGACTCTCTTCAAAAAGAGTGCGTAGACCATCCCATATTCAAATTATTTAGTCTCACTCCTTTCTGTGAGCTTAGAAGGGAAAAGGGATGCCTTGTGTGTCTGCGTGTGTTTAAGTGTGCATATCTCACATTCTTATAAATTTGAGTAAATTTGTAATAAAAATGTAATGAATTGATAGAAAAATGTAAATAGTAAGTAACCAGAATCTGTGAGAAGCTAACTAAGAATAGAAAGACGAGACAATATGAAGACCATAGGAGGAATACTTTTTTCCTAGCAATTTGTCAGTATTCATTCATTTGAGCAATATGTATTGAACAGCTACTACAAGCTAGATATCGATGATAAAAAATATATGACATAGCCCATTGTTAAAGGAGCTCCCAGTCTAGAAGAGGGTTACAAGGAGACAGATTATAGTGATGTGCAATAAAGTGTTGTTGTTGTTTCAAGAAGTCTTTGTAGGTTACTGAGTATATATGCAACCAGAATTACATACCTATGTTCACCATAAGTATTTCACCATGTTCACTGGCTGTACTTTTAGCAATGGGCCCAACAGAAAACTACCCAAATGCCCATCAGCAGCTGAATGGGGAAAGAAACTGTGGTTGTCTTCACATAGTGAAATACCATACAGCAGTGAAAATAAACATTCTGTAATCACACGTAACAATACAGAGGGATCTCACAAACATGATATTGAGCGGAAAAAGCCAGCCATCAAAAGGCACATACTGTATGATTCCATGTACCTGAAATTTAAAACCAGGCCAAACTAGCCTTCGCAGTTGGAGACCAGTACAATAGTTACCCTTCGAGGGGTGGGTATAGTGACTGGGCAGAGGAGGACCTCTGGGAGACTGAGAAAGTTCTGTTCCTTATTCCGGGTGCTGCTTATACACAAGTGCAACAAGTCCCTTTAGTTTGTGAAAATTCATTTAGCAATACACTTTATAATACATGCACTTTTCTATATGTGTGCTGTCCTTCAATAAAATGTATAAGGAAAAAAATTCACCCTTTCATAGAGTGGGTGGGCCAATGAGGAAGGATTCATTAGTTGATCTTACAATGGGGAGCTTAAGAAAAGCTTCCTGGAGGAGGTTATGCCAGCCTTGTGTTCACTAGTAAGTCTGTCTTAGCCTTGAGGATGAATGCAGGAAGGTGTTCAGAGAGGGCGGAAGTGAAAAGCAAACCCCGAGTAACCGGAACCAGCCCGAGCACTGGGGAACTGTAAGGGAAGTGTTGCAAATCACAGTGGTCAGGAGAGAAGGGCCTTTTACTGAAATGTCTTTATCATAGAAGCTTTTCTCCCTCTTGCTCACCAGTGTGAACTTGGGAGCCGGAGATAGTGAGGACGAGATGACATTTGTATTCTAGGAAGCTCCATGGGACAGCAGGGCAGTGGGTGGGTGGCAACAGGCATGACTGAAGGCTGAGAGAATCTTCTGTGTTGTCCAGGCCAGAGACATGGAGGCCTGACCCACTGGGTTATGGGGAGGGAGAGGAGGAGAGAACACTAAGAGACAGCAAGAGCTGCTGTAGAAGAAAAATGAGAAAGAACATCAGAGAGTGAGGAGAAGAATGAAAGGAGGGGTATTTTTAAAGCTTCCAGTAAAACACATTTAAAAATACAGTCTGTTCAGCTGTCTATAAAAGCGGCTTCACTGAATTCTTAAGAAGGACAGAATCAGTCATCAAAGGGATGCCCCGATTTCTCTCTAAAATAGGGCTTCTTAACTTGGGATAGAATTTGCGGGACTTGTAAACTGGGATGGGAAATCTTTTTATTTTTCTTTTCATTAACCTCTAACTAAAATTTAGCATATCCTTTGGCCATGCATGTAGGCAACAATTGCAGCACCTATGACTTAGTAACCAATCAAAATCAGATATTTTCATATCATATTACAAGTAATGCCAATCTCTCAATATATTGATTACATTCATCACTAACTTGAAATTATGGCATTTGTTAAGTCTGCTGCTGGATCTTATTATTTCTTTTGCTCTTGAACCTGCAATTTGGACAGGGCTTGGTGGGCTGTCTTGTCTTGGCTCCAGGCAATGTCAGAGACCTCAGATGGATGACCCAAACGACTAGGGGATCCTTAAGCATTTCTGTTTCTCTGTTTATCTCAGCAGTCTCCTAGCCTGTCCATGTTGTCTGTTCAAGTGAGCTCTCCATCATGGTGGCCTCTTTGTAGTGGGACTTCTTACATAGTGGCTCACAGCTCCAAAGTGCTCAGAGAATAAGGAGGAAGCTGCCAGGCCTTTTCTGACCTAGCTGGCCTTAGAAGTTACAGAATGTCACTTCTGCCACATTCTACTGGTCAAGCAAATCTCTTCCTAAGGTCATCTTAGATACAAGGGAAGGCGACATAGACCCCACCTCTCTCTCAATGGGGGAAGTGCCAAAGAATCTGTGGACACAATGACTATATCACAGATTTGTAATGTTGTTTTATTATAGGAGTTGTAAAACACTATTCTGAGAAGAGATTCATAAACTTTATCAGACTGGCACAAGGGTCCATGATGGAGAACCTCTTCTCCAAAATGGCCCTCTGATTATAAGTGTCCTCCTCTATCCACTCCCCACAGCCTTAGTCTTGGCCTAGGTTCCCATCCTCTCTTGCTGGACCACTGAAATAACATCCTTATTGGCTTCTGCCATTGGGCTCTTTCATCTCAAATCCTTCCTCCAGTCTATCCTTTCTTAAGCCCAGATCCATCCATGCAGTCAATAAATGAAATGTCCTGTATGGCCAAATGTAAAATGATCTCATGTTTTTCTAACAAAGAGGCCCAAATACCTTTGTGTCTACATTGAAATTTTAAGTCTAGAATATTAGATGTGGGTTGGGCTGCAGGGCTACGGGAGCTAGAGAATCATGCAGTTGTTGGGAGGGCCTCAGTTCCTCACTCACAGTGGCTGGAGGCCTCCCTCACTCAATCAGTACATGGATCTCTCCATAGGGCAGCTCCCAACATGGCAGTCAGCTTCCCCCAGACAGAATAATCTAAGAGAAAGTAAGAGACCGAGCAACCAGATGCCCGCAGTGCATTATGACCTAGCCTCCAGAGTCACACACCATCAT
>NW_006441063.1:1646423-1666197 GCF_000325575.1 Pteropus alecto | reverse complement strand
CACCTCTTGAAGGGAGAAGTGTTAAAGAATGTGTGGATATGTTTTTTCAATTATCAGTTACCTACATATATTTAAAAGCACATATTAAAATAATGTACTAATTGAGATTATATTGCCTTTTCCACTGTCACAGCCCAAAGCTGTTGAACTTCCCACAAATCTTTGACATTAATGATTTTGTCAGCACTATACAGTGTCTGTCACCTGACACAGCTTTTCAGAGTATGTCCTCTGCCCTGCTAACTGAGTAGAAATTTTATCCGAAGCTACAAGTACTCATTGCCCAGTCATTAGGTTCTTTCTTTCATGCCTTCTTTCTGTGTGCATTTGCTATCTCCACAATAGAACCTGACTTGCTTTTGAAAGCAAGCATTAAAGGGCTTATTAACGACAACATTCCATATCTGTGTCTTAACCAGGAATGACTAAATCTTAGTTAACTTTCTTTGTCTCTGCAATGGACTGAATGTTTGTGCACCCCTACCCCCAATTTGTATGTTGAAATTCCAATCCCCAATGTGATAGTATTAGGAAGTTGGGCCCTTGGAAGGTGATTAGGTCATGAGGTGGGGTGCTCATGAATGGGATTAATGACCTTATAAGAAGAGACACCAGAAGGTAATCTGGTCTCTTATGCCACATGAGGGCACACCAAAAAGATGGCCGTCTATGAACTAGGAAGTGGGTTCTCAGTTCCCACTCATTTCCCAGACACCAAATCTGCTGGTGCCTTGATCTTGGACTTCCCAGCTTCCAGGACTGTGAGATATAAATGTCTGTTTATAAGCCACCTAGTCTGTGGTATTCTGTGATAGCAGCGTGGATAGATTAAGACAGCCTCTTTTTTTTTTCTTTCCTTCCTTTTTCTTTCTTTTTTTTTTTTCCCCTTTTTGTAAACCAATTCTGTTAGGTGACCTCTCCTAAGCATTGAAAACCAGCATTGATTGAGGCCATTTCCGGTTAATGAGTCTTCCCCAAGCACCACTTTGTTGTTCAAATATAAGTCAGTCATTGAGAGTGTCCTCTAAAGCAAGCGATTTCACTGGGACTCAAATAATATAAGGCAATGGCCACCAGTTACATGGAGCAATATGTAGTAGACTTTTCACAGAATGGAACCATATATAGTAATGAGAGTGAATGAATTACAACCACACATAACCATACAGGTAAATCTCATAAATTAAATGTTGAGCAAAAGATGCCGAACACAAAAGGATATGTTCAATAGGATTCCATTTATATAAACTATAAAACCTGGTCAAACTAATCCATTGTGTTAGAAGACAAGCTAGGCATTACCCTTGATGGAGGGATGACTGGAAGAAAGCACAAAGGGCCTTCTGGGATCTGGTCATGTTCTGGTTCATCTGGATGCTGGTTGCATAGTATGTTCAGTTTGTGAAAATTCATGTATTCATCAAGATGTATATTTATGATTTGTGTGCTTCTTTGCATGTTATATTTCAATAAGACAGTTTCTATGAAAACACTCTAAGGTAACATCCTCTTTCTGAGGGAAAATATGGCTGTGTGGTACTCGGGCAAAAGAGAAACAGACTGAGGGAGACGATGCAATCTCTGCCTTCCTAGGGCTTTCAATCTGGCAGGGTGGGCAGATTGTAAATACGTGACTACATATGTTTCTATGGAATGATGTCCATGATCATTAATTTATTTAAAAAGAAATATAGGCAGGGCAAAGAGGGTTTAGAAAGAGGGATAGTGGTCTTAAGCTGAGACTTGAAGTTTGATAAGAAAGCTGGGGTGATGGGAAGGAGGTAGTGTTTCTAGGCAGAGGGAACTGCATGTACGAAGTCTCCAGGGACAGAAGGGGAACCAGGCTGAGTGAAGAAAAGTGGACAAGAACGGAACCATTCAGAATTTAGGGCCTACTTCTCTGTAAAAACCATAAAAAGCTCTAGAAAGTTGAGAGCAAGAATGACTGGATAGGATCTGCCTTTGAAAAGACCTCTCAGGAGGCAGGATGGGTGGAGAATAGATAAGACTAGGGGAGCTGTACAGGTGGCCAGAAGGGGACAGAAGAGAAGGTGTTTAGGAAGAAGAGTTGGCTAGGTATAGTAAGGGACCAATTGTCTGTGGGACAGAATGATCCCCTGGTTTCTGGTATGGACAGCTGGGAAGCTGGTACAGCCACATATCAGACAGGGAACCTTGGAGAAGGAGCCTTTGAAGACGTAATATCATGAGGTCAATGTTGAACAGTTTTTGTGTGAGATACCTGTGAAAATAAAGCAATTATAACAGCAGCTATCATGTATTTAAGACTGAATACATTTATGTATCTAGACAATGCTAAGCATCATTCTAAGAAATTTACTTGTATGATCTCATTGAATCTTCACAGCAACTTTAGGCATTATTCTAGTTTACAAAGGAGGCAACTGATTTGAACCCAGATCTGAGTTGAAATATAGATCTGATCATATTCTCTGTACTTTTTTTTTCTACTACTCATTCTTACAGTGGACTGCTATAACAGTTAGAATTAAGGTTGGTTATGTGGCACAAAAAGGCTATACTAATAGTTGCTTGACAAGAGAGATGCTTGTTTCTCTTTCACTGAAACATGTATAGGGCTGGTATGGCACTCCATATCAGAGACCTGGTCTCTTTCTATCTTGTTGCTTCAACATCTAAGGCAAGATACAGCTGCTCAAGCTCCACCCATCACACTTATACTTTCATTCCCACCAGCAGAGAGAAAAAAAAGGTCTTACTGTTCCACTTCCGTCTCCTTCTACTTGCTCTTAAACCCAGTGTCTTCTGGGATCTGTTCTCCCACTGGACTGTAAGCACCAAAAAATTGAAAATTGTCTGTTTGCCATTGATATGCTCCTGATATGGTGACTGACCCATTGTAAGTGCTCAATAACTAATTTTTAAATAATGTGAATATCAGGTTCCAAGCATTTCTGTGGCTTATATTATACTTCTGCCTTTGTCTCTTACTTCCTGCCTCTGCTCCCAGGCTCTGCCTTTGAAGTGCCACTGTCCTTCAAGATCTAGGTTTTTGTCACCTTTTTAAGAATGCATCTGTTATGAGTTGAATTGGACCCCACCCCCAAATTCATCTGTTCAAGTTCTAATTCTTAGTACCTAAGAATGACCATATTTAGGATTAGGGTCCTTGAAGATGTAATTAGTTAAGATGAGATAAACTGGAGTAGGATGGGCCCTAAGTTCAGTATGACTGATGTCCTCCCCAAAAGGGAAAATTTGAAGACAGATGCACACAGGAAGAACACCCTGTGAACATGAAGGCAGAAATTGAGGTGATGCTTCTAGAAGCCAAGGAACACCAAAGATTGCTAGTAAACCACCAAAAGCTAGGGAAGAGGCCTGGAACAGATTCTCCCTTACAACCTTCAAAAGGAGCTGACACTGCGGACATCTTGACCTCAGACTTCTGTCCTCCAGAACCGTGAGACAATAACTGTGAGGGAATATCAAAGTATCGCAGATTTGGTACTTTGTTAGGTTATGGCCACCCTAGGAAACTAACATAGCATCTCACACCAAGCAGCCGAGACTCTGGTCTCTGAGTTCCTGGGGGGCACTTTCTTCATACTCTCTGGAGCAAGTTGTGAAATTTGCTTTGGACGGGGCCTGTCTGTCCTAGTTCTGTATGTGAGTTCCTGAGGAAGAAGTGCTATGAGTAGTGACCCTTGCCTGATGTGCGGTAATTCACAGATACTTGTGAATTTGGCTGAGACACAAAACTGCCCCAAGTCCCAGGAGTTGGGCTATGTTTGAGGTATTAGTGTGATGTGGCCATGTGTTTCCTTCTTGAAAAATATAATTAACACCCTCCACTGCAAGAGAAGTAGAGCCTTTTTAGATGTTTTAAAACCAATCAGTAAAATCCAAGAAAACCAAGTGGTAGAGGGGGAGGGGTGTTGTTATTGTTTTGTTTGTTTGTTTGTTTGTTTGTTTGTTTTGGTGCTACTGCACCTTTCGAGAAAAGACTTATCTGCTTTGCAGATTGCTGTATTCAAACGACAGGAAACAGGGAACAGAACAAAGTTGGGGGAGCACACAAGTGGGCAGGAAGAGGATGGTAGTCTGAGGAGAATGTAGCATGACATTTCCTTCAAAAGCCCTGCTGGCATGAGAGTGGCCTCAGTTCTGAAATCACTGGGTCTCTTGTGTCCAGAAAGATGCTGGATAGTTTAATTAACTAGCAAACAAAGAAACAAACAAGCAAATAAAAGCGCAAGCCTCTGCTTTAGCTTTCCCTGAGGGAGCAGTGACTCCTGGTCATTTCTCTTTGTTAACCAAGGGGAAAAAGATATAATCCTACACATTCAGGCAGGGCCTGCCCTAAATCGGGCCTAGTGCTAGGGCTGAGGGAATACAAAGAAAATTCTCTCTAGCCTCAAAGGTCTTGCAATTTAGTGACAGACAGTACAAATTACTATAAGTAGAGTGCCAACATCCAAAATGGCCAGTGTGTTCAAAGTGAGCCCTGAAGAAGGAACCATTGTATGCAGACCACTGAGGATACTCCATACTCAGGTGGGTGCCCAAAACCTTGGCTGCTGTCCTCAAGGAATTTGCGCTACCCCAGGGCAGAAATATAGGGTGCCTATCCTGTTCCTGGGACCAGAGAAGAAATGAGCCCCTCCCAAGTCTCTGAAAGTTTCATTTTAAGCATGGATTTTGGGTGGTGGCTTAAATTTGACCTCATTTTATTTTATTTCTTTTTAGAAGTGCAGTGTTAAGGAAAGTTTCTGAAAGGGTTAAAGAAAGTGGCAGGTGAGGGTGAAGCCAGACCTCTGCGAGGAGGGAAGATTTGGAAAGTTTGGTGTGGAAGGGCTGTTGGTAGTAGTCTAACAGAGGAATTGGGATTGAGGAGCCCTGGAGGCTTTGGAGGGAGAGGGTTGGTAGGGGATATATATCTGAGGCCATCCAGCCTTGCTGCTGGGCACTGGACGGCCTGGGTTCTGGACTTTGGCCTGGGGAAATAAGAGGAAAGTGGGTCTGAGGGACATTGCAGCCAAACATGGGTTGATTTGGGGGATGACCTGGAGGTCCTCAGAGAAGGAAGAACTATGAAGAGCTGACAAGTGAGGCTGGAAGTGGGGGACACTGTGCGGGTAGGGGTGTCTGACTGGAAGTCTCAGTTAGCCGAGAGGGCAGGCTAAGCTGAGGATTCCAAAGTGTCACATGGGCCTCAGCCAAGGAGAGGCTGGGGTTGGAAGTGGAAAAGTGGGATGAGACTGGGACTAGTGTGCGGGAAATGATGCTCCTCCATTCTCCAGAGAGTTCCTTGATGTTAGACTGAGTGCCTTATCTAAGGGCTCCTGAGCATCCAGTCTGCTCAGAACAGCTGCCTTCTCTCTTTAGAAAATCATGAGGTAAAAGCAGTGTGTTGAAATAGGCAGAGCCAAGAGATGGTATGCCAACATGGCACCTCTAGACTTCCCTGATATGAATGAGATTTAAACTTCTTATTTAAGCCACTATTAGTTTATTTATGTGTGGTTGTTCATAAGCCACTATTAGTTTATTTATGTGTGGTAGTACAGTAAATTACCATGTTCTCCATCAAAAATAATAATGGAGAAATATGCTTATAAAGGTAGAACAATGTTCACAATATATTATGTGTAAAAAGCTACTTATAAAACACCTGTACGATATGAAAACAAAACAAAACAGATACATGCACAAAAAAAAGAAAGTTGAAAGAATATTCACCAGAATCTGGCCTCCCCCACTCCCGTGGCTTGCAGTTAATTTGCATAATAAAAAATTAAAATTTTTAAAATTAAAAGAATTTTTTAAGTTCATGCTCTACACTGACTTCACTTATTTAGTTACCAGGAAATTAACCAGGACCCCAGGCTCAGTGGCCTCACTGCACTGTTTCTCTGGGGAACATTTGTGGCTGAGACTCTTGAAATGGTCTCTTTGCCCCTACAGAGGGGGTGAATCATTGGGACCAAGGGGGAACACAATTCTGGAAACTTCTATTTCATATTTCCATGTGAAGGGAAAACTCTCCACAGATTTACACTAGAGTTTATAAATCGGTGGGCCTGGACATAACCGAGATGGTTTTGTTTAGCCTATACAATGCTTTATCAAGGTCATGAATGACTGAGCATTCACATAAAAATCCAAATTTCTGGCTCCTCTTTCAGAAAGTCAGGAGAGCCAGCAACCAGGAGTCCCAACGTAACAATGGCCTCTGGCAGAGCAGTGCCAGCCTCTTTAGATAGGACACTGTTCAGTTTGCACAGCCCCTGCCACCCTCTGGGGTAACCCCAAGACAGGCACTTTTGAACATCTGACCCAAACTGCTTCTTTATGTTGCCTGTGGTCTCTGCAGGCATTTCAGTGGGGTCCCTCGGTTTATACTCAGAATGGTTTCCCATCTGTAAAGATTTGGAGCATGTGTGGGGCAAAGAAAGTGTGATGGCTTTAAAACAGGCCTCTAAATTCTTTGACACTTCCTACAGAAGATGGAGTCTAATCCATCTCTTCTTGAATACAGGCTGACCTCAGTTACTCTCTTCTAACACACAGAATGTGGTGAGAGTGACAATGTGCGACTTTCAGAGGTAGATCATAAAAAAAAAGACAGCTTCTTAGTGGTCCCCTCTCTTTTAGGGATGCTTGCCCATGGAACCCAGCCACCATGCAGGGAAGTGTCCCAGGCCACATGCAGAGTGTAGGTGTTCCAGCTGACAACCCCAGCTGGAGTCCCAGCCAACAGCCAGCATCAACTGCCAAATCAGACAAGTGAGTGAAGGAGCCTCCAAACGATTCCAGCCCCAGCTTTTGAGCCACCCCAGCTGATGCCAAGTGGAGCATAGGTGAGTTGCCCCAAAGGAGGCCTGCTCAAGTTATAGATTCATGAACAAATTAAATGTTGTTGTTTTGAAACAAGAAGTTCCTTTTTGACATCTTTATTGAAATATAATTCACAGACCATAAAATTCACTCATTTCAAGTGTGTAACCCAATGGTTTTAGTATATTCATAGAATTGTATAACCATCATCACAATTTTAGAACATTTTCATCAATGCCCAAAAAGCCCCATACTCCCCTCTCTCCCCCCTTCACCCTCCAGCCTCTGGCAACAGCTAATCTTCTTTATGTATTTTCCTATTCTTGACATTTCGTACACATAAGATCATATAATATGTGGCCTTTTGTGTCTGGCTTCTTTTACTTAGCATATTCCATTGTATGAATAGACCACATTTTCACATCCATTCATCAGTTGATGGCATTTGGTTTCTATTCACTTTTGGCTCTTATGAATAATGCTGCTATGAATATTTGTGTACAAGTTTTTCTGTGGACATATGTTTTCTTATCTCTTAGGTAAATATATATACCTAAGAGTGATATACCTAAGAGTAAAGTTACTGGGGCATTTGGAAAATTCTTTACTTAACATTTTGATGTACTGTCAAACTGTTTTCCACAGTGGCTATATCATTTTATACTCCCATCAACAATGTACAGGGTTTCAATTTTTCCACATCCTCACCAACACTTGTTATTATCTGTGTTTTGATTAGAGCCATCCTAATGGGTGTGAAGTCATCTCTCACGGTGGTTCTGATTTGCATTTTCCTGATGGCTAATGATATTGAACATATTCTCTTGTACTTATTGGCCATTTATACATCTTCTTTGGAGAAATGTCTATTCAAATCCTTTACCCATTTTTTCAAATGAATAATTTAATTTGTCTTTTTATTATTGAGTCATAAGAGCTGTTTATATATTCTGGATATAAGTCCCCTAACAGATATATGATTTGCAAATATTTTCCCCCAGTCTGTGGGTTGTCTTTTCATTTTCTTAATAGTACTATTTGCAGCAAAAAAGTTTTTAATTTTGAAAAAGTCCAATTTATTTTTTCTTTGGTTGCTCATGCTTTTGGATTCATATCTAAGAAGACCATTGCCTAACCAAGATTTGTTCCTGTATTTTCTCCTAAAAGTGTAATCGTTTTAGTTCTTACATTTAAGTCATTGCTCTATTCTGAGTTAATTTCGGGATATGATGTGAGGTAGGGTCCAACTTCATCCTTTGCATGCAGATCCAGTTTCCCCAGCATAATTTGTTAAAGACTGTCTTTTCCCTATTAAATAGTCTTGGCACTCTTGTTGAAAGTCAGTTGACCGTCTACATGAGAGTTTATTTCTGAGCTTTCTATTTTATTGTATTTCATTGATCTATATGTCTGTCCTCATGCCAATATAAGCCATGTAGTTTAGGGGTGACTTTTGTGCACCCACTGTAACTAGAATAAGGAAGCAGCAGGGAAAGGAGAGTGGATAGAAGGAATTAAGTGAAAGATAGAGGAGAAAGGCTGAAGGAAAGAGAGAACTTCCTTGCTCCTTTATAAGTCTCCTTAAGCCTATTCTTGGATTGAATTTGTATAACCTAAAAATGCCAGCCTTGCACATGCATAAGCAGACATTTTCTGACCTCAGGGAACAAGCCACGAGGGTTGCTTATTTCTGGAGAACTGAAATCTAGTGGCATAACAGAACAACTAGGCTAACTTTGAAAGATTTCAGACTTGTCCTTCTTGGTTTCACCCTTTTAGCCTGAAGCCTTTGGTTAGGGACATTGTTAGAACGTGTATAGACCTTGCAAACTCAAAGAGTTGGGGATGGCAGTGGCAGAGGCAGAAGTTAAGCTTTGGGCCAATCACTCAGCCTCACCGTTGCCTCCAAAACGTGTTCAGAGTCATGTCCCCACCAGCTAGCTAGCAAGATTAACCTGTAGAAGAAAGCCAGGTAGATAAGGAATCATTGCAAACTCTTGAGATTTCTCTTCTAGAGTTGGACATCGGATGTGCCTGAAGACCAGAAACTGTTTACTTATGTTAAGTACCATACGGGCTCCAGTCAAAAGGAACTTCTGCTTCCAAAGTTTATATCCTTGGCATTCTCTCTCTCTTTCTCTCTCTCTCATTCTCTTTCGCTCCCTCCTTCCTTCTCTCTCTCACTCTTTTTCTCTCTTTCTTCTTCCTTCCTTCCTTCCTTCCTTCCTTCCTTCCTTCCTTCCTTCCTTCCTTCCTTCCTTCCTTCCTTCCTTCCTTCCTTCCTTCCTTCCTTCCTTCCTTCCTTCCTTCCTTCCTTCCTTCCTTCCTTCCTTCCCATCTTCTTCCTTTTTCTAGTAACCATTTTTCTCTTTCCACTGCCCCCTCACCTAGAGGTAACAACTATTCTGAATTAGGTATGTGTCACTCCTGTTCTTATTTTTATACTTTTACTATCAGAAGCCCATTAAGAGTATAACATAATATGCTACCTATTATGTAAGTGTCATATAAATGTGTCACATTATACACATTCTTCTGTAATTTGTCTTCTATTTTGGTCAGTATTGTGACATGCATTTGTCTTGGTCAGTGTAGCTGAGATCTCTTATCTTGTCAGTTGGTTATAAGCCAATTTATTTATCCACTTATCTGTTCAAACACCATCTCCCCAGAGAGGCCTTTGACTGTCCACTCATCTAATGCAAACCTTTTTCTTTCTTCTTCTTCCTCCTCTTCTTCCCTTTAATATAAACACACTAGGGAAAAATACCAGCTTTCAGAAATAAATCTGGCCCCTGCTAAATTCTGGCCTTAGTCTTCTTTCATAGTACGTATGACAGAGGGAAATTGTGTTTGGGTCAGCCAAGAAGCAGATGCCAAGATGGAATTAGACAAGAAGGCAAGTCATTGAAAGAGGAAGCAGAAAAGGTAAGAAGGGCCTTCAGATCTTGATTAGGCCTGACACTTGTGGAAGAAGACAGGAAGGGAAGAGTGCATAGGAAGACAGACTGCATTGCTGTTTCAAGATAGGTTCAAGCCATGAGGAATCTTAAGCCAAAGTCTCCCATTGGACAATCCCCTCACGTCTTGCCAGAATGAGCTGGCCTCAGCACTGCTGCTGTACTCAGTCACTGGCTGGGAACAGCCCACATGAACATGGTGGTGGATCCAAAGGAGGAAGGCAGCTGAGGTCTTCCATGTTTTATATCCCCCAAGGCAGGTCTGAACAGTATGTTCTCATGGCTGGCACAACAGTTCTCTCCCCAGCAGCTTGGTTTTGGCTGTCTGCCTGCAGGTACTTAATGAGGACCTACCTATTCAGGTTGAGACCTGGCTGATCAATCCTTCCATTTGTCCAAACCAAAGAGCTCCAGGAAGGAAAGTGTTATGAAATGAATGTTTATTCCCTCCCCCACCCCCCACCCCCAAATTTCTTTTTTTCCCCTTTTTAAAAATTTTTTTTTCAATTACAGCTCCACCCCTCCTACCAGTCTCAGCGTGGCTTCTTCTGTATGTCCTTTACTGTTCAGCTAGACCTCAGGTGATTCTCAGTAATGGCTGTTTTGTAAGTTAGTTGTAATTTTGAGGTGATCATGAAGGGAGGCAAGCATAGCATTTACCTACTCAGTCATTTTGACTGGAAGCCACCCCCTTAATTTGACATGTTGAAATCTTAATCTTAGATGCGCTGGTATTTATTAGGAGGTAAGGTCTTTGGGAGGTGATTAGGTTATGAGAGTGGAGCCCTCATGAATGGGATTAGTGTCCTTATAAGGAGAGGCCAGAGAGCTAGTTATCTCCTTTCCCACCATGTGAGGATACAAGGAGAAGTTGGCAGGTTGCAACCCTGAAGAGAGTTCTGGCTAGAACTCAATCATGCTAGTACCCTGATCTTGGACTTCTAGCCTCAGTACTGTAAGAAAGAAACATCTGTTGTTTATAAGCCACTCAGTCAATGGTACATTATTAAGCAGCCCAAAAT
The DNA here is from genome assembly GCF_000325575.1 of Pteropus alecto. Classification (NCBI taxonomy): domain Eukaryota; kingdom Metazoa; phylum Chordata; class Mammalia; order Chiroptera; family Pteropodidae; genus Pteropus; species Pteropus alecto. The sequence goes on along the minus strand of NW_006441063.1, from coordinate 1,655,393 downwards.
GACTAAAACAGGGGGTGAATTTGGTGTGAAGAGAGACAAACATTTCCCCAAATCCAAATCCCAAACTCTGAACCTGAGCTTCAGGAGAGGCCTTGTGGTGGAGGGGAAGAGGGGCTGCAAAACCTCTTGGGCCTTCTATTTTTGACAGAACCCTAATACCTTTTAGGAATGGGAAAAGAGTGACAAAGTAATAAATGTTTTAACGTGTCTTTGTTTCATCTTTCTCTGAGTAAGTAGTCATGAAAGGCATTGAAAAAAGTCTGAGATGAAAATTATATATATATTTCCCCCTCAACATATTCTTTTGAAAATTTTCAAACCTATAGAAAAGTTAAAAGAACAGTTTAATATACCCTTTACCTAGATTCACCAATTATTAGTATCTTACCATGCTTTTGTTATCTGTGTGCTCTGTTACTGGACCATTAAAACTTTTTAACTTTTTTATTTTTCAATTACACTTGACATATCATATTATATGTTTCAGGTGTACACATAGTGATTAGACATTTATACAATTTATGAAGTGATCACCCTGATAAATCTAGTACCTATCTGATACCATACGTAGTTATTACAATACTATTGACTATATTCCTTATGCTATACTTTACATCCCCATAACTATTTTGTAACTACAATGTGTACTTCTTAATCTTTTTCTATTTTTCACCCATCCCCCAACCACCCTCCCACCTGGTAACCATCAAAATGTTCTCTGTATCTATGAGTTTGTTTCTGCTTTGTTCTTTAGATTCCACATACAAGTAAAATTATATAACATTTGTTTTTCTCTGACTTAGTCCACTCAGCACAATACCCTCTAGGTCTATACTTGTTGCTACAGATGGCAAGATTTCATTCTTTTCTATGGCTGAATGATATTTCATTATATATATGTACCACCTCTTCTTTATCCATTCATCCATTGATGAACAGCCAGGTTGCCTCTATATCTTGGTTATTGTAAATAACACTGCAATGAACATATGGATTCACATATCCCTTCAAAGTAGTGTGTTTGGTTTCTTTGGATAAATACCCAGAGGTGGGATTACTGAGTCCCTCTTTGCCTCTTGTTATAGCCTTTGTTTTAAAGTCTATTTTGTCTGGTATAAGTATTGCTACCCCAGCTTTTTTTGTTTGTTTCCATTTCCATGAAATGTCTTTTTCCATACCTTCATTTTCAGACTGTGTGTGTCTTTTGATCTGAAGTAGGTCTCATAGACAGCATATGTCAGAGTTTTGTTTTCTTATCCATTCAGCCACCCTGTCTTTTGATCGAAGCGCTTTTACTGGACCAATTGAAAGTAAATTAGACGTCATGATAATTCATCCCTAAACACCCTAGCATACATTTCCTGAGAATAAGAACATTTTCCTACATAACCACAATGTCATTATCACTCCTAAGGAAATTTACATTTATTCAATAATACCCTCTAATTTATAGTCTTTATTTCAATTTCCTCATTGACTCTATAGTGATAGCAACCACATCGGTGGTTGCCTGGGGATAGGGGGCTGAAAGCAAAGAAGCACAAGGGAACTTTTGTGGGGGATAGAACTATTAAATTCTTGATTGGGAGTGGTGATTACCTGAGTGTAAAATTGTCAAAACTTAAAGAACTGTACACTTAAAATGGGCGTCATTTACTGTATATAAATTATACTTCAATAAGATTGATTTTAGAAATTTCCCCAGTAGTCTCAAAAGTGTTTTATAGCTATTTTTTCCTGATCTAGGATTCTATCAAGGTTCATGCATTGCATTTGGTTGCCTTGTCTCTTCAATCTTCTTTAATCTAAACATTCCCTCCTGCTTTTATTTTTTATAACATTGACTTTAAAAATAAAGATAAAAGGTCAGGGCAGTTGTCTTGCAGTATGTCCCATGTTCTGGGTTTACCTGTCTCCTCATGGTTGGATTTGGTTACACATTTTTGACAACACTGCAGAGGTGATGCTGTGTCCTTATTCATCACATTGGGAGGCATATGGTACCAGTCTGTCCTTCTACTGTTAAGGTTCATCTTGTACATTCCCTGATACTGACTCGGTCGGGGTCAGCCATTTCTTCAAGTAGCCCATGATTCTTGACAGAGGAGGATGGTATTTAGAAACCAAGAATTTGGTGCTAGATGAGCTCATTGTTACTGGGGTGTCAATGTCTCTTAGGCCCTTTTAGTAGGCAGAGCTTAGAAATCCACATTGTATTTATTTTGTCTTGAGTTGACAATTCAAACCCAATATCACAAGGTTCTTTCCCAAATTCCATATTCGTATCTCTCTTATAATGCAGTGGTTTCCAACATTACCAATATCTTTATTGTTTACTCTATTTTACAATGCATATAAAATGCTTTCAGAATTACAATACAAATACTACTACAAGAGACCTGCTAAGTAAAGTTCAAAATATGTTGAAAACTATGTTGAAAACTTAGGCTAATTTTTTTTTCTGTGTGGTAATGTCAACATGACACAAAATTTCATTTATTCTTGTTTATATTGGAATTCAGCATTTGTCTTTATTCCATTTTTGTTTTTGGTTTTGGGATCTTTAAACCATTACAAACTATATAATTAGCATACACAGAGAATTCTTGCCCCATCCCTGATCCCACTAGCCTTTGCTATTGAGAGCTAGCATTTGCCATGGTTTCTCTCTTCCAGTTTTCTCAGTGAATAGGTCATTAACAGATGGTACAGATAAGAAAAACACGAATCTAGTTTTCAGGAACTTGCAAATTCTGTGTAAAGGGGCAGGCTCCTTTCAGTGTCCATTTTTTTTCTAAGCACACAACTTATTTTAAAGGAGAAACCCGCACACATTTACCTCATGCCTACTACCTGTTGGACATTGTACTTGGTGCTTTACATAAATTATCTCATTTAATGCTCACAATTCTAAAAGGTATTGATGCTCATTGGGGAAAAAAAAACTTTTATTGTGGAAAATTTCAAATGTACCCAAAAGTAGAGAGAAGACTAATGCAAATAAACCCCAATGTACCCATCACCCACTTCAACAATTACCAACTGATGATCAGGCAGGCTTGTTTAGTCTATGTTTCTCTTACCCCTCTTGGATGATTCTGATGCAAATTCCATATATTCTATCATTTCATCCATAAATATTTCAGCATGTAAAAGGACTCTGTTCCAAAAAGAAATGTTCAGTGTTCCTATTTCCCTGGTTTTAACAAATATTTTTTAGTTTATTCAAATCAGATTCAAATATCCATATTTTGCAATTCTTGGTATTTCTCTTACGTCTCTTTTAAGTCTGCAGGTTCCCCTTCCATCTGGTTTTTCCTCTTACAATTTATTTGAAGAAACTGGTCATGTGCCTTATGGGGCCTCAGTTTGGCTTTTCCTAAACATGTACCCACAGTGCCCTAACGTGTTCATTTGTCCCTTGTGTTTCCTGTAAATTATAAACAGATCTAGACCTGTACTGTCCAGTATGGGAGCCACTAGCCATATGTGGCTATTGAGCAGCTGAAATATGGCCAGTCTAAATTGAAAAGTGTTGTAAGTATAAAATATGCATCAGATTTAAGTCTAATACAAAAATACAAAAGTAAAATATTTCATTAATAATTTTTATATTGATTGCATGTTGAAATGGTAATACTTTGGATATACTGAGTTAAAGTAGAATATAAAAATTAATTTCACCTGTTTCACTTTTTAAAGTGTAGCTACTAGAAAATTCTAAATTACATACATGGCCACATTATATTTCTATTGGGGAGTGCTGCTATAGAAGTTTGATCAGTTTCAAGTTTAATTTTTTTGGCAACACTACTTCATAGGTGTGAAGTGTTTTCTCATCAGGAGGCTCATAATGTCTGGATGTTCCTTTTTGTATTTTCTTTCTGTTTTTGGTAATGTTGGCGTTCATGATCATAACCTAGATCCACTTCTTCATTAAAGGTTGTAAAACGGTAGCATTTTACTATTTCTTTGTATACCAGCTGGAATACTGTTATATTTCCTTTCATATAGGAAAGGCAGGGGAAACACATGCTTCTTTCCCTTTGACAGTTTTCAAATGATGAGATTTTCCCCAACATCCCTCCAAAGGCAACCAATTAGTTTGCTTTGTGTACCTTTATGAACTCATGGATTTGAACACATTTTATTTATACTTGTTGCAGTTATCCTCACTGATACTCAAAGCATCCCATATTTATCCAATGGGGACTTGCCCAAGTTGGCTGCCCAGTCTTTTTGACTCGACCCCACCAGCTGATTGTGTATATCCATACTCCCCTCCAACTTTCTCCTTACTCAAACTGGAATCAACCGTTTCTCAAAAGAACTTCATTTTTTTAAAGTGGGAAAAGGTATTTAGAAACCACAGTCTGGGAGCTAGTGGTGCTCATTGCCACTGGTCAGTGTTTCTAGGTCTTTTCCATGGAGAGAACTAGGGAACATTTTTTAAGATAAAATTCATCATGAGTTCATAGTAATACTTTAGTTCACTAGATCACCAGTTTATTATAAAAGGATATAACTCAGGAACAGCCAGATGGAAGATGCATAGGACAAGGCATGGGGAAAGGGCAAAGAGCTTCGATGCCCTGAGAACACCACTTTCCGTAAAATTCCCTATGTTCACCAACCTAGAAGCCCCCAGTGATACTTCCAATTCAAGTTCAGGACCACATAATTTTTATCCGACTTCACCAATCCTACATTTGCATCTCCTTTCTCCCATGCTGAAAATCCCAGTTCTCAACAAAACCAAATATTTTTTGCTTTATCTCACAACACAAAAAAGACAATCTCAGCATAACAATGCTGACACTACCACCAAGGATTACTGAAAACAACTTAAAATGCTTTTTTCTTTTCTGTCCTTAAGGTAAAATCCACAATGGATTGTATAATCAATTTATTGTTTTAAAGTCACTAGAAATAGTTCCTTTTGTGAAGTTGTGCTACCAACTAGATACATAGTTACATTTTTTTTCATTTTGCTGTTTGATTTGTAGACATTGCTTTTGGTTTATAATTATGTAAACTCTAAAGTCAAATCTATAAGGACAGAGAAGTGTAGCTTTCATCTTTTTCCCTTGCATCCTGTTTATTTCCCAAAGGTAACCATTTAAGAGGTGTTCATTCTTTTATTTTTTAAAAAGCAGATATATGTATATGCTTAACTCCCCATCCCCTTCTTAAATAGTAGGAAACTATGCATACTTTTCCTCATCTTGTTTTTCATTTAATGATACACTCTGAAGAACAAACACTAAAGCAATTTAGATAGCTATTCCTCAATTCCTTGTATAGCCACATAGCACTCACTGTGTGGATGTATCATTGTTAATTCAAGCAGGGCCTGGCTAATGGAGATTTGGGTGTTTTCAGTCTCTTGCTATCACTGTTAGGCCAATCCGACAAAAGAGGAAGAACAAGGCTAAAGAATAACATGCCTAACTTCACAAAGATGGTAAGCATATTAAGATTAGATCTGGCTAGAATAGTAGAAAAACTCAAAGTAACATTGGCTTCAACATCATTTTTTTTTTCTCAAACATAAAAAGCAGGCAGGGCAGGGCTGGTATGGTGGCTCTGCTGCACTAGTTCCTCAGGGACCCAGGCTCCTTCAAACACATTGACTGCTTGACTATCATATTTCATGGTCCGTGGTGGCTGCTCTGACAATAACCGTCATGGCTACATTCTAGCCAGGAGAGAGAACAGGAAGGACAAAGACATAGGGCATGCTCTTGACTTTTAGGGACCCCTTTAGAAGTTGAATGAACTACACTCTGTTCTTCAACTATAGAAAGCAGTATAAGTGACTCTACACCTGTGATCACACTACAGCTAGTGTGATCTCAGTTATACTGTCTCTTCGCCATGGAATAAAGTGGTCTATACCTGTGCTCCCTCTAATCCCATGACAGGGGTGGGGTGGTGTGCTTCTACTCCTGTGGTTATCTCTTATCTACCCCCAAGGGTGAGTTCCTTGACATACAAACTTTTCTAGGCCCCATGGTCCTCTCATCTATACCCTGGGTCAGTGCTTTAGTTCTTCATCCATGTTCTCAAAGACTCTGATGGTTCTTACAATAAATGTTCTAACTCTCTAATGGCTCCTCCAACTGCATGAACCACAACCGTAAATGTCTCCTAAACCAAGCTCATTACTCTCCTTGCACCACTTAAACCTGTGGCTCCCACCTGTTTTCTTGGCTGAATTAATAGAATGATCTTCGTCCAGAATGTCAGTTGGCCTTGGGCCCTCCCTTTGCCTCCAGCCCAAATACAAACATAAAGAGCTGAATACCCGGGAGTGATTCTTTGCTTTAATTTGGGCTCTCGTGAACCCCTTGTTGTCTACACAGTAGTTCGGCCTCACGAGTCCTCTTTTGCTTAAATCATTTCTGCAGGTCTCTCTTACTGGTCTTGCTATCTGCTTTTTTCTTTCTGCCACTCCCACTTGCTGCCTGAAGTGACTTCCTAAAAAACAAAAATTCAGCAAAATATTAACAGCGACTTTAACTCCGGAGTGGGGACGGGAAGAAAGGCTGGCTTGGGATATCAAAGAGCTTCTATTTCCAAAACGTTTGGATTATTTTTTTACAATGAAAGTGTATTTTTTTAATATTCAGAAAATTAATGGATCAAAAACACTTGTTAGCTACCTTCTGTGTTTAGGATACATCCAAACTTCATTTGGTACTCCATATCTTCCCCCAAAAAGGCTCCCTCTCTCATTCCACATACCAGGTAATCTGACAGTGCTGGATTTCCCCGTTCCCAACTATGCCTAGCTTTTCTGCCTATCATGCCAGAGTTTGCTGACTCCTCCCTCCATTTACCTCAAGACCCCAATCAAGTACATTGTCTCCACAGCCTCTGCCCTGACCCCAAAGCCCCCTTCTGTCTGCTCTGCCTTGGCGTTCTCAGGGCTCAATCTTCATAAATGGATTTGATAACAGAAATCAGATGTTTATCAAATCTTTGAGAAGGACGAAGAAACATGAGTCAGGGACAACATTGGAATTATTGGATTCAAGAGTAATCTGCTGAGGTTGTCATCCAGGCATCAGAACGCTCTGGCCACAACCTATCATCCATGAAGCTGAAGATCCGATGTTGGAAGGCTGGTCTAGTCACTCCGACTGGTCAGTGTGTCTCCCCAACCTTTCTTATCAGCAGCCACTAGAACAGAAAGATGACTCTACCTCACTCTGACTTCCAAACGGAACAGGCATTCAGATTCCTAGCTCAAAGGAATCTAGTAATTTTCAGCTTTCTAGCCTCTACAATGAAGGAAGAGCATAAAAAGATGTGGGACAGAAATTGAGGGCCAACTGACAGTGACATGGATACTGTTAGAAAAAGTAAGAGCAGTGTAATCAAAGGTACAGGCAGGCCTTGACTATCAGGCCAAGCAAGTTTGGACTTAACCTACCTAAAGATAAAGGGTTGGCCATGATGAAGCAACTAGTCTGTCAAAGCCAAAGGCAATGTAGAAGCCAACCAGGGCTTTGAAGGAGATGGGGAAGATAAGGATCTGAGAGACATCAAAACACATGTTTACAAATTGAGCTTTCAGGATAGGATTCCAAATCATATTCTGAGTGTAACTCCCCTGAAATCTCCCAGTGTGCTTTGGTTCATAGACTATAAATTGCCCTAAAGTCATCTATGGGGAAATGACCATCAACATCACTCTAAAAAAATCCGTGACAACAATGTTTTAGGAATACATAGGACACAACATACTTCAATGTTCTCCTTTCCTCAACAGGTTTATTGCCTTTTAAGAAAATTTTTGTAAAATATAAATACAAAGGCAGAGAATTTACTTACAAAGTTAAAACACAGATTTCAAACATAAACACACAATTCAGAAAATTTTAGTTTTATGTACATTTTCAAGCAACCTCAACATATTATGTTAGTTTTCAATATTTTACAGGGTACAGAAAAAAATAGCTCAAAGTCTTCTTTAAATAAGAGCATAAAATGTTTAAACATATAAACAATCCGGTTTGATGCGTGAAAACTAATTTCACAGCTTTTAAATTAGGATATAAAAGTTTCATACAATTAGTTGTTGTGTGTGGATATGGTTTGAATTTATATTACACGCTACTGGATCACATCCAATAGCATTTACCTGGCCCGAGCAGGTACTCTGTAAACAAAACAAAATTACAACATCACCAAGTGCCTTCACCGAATTCACTCCCCCAAACCAACCACTGTTCTGACCACACTCTAAACAGTTATGGCCTCTGTCATTGGAGATTTGTATGAAAGTAAGCCAAAGTGTGGAGCAACTTTTCCTCATTTTTTTCCTTAAAAAAGAAAAAAACGCAAATGTTCCAAGTAAAAACAAACATATCCCAAAGCATGTGTGCACTGAAAAGTAAAGAAACATTGTAATAACTTCATAAAAACTGACTTAAAAGTTTAAAAAGAAAAAAACATGTTTCTAAGTCCTTCCGACTGGAGTCATTTCTCTTATATAAAGAAGAGATATTTTCATATGTAATAGTGTCCTTTCTTTACAGAAATAGTCGTATTATGACACATATGCACAAGGATTAACACTATAACACACTGTACACGGCAGGCCTGGCGAGCTCACCAGTAGTCATCCGAGACCATGTCGCTGGGGTGTAGCCACTCCATGGTCGAGCCCAGCAGAGTCTGAAGCTCGCTAGTGAATTCAACCAGATCTAAGAGCTCCTTGCTCTCAGGGTTAAAGGCTTCCAGGTCTTTGGAGCAAGAGAACAAGAGACTTGCTGAAACTTGCCGGTAAAACTCCGCCTCTGCAATGGTGACAATTTCCACATTTGGGAAATTGCAGCGGAATATACGGGAGGACATTTTCAATTTCTTAAGCACATCAGAAAGCAACAGCCAGTTTCGAGGCCTACAAAAGAGAAAGGAAAGTGGTTCAAATTTCTGGCAAAATTAAAAGTGCTCTCAACT
>NW_006441063.1:1636162-1646166 GCF_000325575.1 Pteropus alecto | reverse complement strand
GAACTCTGGATTCATCTGGATTTATTAAGAGACCATCTAGGGAGGACCAATCAACTTAGCCAGAAGCAGGAGCAACACCTCTGAATGAGACGGATCACAGGCTGCCCTCAGTGCTGCTGGTGCTGATGGAAACCGACAGGTAACAACTTGCTCACTCAGCTCTGGCCACAACTCAGGTCACCATTCTCCAAGTGAGTGCTCTGCTTTAGTCACTGGGGAAAGCCAGTCTGTATCCCAACCATAGTCATCGCAAGCTCCTCTTTGATCTCTCCTCTTCCCCTCCCCTCATGAATAGAGCATTATAAACACAGATGGCTGGCTGGCTGGCTTTCCTTTCCTTTCCCATGCCTCCCCCACCCAGCCCTCAATGCTTTTGAGAAGGAACACTTTACATTCCTTACATACACCCTTGCTACAGTTCATGATTTCTATTACTAATAAAATATCACTGTGATGACATACATGCTTATAGCCTCAGAGCCCTTAGAAGAGGATGTTACTCATTAAGCACTGCGGTCAACACAGCACAGAACACAGTCTCCTGACATGTACACCCCAAGGCCTTGGTCACAGGAGCACAGTGGCCCGACCATAGGAGCCATACTGGATCTAACCAAATCTGATGATGACACACAAGATCCCAGGTGCCATATAATACTTTTCCTAATCTTATACAAGAAGAGGATATATTATCAACATAGTCCAGTAGACCTCAAGTGCCTTGAAAGGCTCCTATGGTGGCCTATGAGGAAGCTCCTAAGAAGAAACCCTTCCCAAAGAGTTTAGTGACTGAAAGATCCACGTTGCTGACTCTTAGTGAAATTCTAGTCACTGACTTCAATGTCTTTTGAGCTCTGGGGGTGTGTTCTGATGGGAGCAGTTATATTATGCTGTGGCCTAACCCCCATCCCACGTACACAGCTTCTGGAAAAGATCTACTGCATTTCACAGACACTTAGGCATTCATTCACCCCACCCATCCATCCTTATCTGCTTCAAGGGATTTCTAACTCCTGCCACCCCAAGAACATCTGAGCTAGTCCTCAATCACATGATGACCGTACTCACCCCTGAGCGACGGACACCTGGATGTTATAGCATGGTAAGAGGGGGCTTTCTGAAAATTCAAATTCAAACACATCACTGTAGGCCTCATCGTCGTCATCCTGGTCCTCTGGCCCTGGGGGGTTTGCTAAAACATCATATCCGCTTTCATCATCTGGTTCTAATGGAGGGCAAACAAGGAAGAGAGAAAGAAATCAGTAAGCCACAGCAAGACTTAAGTCGTTGTCAAAAAAGGACTCTTTAAAGATTCTTTCTCAACTGAGCTACCCTGCTTACAGCACCCACCACCCACCACACCCCACCCACACCAGAGAAATATTCTGTAACTCATTCACCTCCCCCTGAACTAAAAAGAACAATTCAGCTCACCACACACAGAGCTGCCATAAAACTCCCAAGAACCAGTGGAGTCATCGTCATTACGACCCTGTAGGTCATTTAAATAATCTGGAGAGAGAAAAACAAGATAAAACCCGTTGTTGAGAATCAAATGCTGTCAGTTAGAGGGCATCTCACTTCTTGTCCGCCCCATGATACTCCCTTTGTGCACTTTTCCACACTGTTCTCTGCTGTATCTGACCAAAAGCTACATACCTGCTCACCTGCCCTCCCAAGGGAGGGACCGCCCCAGCCCATCAAAACAAAATCTAGACTGGCAAGCTAGGAACTGTTTCAGCCCTCAAAGGCAAAAATAAAGTATGTATCACCAGAGAGTAGGGGGGAGGGGGGAGGTAGACGGGGTAAGGGGGATCAAATATGTGGTGACAGAAATCTAACTATGGGAAGTGAACACACAGTGTAAATATATATACCCCTTACTGTTAAAGTGTACAGCTGAAACTTACTGGACTTCGTTAACCAATGTCACCATAAAAAAAAAAAAGTATGTATCTCTTTGAATTGTGTATCTCCTTCTTTGATAGACTAACTTTACACTGCTTTTCCCAGTAAGCGAAACTTAAGGTAAACAAAGAGCTAGTGGCATTCTTTGGCCAGGAAGTGTGTGAAGTCACCATCTAGGTGTTTAAATATCATTTCTTGAACTTTGTCGTACCTGTTAAAAACTTTTCCATAAGTTCGCTGTGGGTCATTTTCATGATGGTTCTACCTGAGTATGTAGCCAAAGTAGGATCAGCACCATAGGAAAGAAGTAAGCGGACAATTTCCAAATGATCGTTCTCGACAGCATCATGGAGAGGCCTAGGATAGATACAGAGAGGAATTCAGCTTGTGCACACAATGCTTGCCTCTAATAATAGGCAAAATTAGGTGTGTGTATGCCAAGCCTCTTAGCAGCAGTATTTCACCGAGGAGGCATGTACGGTCACTGCCATTCCAGATAGGGAACCTGAGACAGTGACTGGCCCAAGGTCAAGCAACACCTCTTTACTGAATATTTCAGGCCCAATTCTCAAATGCAAATCTATCTTAATCCAGGGCCTATGAAGGAACACAAGCAAAAATGAAATCATATTCAATGAACTGTGAAGTAGCTAAGATAACTTGCAAAGAAAAAAAAACATCATTATGGAAACCAATACAATAAGCAATTGTTATATCATTAAAAAAAAAAAAGAAAGCCTACTCTTTTAAAAATAAACTAGGTGCAAAGTGGGACCTCTCCTGAAAGTCAAACCCCAACAGCTTAGAGAGCAATGATCAACCCTCAGGCCCAGAACCAGTCACTGGGAGGAGTTCTCATAAGGGTAGAGAGCCCTCCCGCCAATGTCGACTGAGGCACAAAACGCTGCCCAAAGTCCCATCGTGAGGGTACACTATTTGGAAACCATACTATACCAAATACATTTGTTTTGCTAATGGTATGACTGTTGGGTAAGGCATAGCACCACGCCTCCCGGTAGCACCCCACCCACACAACCGGGAAGATGCTCAGGCTGACTCAGACCCAGGCTTTGACCCATGAACCGAGGTCAAGGACAGGGTAGGGGCCAGACCTAGGGATGTGGGTGGACAGGGCAGGTCCTACCAAGCCAGAGGCAGTTGGCCCTGTCTGGATTCCTGGAACTGTCAGCTCCCATACATTTTAAGGGCTGTGCTTTGATTTAATAGATACTAATGAAGAGTTCAGGGTCTTAAAAGGCAACACTTCCAATTCAGGCAGGCTCAACATTTTCAAGGACTTTCGTCCCCGGGAGCATTGCAAACTTTCAAAGTTTTATCTGTATTTTCCAGAAACGTCTGGCCGATTCCATTTTAGAGGAAATCTAAAATCCACCATCAGTGTGCTTCCATGTCACTCTCTATCTTTCCTTCTGGGGCTCCCTGCATACCCAGAGAATCACTCACTACCTGTGCCCCAGCAGGGCCAGGCTGACTTCGAGACCCACCACAGACCTGGTTCCATCCTGGGCACTGCAGTTGACATCAGCGCCATATTCAAGAAGGTGTCGCACGATGTTCAACCACCCCCTAGCACAAGCTTCATGCAGGGCACAGTATCCAGCGTTGTCTCGATGGTTCACATCACAAATCTTATTCTCCAGACAGTATAAAACCACCTCCTGTGGGGACAGGAAGGGGAATGCCATCAGACCACCGCATCGTGAACTTTGTAAGGGTGGCCTCTCTATAGCTTGGCAGTACCCTCTTTCAAAGGCATACACATCCTTGGGTTCGAGAGCCTACTATGGCACAGGTAGGCAGTGGATGTCTTAGTGAGGGGGCAAGAACATGTGTGAAGGACTTTGTGATGGAGACAGTGTCATCTGGCTCTGCAGGCTAGTGACTGTATATGAAACCTGGCTCTGCTGCCCTAGTAGCCTGGCCCTGGGCCAGTTACCCTTGAACTTCTCCAAGTGTCCATTTCTTCCTCTGTGAGACAGGAGAATAAGAGGCTCTATAGGGCAGCTGAGAGGATGCAATCAGATAGCTATAAAAGCCCTCAGCCCAGGGCCTGGCATGGCCAGTATAAAACAGTCTGGCTGCTAACATCTTAGATAGCACATTGACAAGTACAGGGCACTCTCACTTGATGAGCTCATTCAGTAGGTGGTAGTGGATGACAACACAAGTTTAGATAAAAGTATGCACAACCGATACATAGACATTAAACCAGCTAGAGAACATTCCTCAACTTAGAGACAAAGGGATGCCCAGATTAGCTAGATCCTCACACCTCTGTAAAGACCCTAAAACAGAACCTGGGGCGCAAATGTTCCTGTTTGTATGTTAATTAGAGTAAAAAAGAGGCTTTCTCTATGGACCACACAGACCACCAAGAAATGATACAAAATGCTTCAAATAACCCCACCCTCTACCCCCTTCAGGAAGAATCAATATAACATTTTCATATTCACTTAAGTTAATGACAGGGATCTAATATACCACATACTGTAACCTACACATTTCAAGAACTAAATAAGTCCACCCTTGCCCCTTCTCAGAAGGTGTTCTGTGTCAACAGTTCGCATTAGAATCACCGTATTAATCTTACTTTTTTGGCATGTGAATATATTAATGTGAAATGCTCCCAGAAGCAGAGCAGTAACTTATTCCAACATTTTATTACGTTGACTAAGAAAGTTTTCAAACACACAGAACGGCATTTGCCACCAGAAAACGTATTTTAATCTTTTCCTACAAGTCATGCCCAGCAGAGCTGTCAGGTTCTGAGAGCTGGGATAGGCAGAGCCTGCAGGTGGTCCAACACATACTCCACTTGGTCAGGGCGAGCTGGATAGGGTCAGAGCAGACCTCCCTGTGACAACTCTTAAATAACTCATCTGTTAAACCTAAAACAAGGGTCATTCTAGCTATCCATAGATGTTGAGGTGGGTTCTGAAAAACCTTTCATGATCTTTTCGAAGACATGTCAATCACAGATGACCACTCACTTGGGAGCTAACTAGAATGTTCCATATACTCGCCCTTGTGAACCTAATGTTGCATGCTGGTAAATCTGGCCATCGGTGCCCTGTTGCTTCAGGTCACCGGAGCGGGTCCCTTCAGAAACAAGAGGAGGAAGAGAGACGGCATAACCACAAATGTGTTTCTTCGTTCGGATCCTAACCTGCCAGAAAACCCACAATCCTCTGGGCTCCCAGGCCACCTGCCCTGAGCCCTGGTATCTAGGATACCGCATGAAGCTGCTGCTCTTTTAGCAGGCCCTCACTAGCCAGACTCGAGTGGACGGCTGCAAGCTAATGAATTGTATGCCCCAGCCAGGGAGAGGCCCCGTCACGTGGCTCTGGGATCAGGTCTGAGCACCACTGACTGCTGTGCACAGATCAATTTACCCAGGTCCCGGCGGCCTGCCTGGTGTCCTGTCAACCAAGGGTTTATTTGCTGACAATTATGGCCTTCACCTGGAAACCTTCATCGCTACTAGGGCTGATTCAAGGGTACCTAGAAATGAAAGGACAGAAAAGCTGATGGGTAAGTCGACTCTTTTCCTGGAGGATGGCAATAGAGGTGGTAGTAACCCACAGCCAAGTCAGACATTTTGCCACGGGCTGTCCTAACTCATTCATGTTGATATCGCTATTTACATTGCACTTCTCATTTCCCGAAATGAGTATGTCTTCTGTTATCCCACAGTAATCTATGAGATATCAGAAAGGAAAGTGGTACTGTTCTCATTCTACACTTGGAGAAACTGAGGCCCAGAGAGGTTAAACCCCAAGTTCAATTAACATGAAGTACTAGACCTAGAACTCAAGTCTTTTGGTATCTGGGCAGATGGGAAGATTCAAAAGGCCCCAGAGGACTTCAGCTAGAGGGATGCAATCCAGACATGGCAAGTATCCCACAGGACCTCTCTGTTGGAGTCAAGCGGGCTAACTACTTTCTCCTAGCTGAGAGGGTGATTGGCTTCTAAATGGATGGCAACCTCTGTCATCAACAGTTGGAGGGAATGGTTAAGAGGCCAGCCAAGTCTGTCTACCCAATACATTTCTTGGTTTATTTTCTACTCTAGAAATGGGAGTGTTTGAAGGGCAGCCCACCCATTCCCAAACAAAATCAAACTGTTTTTGTTGGACAGTTCTCTGTTAAGCAGCTATAAGCTGAATGCCATTAACCACAAAATGTAACCATAAAGGCCATAAACCCGACATTGTTAATTAATTAAATGCCTCATTAACTTTTTTAAAAACATGATTTATTCAATTCATAGAAAATTTAACCATCACCACTAAACGCATAAGCATGTGGTTGCACACTGGCCTTTTAGCCTAAGAAACAGAAGCTTTGTTACTGGGGGGGAAAGGTTTGAGTGTCTCCGGCCATGCAAGTCATCTATTTAACACAGAGGGTGTTTCTAAACCTCAAGAACCAGATTAATGACATAAGGCTCAGACAGCCTCTTTACTGCACATGGTATCTTTAGCTAAGCAGAAAATAACAACTGGAAAGACTAACTTCAGGAAATTCTTCTCAGACTTTGTACATTCAAACTATACCTTTATCCCTTTACCAGGTTAAGCAAATTGTCCTTCAACTTTAAAAGATTTAGATTGCCACATTTCCTGACGAGCCATTATCCCAACATTTTAAATTTTGCCCAAAGAAATCCTAGAAAGTTGGGTTCAAAGTTGAAAGCTTTCATCTAGTAGTTAGATGCTCAGTGCTATAACTGGTGATCTGTGCAATTTACATATTGAAATTTACATTTGAAAGGGAAAAAAAAAAAAAACAAAGCAGTTGTCCTGACACAAACATTCCCAAGGCTTCATGTGCCATCAAACTTCCTGAGAGAGCCAACAAGGGTATCTTGAGGTCTCTGGGTCCCAAGAGTGACTGGTGGAAATGATGCGAAGATCAAAGGCAAGGCCAGGAATCCTGCAGTCCATGGCAGGTGGAGCAGGCTGCTCTCCTGCCCATCCCCCATCTCCAGTGTCTGCTGGAAACACAGTCCATTTTCTCAATCACGACTAGTAAAGAGCGAATGCTTGGCATGTGGAGTCTAGCTCAGTGTCATCTGCAACATCAACACTGATCTAGGTTCTACTGCTTTCAGCTCACCGGAAGCCAACTAGCTGCCACTTGGATTTCATGACTTAACTACCAGTTCTTTCAGAGTTCTCTCCAGGTAATTCAGAGATCTCCGGAAGGGCCATGTTGATACAAACAGCACATACAACCAACAATCAAAAATACCCCCAAACTAAGAAAGTGCTAGTGCTTCTAACTTCCTACCTACACAGTCATGCCTCAGGGGTAGGCTGGGAGTAGAGGCAGTCACACCAGGAAGGGTTCACTGCACAATGAACAGCAGCATGGTGCTGGCCAGGCTCTGGGAGCCAGGGCTCCGGACAAATCCTGTGAGCCCTCAGCCAAGCCCGTGCCAGCATGAGTCCTGCCACCCCGGCACTCATCCACACCTCCACACTCTGCCTGCTGAGCGGCATTTTATTTTCACCATTCAACTCCCAGAGGGCTGATGCCAGCATTAAAAAACGCCTTTGCCTTGTAGGCTATTACATCACAATTTCAACTGACAAGCGTGGTGGGGGAGCTGCACAGGGCAGAGGGAGTAATCTATCTCACAGAGGTTTGGAACCGTACAAAGGGCAATTCCAATGTGAGCCAGTCCGAGAGAGGAGTGGGGTGGGTGAGGAGTGGGGGCTGGGCTTTGGAGCCAGACTACTGGATGGTTACCTGTACAAGTTGTCATTTAACCCTTCTGGGGCTCAGTTTTCTCACCTAAAAGCGGGATAATCCTAGTTATTACCACACAGAGATGTGGAAAAGGTGAAATGAGTTACTTTGGATCATACAGGCTTAGAAAGATATAAGCTATCTTTCCATCTATATTGCTACAGCAATATAGGCTATTGTCATCAGCAATGCTGGGTAGAGATACGCAGGCGAGGGCAGCGAGTTTGGGGAAAAGCCTGAGCTGTCTCCCTCCTCAGCACTGGGCTCCCTTGCCCTCTTAGAGACTACTCAGGTCCTCCCCACCAACCCCTACCAACACAGACATTGTCTGCCCACAACTCAAGATAGAGCTAACAATTTCTCTCCCTCTTGCTAATCAGAATCCAAAGGGGCTCTTTAAAATTCCCCCAGTCGTCAAGCGTTGGGTTATGTCAGATTTTATATCAGAGATAAGTGAGCAAGATCGGAGGATGCCAAGCAGCCTACCTGCCTGAACACGAACTGAACATCAGAGAGGCCTTTCTTTTCACACTGCGATTGAACAAAAGCCACCAAAGAGACAGCTGTAGAGTGGGGTTAACGCAAACATCCTGTGGGATACCCAGCCAAGCACCCTGATGTGGAGGGGGCCAGGCTCTGAGTCCCATCGCCTCCCCTGCCCTGTATCCCCCTCAAACCTCAAGGAATAGTAGTAGCCTGTAGTTTCTGGATTCAGGGCACCCCCAAAGACACTCACCTCATAGCCAAGCCGGGCGGCACGCTGCAGGAGGGTCTCACCGGCATTCTTATTGACAATAAGTCTCCGTGCTTCTGGGGGCATCGGGCGCGACTGGGTGGTCTCTGGAGGGGAGCTCGAGCATGGCAGCTGCGAAGACTGGGAAGCTGGTAGCAGTTGTTGCAAACGGTCAAAGGGCTTCTGGTCCTGCTTGGCTGGTGACAGATCATAGTCGGAACTGGGCTCAGGCCGCTTTCGGAATCTCCGGACAGTCACCTATCACAAAACCAGGCAGTGCACACATTTAAGGCCACCTTCCATAGCCACCTCTTCCCCGAGGTACACACCCAAGCAGAAGGAGGCCCTTTTTCCTTTCCTTTGTTTGTGGGAGGGGATTGGGGCCAAGGGTTTCATTCTTACTAGTCTGAAACTTCACCACTACCCAAGAGATGTGCCCTGTAGGAAAGGGGAGTGACATTTGGGGGAGGAGTCCAAGAAAAGGAAAACTTTGTCCCCAGAAGCAGAGCAGCAGGCAGGCAAGATGTGCATGTCCAGGCCCAGGGGGGAGTGAGGGGCCAGAGGTACCTTGCCATCAGCATTCTCCACGTAGTAGTCTCCCGTAAGCGACAAGCCCCGCCTGGGCTCCTGGGGGATCAAATGCTTGGTTTTACACAGTCTCTTCCCGGATGGTTTCTCGCTGGTGTCGGTGTATTTTTGCAGCAGGGAGGCAGCCTGGCAATCCTCTTCTTCGTCTGTGCACAGCACATCTGTCTTCTGGCTTTCTTTAATTTTCTGATGTTTGGCAGGCGGCCTCGAGGCTGGTGTGCAGCTTGGCTGAGTCTGCTTTTTGCCGCTTGCATTGGTGGATGAAAGGCTCTTCATGGGCGGAGAGCCCGAGAACACAGGCAAGCCTAAATCCGGAGGGGGTGGTGGGGGTTGGGGAGGGGGAGAAAAAGCAGGCGTTACACAGTTGTAGCCCGTGCAGAGAGAAAAGCTCATTGTTAGCACTGATCACTAGAGTAGCTTCAGTTTCTAAAGATATACCAATTATGTTTTCCAGGCATTAATATTTTAATTACCCCACATTCAAACAGCAAATAGGTTAACCCACAAAATGCCAAGTGGCAAGTTTCTTCAAAGGCCTGGGACAAGAGGGTAGAAGCCAGACCATTGTGCTTTATCATCTCCACTCCACTGGGCCTGGGTACTTATGACTTGGTGACCAGATGCAGCGTGAAGGTGGAGTAAGTAAACTGGCAAGCCCCTGGGGTCACCCAAACTTCCTGCCCAGCCATAAGCTGGGTAAGAAGCACCCCAGGAGGTCAAGCTCCTTCCTCTCAGCTGTGTTCCTCACTGTACATTCCAGAAGGAAGTATGGAGACTGTAATGACATCATGAAAGAACTCCCTGCCCACTACCTCGGTCAACTTCTATGGCACTCAGGTCTCCGCAAGGGTCCTTTCCCACAGAGGGCGAGTGACCCAGTCTCCAGGAGTGGGGCAGGCTGTCATGGAGTGGCCTCACCGTACCTTGTTCATTGTCACTGGACTTGAGAGACTCTTCCAACCAGCTTCTGTTGCCTTTGGTCTCTGCCCTTTTCCTGCTG
>NW_006441063.1:1632602-1636099 GCF_000325575.1 Pteropus alecto | reverse complement strand
TGCCGGCCAGGTTTGCTCTCTGCTGCTGACACCTGCTGCTCCCACCGTTCTCTAAGGTGCAGCAAGTGGCGTTGTTTTTTAGGATGGAGCCCTGTTAATTCAATGCACACCTTCAGGTTGGTCAGCTCATTATAATGTGGGTCTTCTAAGTGGTTAGAGGAATTGTTTGTCATTTCCCTCTCAGGCCAGTCATCTAATGGAGAAATAACTACAAATTAATCAAAAAGCCCCCTGGGGGGGGAACAAATTGTCTTATGCATTACTAATGGGGGTGGGGGAGGGGAGGGGGTGTGTCACTGTCTCTGCTACAGCTTCTCACCAAGTCTTGGGAGGGGCCTATTTATCTTTGGCCATCTTCCCGGCCAAAAGATCTTTCCTGCCTCTGGCTTTGGGGGAGGGAGGTGTGAGCGGCTTCCCCAGGGCTCTAGGGTGGGACTGGAAACATCCAATGCACCACCCTGCGACTTCCCCAGGGACCCTCCAGTGAGAGTGGAGGCAAGCCAGTCCACCTGTGGCCAAGCAGGCATCTAAAGCAGACCAAGCTCACCTTTGGAGACGCGTCTCCGTTTGGCTTTCAACAGAGGGTCCTCTGGCAGCTCTTCCACAGTGGTCTCAGTGTGGGTGCTGTCACCTGAGACTTTGCGCTTTCTGTCCAGCCGTAGGGTAGGGCTGTGTGGCATGTCCATGGCCACCTGCTCTGTGGGTGGCTCAATCACAGGCTGCCTGTCCATGAAGTACTTCTCCATGGGCAAGTCTTTGTCCTCCGAGGTTTCAAAGGGGTCATGTTTGTTTCCACCACTATATTCACCTGGTAAGGGGGTGGGGTGAGGAACAGTAACACAAAAATGAAGGCTCAAAGGTCACCACAAGAAGGCAGGATCTGGGAAGCAGGCGGGGCCCTCCATGCCTAAGGTAATTTGCTACCAACGGACCTTTCTGTTGTCACTGGGGGCCTCACACACTGAAAGCACAAACCCCTCAGAAATAGAACAACCCACAGGAAGGGCAGCTGAAGACGATCAGGTGGTAAAAGCAGTCAGTAGGGTGTGTGTCACAACTTTTTATTTCTACCTTTTTAGAGTTGGGGCATGAGAGAATTAAGGATATGAGGCATCGACACTTTTTTTTTTTAAGTGTAAGATGAAAGAACTTCCGGCCTGCTACATCCCAGTCGGTTAACTTGGATGGTGCTCAGGTTCCCCCTCCGGGGTCCTTTCCCAGAGGATGGGTGACCCCGTAGCAGCAAGATCCAACCAAGCCAGGGCTGACCCTCTCTGTTAACATTGGTTGAGGTCATTATTTTGAAGTAAAAGGATGGTGTAATAATGAGACCTAATATCACCTAAACATCATCTACAGAAAGGATAATACCAATGTTCACTTGGGCAACAGGTGAGATGACAAAAGAACAGGGATGGGGGAGAGTATTGGGAGGCAAGGAAGCTGGAAGTCCAAGGACACTGGAAAGAGAAGTGTGATGCACACACAGGGTCAGGGGTAATGTTAAAGAACTCAACCTGATCACTGTACATCCCTCTGTCCTCTTTTGCACATCTGCGGAGGGGAAAAGCATACCATCACAACTAAGGGGCTGCTCCCGTTTCTTGTCCAGGAGGAAAGCCCTTGAGATCCTGTCACTTCAGTAACACCACGCATACCTACAAGGACGAAGTCACTCCACCTGGCACTCCTTTGTGCCTTCCCTCACATGCAAGCATCTAAAGACATTCCAAAGACAAGAAACTGCCCCCTTCACCATCAGGTATGTCTTTTATATGCTAGGCCAGCACTTGCTAAACTGCTCACTCGAATACCACCTGTGCCACTTCTGCTCCTGCTGCTCAATGTGATGTCCACTTGGGGTCTTTCCTTAAATTGCCTCAGCCCAACATCTCTCCCTGCTTTTGGTCTAACCTAGGAAATAGCTCATTGACTGCTTTGCTGCTCGCATTTTTTCTAATATACAAATAATTCCGTAGCCATCGAGGTGACATCCAGATGTTCCCACAAGATGACCTTGCATATCACCAGAAGGAACTTGGTATTTTGGTAACACTGAGCTAAGTAAAGCTGCCCAAATCCATTTCCAGATAAAATCATAAACACGCTCCACATATGCCGATGCCATTCCTCTTCCTTTCCCCAGAGTCCACTTCACACTATCACCCCTCACCTTCAGACCAGCCACGTTGGTCCACTGGTCAGTGTTCTCTTGGGGGCATTCCCAGCACTGAGTGGCAGTCAGCTGTGGAGACAAGTGTCTCCCTGGCCTTGGCTAGCCTGTGCTCTTAATGGTGGAAGGAGCCCATTCACCTCCTCTCGGAGGGCATCCTAAGGTGGGACAGACAGTGCCATGTCTACTCTTGCAAAGGATTGATGGATCTGCCCAAACTGTGCAGGTCTTTCATCATAGCAGCGCCTCAACACAAAGCTGGTAGCAGCCAGAGGAAATCCGTAGCTCACCCAAACCTCTGGCCTGTAGAGAAAGTGGCTGCAACTCTCACTCCGGCTGCTCTATGACCCTCTTAACAGCTCTGGCAGTAACAGCACCACTTTACAACTTGGCCCCCTTCAGTTGTAAAGTGGGAAATATTACTGCAAGCCACCTCCTGGGGTGGGCTTCATAAAATTTGGCCTAACCGGCAAAAGAGAAAGTCGGGAGAAACGGCTTTAACAAAAGGACACCAAGACTCTCAGACCAGCTGGAATTTCAGCCCCCATATGTATGTGAGGGATGTGAGCCCTCCTAGTTATATTATTTGAATTCTCTTGTCCAGTCAGCTGTCCCAGAAAGCCCCGTGGGAGGGGCTGGGGAATTAGTGTGTCCAAATATAAGGGCTATCTTATAAACTACCATTGCAATTCTAGAATTAATTTTAAAATGTACTCTCTCACCTACAACCCCTTTAGGTAGGAAAGATGGTTCAAACCAGGTGGTTTGAAAGCAGAGGTGACTAGGTGATTATGACAGAGTGCCTCCCAGAGTCACAATCAGGCAGCAGCTCGGCCTGGTGTAGGGCCCTGCCCTGAATGGGGCTGCACTGCCCTGCTACCTCTACGCGTACCTGGGATGTCTCCCGATTAGATTAAAAATTACTTCCACATTTTATGTTTTAGCTCCAGGTCTCGTAGTCATCTGAGTTTGTTACAGTCCCAATCCTGCCTAAATAGGCACTTTCCTCAGGGAGATAAGTTTCCCCTTAATGACAAACTTCCTTCTCAATAGTGAAATTACTTTCTATCTCAACCACCTGACCTTTTGCTACAGGGCCCACATTGCCCACCACAGAAAACCACCTGGAAGATGTAAGATGATTTATTTCACAGGTGTTGGCAGGCAATGACTGACTGGGGACATTTCCCTGCTCCTTGTTGAACGAGAGCACCCTATAAGGCGAGTCCTTTCCGTCTCCTCTAGGCTTCCCATCTGATAAAGCTGCCTAGGTGCTGAGAGTGCCCCTTCGCCTGCCAGAACGGGGAGTGCACCACACATCTGC
>NW_006441063.1:1619543-1632592 GCF_000325575.1 Pteropus alecto | reverse complement strand
TCCTGCTCAGCCAGGGATGGCACTCTTGTGCCTCACCTTCCAGACAGTCCACTCCTGCCTTGTCCCCAGAGACCCCACAGTATCATCTCTGTGATACCTCACCCCAAACTGAAATTTCCCACCCACAGAGAGCTTAGCTGTTTTCTTCCCCATGTCACCTCACCTGAAGATCTTCTCCCAAACTAGTTCCATCCACCCTTTCCCCAGCCCCCAAGTCTCTCAGGACAAAGATCTCAATTTCCCTCAGTGACACCTCCAATACCTTACTTAGGCTAGTAAGAATCCTGAAGAACACCCATCCTAACTGCCCAAGATACACATGGCCACCAGTTATAGGGGAGACTCCAGGTCACATTCCTGCACACCAGACTTGGAGCTCCTCAATGAGGCTATCCCAACCACAACTCCCATGATTACCCTTGGGGGCAAAGGAGATGGAGATGAATGAACAGGGTCCTAACCATCATGTTCCGCCATCGTTGCTACTTTCGGCCCTTCTAAAAGTGGGAAGCCATGTGCCCTTGGTCACTCAATCTAAGCAGACGTGACTGTGGCCAGGCTGTTCATGTTTTAACACTCGATCCCTGTAGCACAGTCATATGACTCAGCACATACATCCCATAATTTATCATGGTTATGCCACAGCATTACTTCACAGAAGCATCACCATGGCAACATTTACAAGTCACCATGGCAACAAAGCACCCTCACCATGGGTAAGCCATGCCCAGTGAGCCCTAAACAAGGTTGGAGGGTTATCCATAACTGAAAGTCTCTCCTCTGCAGATAACTATAGCACCTCCAGTAAAGGTTAACAGAAGAAGCAGGGGCAATCTCTGTTCCAAACTCAAAGGAGTTTATAAAACATGTAGGTGCTTGGACAGAATAGAAGTCTCCTTAGTTAAGAACTTTCATAAAGCCTTTTGACTCAGGTTTCTTTCAGTTCCTCCCCAGGCATTGCCACTGAGTAAGTCCTGGGTCTGCCCCCATCCAAGTAGCTGGCAAGGGAGATAGTCATTCTATGTTCGAGACAGTCATTCCATCTTCAGAATGCCACTGATAGTTCCTATTAATAAATTTCCAAGTTTGAGGAGCCTCCTGGTTCATTTATTCAATTTCTAAAATAAAAAATTCACTCAGCCACCCCTATCATCACAAAGAATAAATGAAAATCCTGGCCACTGTGTTTTCAAATTAATTCACTTTTCTTAAGCAAGCCCCTCCCAACGAGATGCTGTCTTAGAAAGCTCCTGGTGCCTCCAGGAGCAGAGGGCTGCCTTGGAAGAGGCAAGATGTCTGGAAGGCATCCTGTACCCCTCTTTGTGACCCCTACCTGCCCCAGCTCCCATGTACTTAGAAGCTTAGCTCTCAGCTACACTGACACTCACAAGAAGAGAACCTGAAAAGGGAAGCAGTGTGGAGCAGGGCCCAAGCCCATGTGGGCTCAAGACACAAGGGCCAAAAGGACAAGAAAGCCCATTAATTTGCAGCTGAATGGATCCAGCCCTTGCTGTCCCCTAGATAAGGTGACAGAAAGGACAATGGCTCCTCTAGATTCCTCCTCTTAACCAACCACAAGCAACAGAAAACTGGGGATGGCGACTTACCTCCTCTGTTCCCTAATCTTTAAAACTGAGCCTCTTACCTTCCCCAACCCTTGTCTTGCTTTCACTGGCCATTTATTGCTCGTCGGAAGATGTCATAAATGCTCCAGCAATAGACCTCATTGGTCTGAGCTTGGAGGGACTTGGGGAAAGTCTTCCTGAATCATCTAGGGCTCAGACCCTGCTCCTCACCAGCTACACTAAGTTCTCATCTCTTTCCTTCAGTGGGAAAGATGGGTAAGGACACAAACTTCTCTCAGAGGAAGGCTGGGGTGAGGCCAGAGATGTGAAGGGCATGGGTAACCCAAGGTCTGGCCATGTTACTGAAAAATCAGAGGCAGAGAAAGAAGACTTGAGGCTGGCTAACTTTCTGCTCCCTTCCTCCAGCCTTCCTCATCATCCACCCAGAAAAGAGAGGGATTCTCCCTTGCAGGCAGTTCCCTGCTCCTCAGGGAAGCACCTACCCATTGACCTTGCCCACTTGTACCAGGTCTCCAGGTCTCCCAAAGAGCTGGCATTCTGAGGCACCTCAGAAGAGAAGGGATACATGCCTGCTGTTATTATCAGCGAGGAAGAAAGCTTTCTTTGCTGCTTTACTCAAAAGCGGCCTGGACCCTCCTTTTTCCCGTATCAATCCAGTGAGGTGGAGGTATAAGGACACCTTTACTTCAGGCACATCAAGAATCTCTGCCATTCAGGTGAGGCCGCCACTGACTAGCAACAGAAACTTCCTTCTTCAAGACTAACATAGAACAAACTGGTCCTGGTTGTGGCCTACCCAGAATCCTGGCCATGGGCCCTTGTTTGACCCCAAGGATGAGCTAGGGGAGGGGGAGGAGCAGGAGACTGTGCTCTAGGCAGCGAGAAACATGCTCTTTCGGACCATAAATTCTCCCAAACTCCATTAGGCACCAATGAACTAAGTGTGCATGGGAAGGTCAAAGCTATGACGACCAATGGCACAGAGCTCACGAATGCACCCATCATCCCCAACAGTCCTGTCTCAGTAGGGTTTTGAACATTCATCCAGACGCCCTAATTTACTATCACCAACAAGGTTTCTGAGAGCTGGAACGTGCTACAGGCCTCAAATGTGCACACATTTAAGAAACAAGGAAAAAGACCTTTTCCACTTTTGGCCAACACATCTTATCAGGCAGGGAAGTCTTGTCAGCAAATCCCGAAGCCCACCACAGCAGGAGACCAGCTATTGGGACTGAAGAGTGACTTGAGGAAAACATGAGCTTTCTATCTACATATTGCCTCCAAAACATAATACACCCTGTCTGGTGGGAAGAATCCCTTCATTTATACAATTCCCTTGGATTGTGTGGACTCCCAATGATGACAAACAAACCCACCAGAGAAAATAATTATGCCTATCTTTACTGTGCCTTCATCATCCTTCATCCCATTTAAACAAAACTTCTGCCTTTGGAGGGAGAATACAAGTATTAGATTGGAGGGAGAATACAAAGTGACTAGATTGTCACTTTGGGGGGTGGGGACCACCTAGGGCTGGAAGTGTCATTCCACTGCTACAAAACAAAACAAAACAAAAAAAAAAACAAAAAAAAACAAAACAAAAAACCAAAACAAAACAAACAAAAAAAAGCAAAAAACGTTATCTACACCTGCTACAAAATAGAACATAGATGTACCACTCTTATACTTAGTCTCCCACTGCCATTCCTCTGCTATATTGTATTAGACTATTAGTATTTCTCTAGAAAAGGAGATGTGTTCCAGGAAATAATCTTTCGTAAGTGCCTCATTCCTGGATGCCACAATGTTCCAAAGGACAATCAGCCCTTCCTTCCATGGATGGCCAAGACTGGCCTGTTTCTCCGAGTAGCTGCCAACTGGACATTGGGCCATGATAAGTGCATTACTTCCTTTCACCTCCTTCAGCTCTGGGAATAGTCGCCCCATTTTCACCAACGTGGTACCACAAACAAGCCACTTGGGTTTACTCACATCTCTCATTGTCGTTCTGGTCGGCAATGGCCTCCTCCAGGGCGACCGACTTTGGCTTTTTGTCCTGATTTCCTTTCAACCTTTCCCACTCGGCAGGGCTGAATTTGCACACCTCGGAGTCTTTGGTTGTTGGGTGGCTACCCTCTCTCTCTTTCATCTCCAACTCTGAGAAGCGCATCATTGCACGCTAGAAAGAGAATGGAGATGGGAAAAAAAACACCTTACCATAAAAGCTATTTCATTTGCCTTACCTTAAAGGAAAGTATTTTCAAAGAAAAGTTTGCCCAAAACCAACCACAATTTATGATACAACCGAGGTATTTTAAAGTTTAACGAATAAAAATTTAAGAGTATCTATATGTAAGTAATCACACATTCTTTATTCATAAAGCCATATGTATAGATATATATGCGGTGTGTATGTATATCCATACATACACTATTGCATAGAGACAGACATTCTCTTTTGAAGGTAAATAAAACAAAACAAAAACACAACGCAAAGAAAACAAAACAAAAACACAACAGAAAAGAAAACAAAATGCACAATGAATAAAGACGACCATGGCCCACAAACTTCCCTTTGTATATTTGGAAATGAAATTTAACTCAAAAGGTTTATGTAAGATTCTAGTAATAAAAATTTGAAGAACTGACCTCACAGTAAGCAGCGGGTAGACATAAAATACTGTCCTCTTGTAATCCTTCCATCTATGTAATTAAAATGGGCACTCAATGGATCATTTAGATAACTTCATCCATTTTTATAAGCATAAACTAAATTTTTTTCTTAACATTGCAAAACAATTTGGCTTTATTTATCTTTTAATTAAAAAGTAAAATATCTTAAGGAAATTCCTATACAACATCTATCATTCACTAGCAAGTTAAATACATACTCTATTCCTTTAAGCAAGCTTTTTTTTTTTTTTTGGTGAAAAAAAATTGCGCGAATCCCACAGACATGCGGCTGCTACACACCTCCACCAAGTATCACGTAAGGCATTCTAAGCAGCACTTCTAGGTATATTTGTTAACATACAATAACGGCAGAGAAATCAAAGCAATTGATAGGTAAACATCATGCAGTCTTTAGATAGCCTTCACAATAATTAAAACTTACATTATCAGCAATCGAATGAAGTTCTCTTAAAATCTACAGAGTAACTTAAAATAACCAGACACATGAACCTAAGTGCTACCACTCACATCCCCTTACTGGCCACATTTCATACATTTAAATTACCATAAGCTTCATTAACCAAATCTGCCCAGTGTCCTGCCCTACTATATTCCCCCAGTCCTCTTTACACATTAAAAAAAAAACTGACAACTGGTAACATTACTGAAATTCAAGTGGGGGGCTCACCTGCAATGCCCGCTGCTCCCGGCTGAGCTGACTGGAATCTGCATACAGTTCAGTAGTGACACACTTGAATCTGTCACCCACGTAACCAGCGGAGTTGGCGATTCTCTTTGCCAGCTTAGATGGCTTCGGTTTCAGCACTTTGCCATCATTTGATTCTGCCTCATCAGTTCCATCTTTGGTATAGGTGGGGGTGATGTCCACACTCGGTGGGGCACCGCCCACACAAAATGGTTTGGGATCCTCTTGGGTTTTACCAAAAGTTACAGCAGGGCCATCGCTCCCCAGAGTTGGCTCCAGGAATGAAGTGGAAACTGGCATCCCTAGGTTCTCTTTGTTGGTTCCTGCTGGAACATTCTCCTTGCTTAGGCTGAAGACTGATTGGCCCGGAGCCTGTTTGAAAGTATAGGCTTCGTGGAAGTCACTGATGCGCCCCAACTCCTCTCTAAGGGTGATGAAATCACGGTGTGGCTGCAGGGCTGGGTCAGTCGAGGGCTTGGTGGGCTCAGAGCTCTGGCCAACACTCTCAGCTCCAAAGCCAGGTTTGGACACGTTTGCATCAGTTTTAGCATCTGGCTCTTCTCGAAGGAGGTCTACATAGACAAGCTTGTCACTTTTGACAACAGTTTTCCCTTGATTCCAGCTGGAGCTCGGCTTTAGGTTCTTGTCGCTGGGGACATCTGGATGTAACTTAGTGTTGCTAGCTTCCAACATCTCAGAAAAGCGGTTCCGGAGGGTTGGGTCCTCATAGCGGGGTCTCTCATGGGACCGGGACCTCCGCTCGGGTTTCTCCTCTTTCGTGATCTCTATGGGAGTGTGAGGTATCAACATGGGATGCACCATGCCCAACCCCAGAGCGTCTTGGTAGGTCACAAACTCTGGCCGGCCCGTGGGCAGCCCATAGGGCAGTCCAGGCTTGGGGGCAAGGTGCCCAGGAAAGAGACTGCCATTGGGCAATAAAACTGGGTGAGGGTAGACAGGTCCCTTGCCATGTAAGGAGAGAGGACTTATAGCGATGCCCTCAGGTGCTGGGTAAGGGAGGTAACTCCTAGGGTAGGGAATTGGTGGGGATCTGAACGCCTCATTTGGAGAGAGAAATATTGAGCTTGGTGGGAGGCCATTCTCGCTTGCTTTGAAGCTCGGTTCTGGGTTACTGGCTTTGGTGCCCTTGCTGCTGGTGCCACCGCTGTGCTTGGCAGGCGTGGTTGGGGGCTGGCCCACGTGCTGAATGACAGATGGTGTGGTGTCCATGGAGCTCCTGCTGGTCTTGTTGCCATCTGCATTGGCATTTGGGGCTGGCGATGCAGAGGCTGGGCGGCCCGTGCTGGACACTGCCCCTGAAACATTAGTGACCATGGCATCTGTGCCGCCCATGCGGGGACACGAAGAGCTCCGCTGCTGTGGTATTGCCCAGTCCAAGGCCTTGTTTTTCAGTGGCATGCCTTTGCCATTGTTCTCTTCGTTGGGACTTGGCCCAGGCACCACCCAGGATGAGGGAGCTGTGCTAATGATTTCAGATCTATAGATAGCACAGCCATTTCCTGGAGGAGATAAGGTTTCTTTCGGAATCTCACTTCCGGAGAGCACTAGGCCACTTCCAGCTCTGCTGTGAACCAGAACTGTGGGAGCCATCTTTTTCATGTGCTCAGCTTTGGAAGCATCTACATCCACCACTTTAGAAGATAAGTCCAGTGGCTTATCAGTGACGTCTTTGGTAATCGTCTGCTTCTCCAAAAGAGGAGGTGAACCGCCATCTTTCCTGTCTTGACTCACCGTTTTCCGAGTGTGCCCGGAAAGTGGCTGCGCACTTTCAGCCCCTTCCGGAGCCTTTGTATACTTGCTGTTGGAGAGCCTGGCCACAGGAAACTCGCTGCTAACCGTCATGTATGGCTTTGACAGGGTGATGGAAGGCGAGGTGGAGATCCTGGCATAATGCTTGTGGAATTCGGAGTAGGTGTCTGCAGTGGGCTGAGAGGGAAGGTGGACTCGGGGTGAAGGCCGAGGCGAGGGTGGCAACAGGAGAGCTGCGTCCCCTGGCAGGCCACTGGTAACTGGCTTGGCAGAGGGCACCCTAGGCTGTTTACTGTTCTGGATGTGAGGATAGGTGTGGGAATCAACAGGGTTCCCAGGACTGACGCCCATCTTCCAGGGCAGGCTTTTGTCTGTGCAGTGGACCAGAGGTGGGATGGCTGGGGAGGCCGAAGGCGTTGAGAGCCTCATGGGCGAAGCTAGGGATGACGGGATGTGAGGACTAACATAGTGAGGTGGCGGCAAGTATAGAAAGCGCTCCCCATTGGTGCAGACTGGAGAATACAGTGGCTGGGCCAAGCTGTAGGACTGCTGAGGTAGCAAGGCCTTATACATGTTCAGTGAATACTTATTTGGCGAGTCAAGAAAAGGGTAGATGGCTGGCGTGGCACCCTCCATGTAAGGATTGACCCAGGGCAGCCGCAGGTAACTAGCACCATTGATGTTGAGAGGGCTCTGTTTGTCGCTGGCAGGTCTGTCCAAGCCCAGTGTTTCTGCTGTGGGCACAGCACTTTTTTGTATTCCAGGTGGTGTTTTGTACATAGCACTGAAGCCATTTGGGGGTTTTCCAGAGACAGCGGAGGCTTCTACTGTTTCAGGTGTATTCGGTTTGAACTGTACCTCTGGGTTTCTTTCAGAAGAAAACCCAAGACCACCTAGAGTGCTTGTGGCAGCCTCCCGACCTTTCTCTGAGCCCAGTCCACACAAGCTAGAATAGACGATATTGCCTGGGACACGCAGCCCTTCTCGGATCAGGCCAGTGCGGTCCATGCTCAGCGCTGCAAGGCCATCGATCCGATGAGCCGTGGTTGCATCCACCTTTGCAGAAGAACATGGGTGTTACTTAGGACATTCCTTCAAAGCAGCTAAGCCCATCCCAAAGAGAAACTGCAAACTAGCTCAAACTGACACCAGCCTCAACATCTGAGCAGAAAGAGTTAAAAAGGAAAGGATTCAGAGTCTCTGCTTCCCCACTTATCTAAAACCCTTTGCTGCCCACCTTCTCACCTGTTCAACTAGTATCCTGTAAGCCTACAAAACATTGATCCCTTTAGACTTGAGACCCATACATTAATTCAATCATCTATTAACTCTGGAAAATTCACCTTCTCAGCAAGAATTCTTTGCGGCAACTGAGACACACCAACTTCACTACTACCAACACCACCTTCACAGGGTCCAAAACTTACACTAAGCCTCTCCAGGCCTGCTGGGTTGGAGGCAGGGGCAGTGTTCACTGATGTTTTCCTGGATATATTTAACATAACAAGAAGCAATCTTCACTGGGACAGGAGGAACAGAGGACTTTAGCTGTCTCGTTTCTAAATCAATAAAGAGGCCATGGGTCAAACTGTGGTTGTGTCTTTTGACTTCCTCTCCCTGGTATCTGAAGAAGGTTCTGTTTCATATTTTACCGGAAAGGTAAACCCTAAGGATCTACTTGGAAGCTGGAAATTTATCCAGCTGGGAGCATTTATGTGGCATGTAGCTTAGCGAAGAAAAGGCAGCATATATCCCACCAGTCACTAGGGGACACAGACATAAATGGCAAGCATGTCCAAAGGAGTACTTGGCCAAGGACCCAAGGTGGGAAGAGCTTAGGTGAGGGCTTAGTCCAGCAGCAGACAGAAGCTTTCTACTCAGCTCCTCCCTGAAACACTCCTGCCCCACCCTGAAAAGTCCTTTAATGGTATGCAAATTAATGCACGATTGATTACAGATCACTGAGATTCAGATAGCACATCAACAGAAGCCATTAATCTCTTACCACGTTGTGGTTCAAGGGATTTTCTTCCCTTAGTTCCAGTCTGGCCTTTGAAGTGTCACCATCATTTACAGGAATTTTCCTATTTAAAAGGACACACCAACTTCATGAAAGCGTTCTTCACTTAATCTATCTTTCATAGATTACCCCCAGAACAGACCAGTTTCTAATAACTCCATTCTCCCAACTGCCCTTAAAAAAAATTCTTTCCCAATGGTATATATTGAAAGTCGTTGCCAAATGGAGACTCAAAAAACAAAAGCAGGCCAATAGGGACGTGAAATCACAAATATGACCCCAAGTTGGGTAAGCCAGAAATTAGGCACAACCATTCCTCTAGTATAATCTTTTCTCCAGAGAAAAGTAGGCCAAGTAGGCCAATCTGGGGTCTGCTGTCCTAGGTGACCCTTGTAAGCTCTACCTGAGGACACACATTAAGTAATACAATGGCCAAAGACCACAGCAAGGGACATAAAACTGGACTCCAGTGGCTGGCCACATCATCCACTTCTGTCACCCACAAGGGCAGACTTTTAAAACTTTCCTCCAAAGTTAGGTACCATGTCCTCTGTAACTGGTTCCCATGGTGGTAACAAAGCCATATTTGACTGCCTTTATCAAAATGATGGGGGATATATACTAATATCATACAAATGTCGGCTGCTCCAGGCTCCAGAGGAAGCCGCACACCTGTGCCAGGCTGCTGTTGCTGCCCTGGGACTTGTTATCAGAGAGCATCGATAAAGAAAGCGTCTGGTGCCAACTTCCGAATGCCCAGGATAAAATCGCTGACAAGCAGCAGAAGAAAGTTTCATCATTACCCCAGAAAGCAGCTTAAATCATCTACTGCTCAGCTGCCTCTACTCCACTCTCCAAAATTACTGATTAGGAAGCATAACAGACCTGTCAGGTGACTGAAACCAGGAGCCATTGGCCTCAGTGAATGAGCGGCAGAGGACACCGAGAAACCCTGAGCTTAAATGAAGTGAAGGGTGGCCAGCTCCCCAGTTATTACTGAGCAAACTATTTGTTTTAAAAGCACATCGAATGCCGATCCACCTGGGCCCACACTCCTGACATTTAGAGTTAAAGCAGCATATAGACTGGGATTAATTCTCCTTCATAAATATGAAATAATAAATTAAGGACGAAAGTGCACTGAAAGGCCGCTTTAGGGGCTAATCTTTTAAAGGGCGGCAATGCTTCGCTGAGCCAGGTTGCCTGTTAAAACTGTAAATCAAGGGCTGCCAGCAAGGCGGGAGATCGTTCTCCTCCACCCCTTTTGGGCCCACTCTGGCTGTGAGAAGGTGAGAGGGGCCTTGGCTCTGCTCAGGGGCAGGGGAGGGAGAGACACTTGCGCTCTCCCCAGGGCCTCCGCCAGACAGGCACATTCACCTGTCTTCGTTGATCCCACACATGCGGACCCTCTCGCTGTTCATCCAGCTGTGAACGTTCCCATACAGGGGGGTTGCTGAAAGCATGTCGTCTTCTTGGATGGCAGCTTTTCTTCAAGCGTCTAGTCTGTTAAAAAAAAATCCCAGGAGGTTAAATAAAGAGCCAAGCAGGAAACGAGAGAAGCCCTTTTTCTAGGTAATACGTACAGAACAGACTCAGGAAAGCAGATTGTGCTCAATGTTGTACAGATGGCCAGGAGTGAAGGCATACACCTGACCCAAAGGTCCGGTGAAAGGAGAGGGTTAAAGCGCGTGACCACATGCACACTCACACACGTGCACAAACACACACCACGCACACACGCACACACGCACACACACACACACCATCCAAGGTACAGCCCCCCTTCACTCCCCCCCCCACCCACTTGCCAGCCTCTCTTCCTCTTTCCCAGCATTCGGAGAATCACACTTGGAAGGAACAATGCTGGATTCCAGGGAGCCACACACTGATTCTTCTTGGGGCTGAAAGGATCAGGGTGGGTGGAAGGCACAACAGTCAGGGGTGGCCCACACCACCATGCATTTCCAGGGCTGTGGTGTGTGCAACTTACAGCTCGAGGGTTAAAGAGTCGGTGGACTGGTGAGCAGCCCCACCCCAGCCCTAGATTAGATTAAGCACTGAACTCGGTGGTTTGGCCTGGGAGGTGCAAAGGGAGGTGGCTGAGTAATTCAATGACGCCTGCTCGCTGGGGACAAGAAATCATTAGCGAGTGCGGAAGTCTTAGCAGCCCAGTCTGCTGGGCTGCCAGCCGTTGGCATGCTGAGTGGCCAAAAGCCACCCATTTTCCACCTACAGGGAGGTAGAGGCTGCCAAGCAGAGAAGGGGAGATCACCTCTCCCCTCCACACACACTTTCTTACCTTCTCTGCCCACCACCCCCACCCCACGTCACATTCTAGTTTGCCGCATGAGTGAAGGGTCAGGACAAGCTGCATTTTATTAACAGGATTATCACGGCGCGTGATTTATCCTCGTGCAGGATTTTAATTGCTCTTTGGAGGTTGAGCCGTTTCTTTTGACTGCGCTTCAGCCCATATCCTGCTGTTAAATGCTGGGTTAATAAGTAGGGGAGCCTTTAATGCCTGGGACCGATGGCCCTGGGCAATTCCCTGCTCACAATCACATCATCAGCTCCCTTGTCTCACTGGCCACTGCATCTTTACCCCGACCCAAATCAAAGTGTGAAATCATTGGTGTGCAGATCATCAGGGGAACTTTTCTTTCTCCTCCTCCCTCACACACCCACCCACACAGTTTCCGAAAGCCCAAATGTTCCCTAAGTCAACACATTTCCTTTGTTAGCAGGAAAAAATATGCAAATGCTCGTTTTTTACACTTTAGCACGCAAGCAGACTGCCAGGTCTGCCTGGGTTGGAGGCACCGGGTTCGGGAACTCCTTTTACTAGAGTCTTGGAGGGTGGGGGTGGAGGAGCACCTGGGAGACCTGAATCCAAAAGCCAGACTGTCCTTGGGCATTTCTTTGTCCTATCTAGGCCTTTTGTCCACCAGCATCCCCCATTGGCCCCTATACATAGAACACCGTCTATTAATCAAGAGCCACATATACAGACACGCCACGCACAGTCAGAGCTCAACAATAAAGCTAGGGGAGAAGGAAAGATGAAGCAGACATCTGCAGAGTACGGCAGGCCTGGTGGGATTCTGAAGGAGCTATATTTCTCTAGGAAGCGTCTCTTTCTTCAGATAGACTGGGGTGTGTTTCCAATGCGAGAGTCATGTGTCCCAAAAAGACAAACTTGGGTGTTGAGGAAGGTTCCGTGGGGGCTTGTGGGCTTTTTCTTCCATCTTCCGAATATACAAAAATCAAGTTGGGAGGAACGCCACCATTGGTGCTGGGCTGATCACAAGGCACATTCAACAAAGTGTCCCCTCCCTAACCCCTGCCGCCCATCCTAACAAAAGGAAGATATTCTGGGTGGCCTAACGTAGAAGGTGGAGCAACATTCCTTCAAGTATCCTGGTCACTGGCTGCAGCAGTGGGACTGCACCATGCCATCCCCTAGCTGTGTGTCATGATGAAATGCAGAAATTACATGAGGAACAAAAGGGTCACTCAATCCAATGCCTAAGAAAAGGATGAGGTTAGAAGAGTGTATGCCTATGAAACCTCAATTTTCCAGAGTCCCCAGTCTTCAAAACTGGCCTCCTCTTAAACAAGCCACTTCCTACACACCTCCTTTAGTTGTCACTTTGTGACAAGGATCTCCGAGCATCTGACTGAGGAAATAGGAAGGGTGCTGCCTCAATTATCATACTGAGCCCCCTTCGTTTGAAAGGGCAGCCTGGAGTTGGCAGAAAGGTAAATGTTTAGAGACATCTGGAATCGCTGGGTACTTTGAAAGCTTCTCCCCTTCTCCAAGGCTTGTCCTGTGGGGTTTTCAATATTAATGCTGCACAGATAAATGACACTGGACATCAGAATGAAGTGTTCCCACATGCACAGGGTCAGATGGAGTGTTGAGGCCTAGAGCGCGATTCAGTGTCATCTGTGTGTGTGTTTGGGGAAGGATGGGGGATGGGCAGGATTGAACATGAAGAAACAAAAGGGGGAGTACATTGTTGGATCCTCCTGACTACACACGCACATGCACGTGCACGCACACACACACTTATAATCTTTAGCTGCCCCATGAACTTTTTGTGAACTGTTTAAAAGTGGAGGTCTGTTGAACAAACAGCGGCGCCACTGCCAGCCATAATTTCATTGCAACAAGCTTAAAGACTTTTAACTCTTCACATCCCTGGTCAAAGATAGAGCTGAGTGGAAAGGGCCAATGAGCAATGACCCTGCCTGGTACAAGGCCCTTCTCTAGGGCAACAAACAAGAGCAT
>NW_006441063.1:1615116-1617674 GCF_000325575.1 Pteropus alecto | reverse complement strand
GGCCATACTGTGTACACCCCACCATTACTGAAGAAAGGGGACTCGTCTCCTCTATCTCTCTGGGATGTATTACTAAGGGAACAGTGAGGGTACAAAAGAGACTGAGAAGCAGACATCCAGCGATGCTTATCCCACTCAACTTCTAGACGCGGCTGTTAAAATAGTTGGGGCCTTTTTGTTTTTGTTTTTGTTTTTTTTTACCTCTAAGGGGAAGTGCTTCAAAACTGGCTTTGCTGACCCTTGGCCGTGGGACATGGTAGAGAGGACAATGATATATTTGGATGACAAACAGGGCAAGCACTTTGCTGCTATATATAAGAGGCTCATTTGCACTTATTTCTCAACGCTCCCCCCACTTCTTCCACAGGCAGGCTATGCTTCTAGAAGTGCCAAGATGTGTGAAGTCACTCATGAAAAGCACTTTACAAGCACCAACCTGTTTGCAGACTGTGAGCTACGAAGCTACACCTTGGCTCTAGGGTTTAACCCTTTTTTCCAGTAGTAGAGAGAACGGGGCAAAGATGTGGAATACAGATGAAGAGGGAAGATGGCTGAGAAGAGGTCAGACAGGGAGACTGAAGAGTGACTGGTTTCTAAAGAACAGATGGGAATTGTAGCGGCTGCCCAGTGAAATACCAGTTCAGGGGAGAGATCTGGCTCAAAAAACAGACACAAACCAAGGGGTCTCCAACTCCCAGTTTGGAGGTAACTGAAAGCACAGGAGAGTTTGGGTCTCCCTCAACAGACTTGGGCAGCCATCTGCTCTTGAAGCCAAGAGCTATGATTAGTATCTGAGCTTGGCCTGGACACTGGAGAGAAGGGCCTGATTGGCAGAAAGAGGTCAGAGGGAGCAAGATTAGGAGCTGTCATCCCAACCTTGGCATCCCTGAGAAGGGGTACTTCTGCTTCTGTGAAAAGACATGAGGGGGCACATGAGCCCCAAGCAGCACCCACCACCACCATTTCAATTATTCCTTGAGAACACCATTATGGATTGAAGAAAAGGAGGGAATGTTTGTTTTTTCCTTAAAGGTGAGTTACCCTGGCAGACAACAAAGAGCAAGTTGTAAAGGAAGGAGCAGTGACTCTGAGAGGCCAGGACGAGTGAAGGGAGGGGAGGTGAGGCAGCACCAGGTTACTACTGGCACCTCTCCTTTCTCTCCACCTCTGCTCTTCCTGGCACCAGGCCACTTTCCACTGTGCCTCCGCCCTTGAGGTGCTGGTCGGTTAGTCTGCACATCACACTTGTCAAGTGGCACTAACAAAATGGAAAGCATCACTATCAAACCATCCCAACTCCCACACTGCACACCAGCCCTAATGGTGCACTATTTTCGAGTCTCCATCACTAGGTTCCCCTTGGCCCAATCAAACCGTTATCTAGTTAGTGACCAAGAAGGCTTGGACAGGTTTGCAGGAGCTTCTGGCTAAGATGGCCAAGAAGGCATCGGGGATCTCAGCTAATGTGCAGTGGGCTGGGGACCTTCTTTGGAGAAGCACCCCTCCCCTCCACTGCATGCCTGGTTATCTAAAGAACATGCGAAAATATGGTCACCACAGCCTCCCAGCTCTAACCCTCATGCACAGTGTGTCTCTGGGCAGGTGGCCGAACCTCTTCAACCTTGGTCCCCGTATCTGTAAATATTTGCCACCATGTTTTCCAGAGGATTAAACTGCACTATGGACTTGAGTTTTGCCTGGCAATAGCTGATACAGGCCACGTTTAACCCCATTAAACAGCATCTGACTCCACGAAACATACTGTGAAACAAACCCCAGAATTGCTGCATAGTTTCTTTGTGGCAATGGGAAGGCTGAGGCAGGGACACGGAGAGGGGCCAGGCCAGGGAGGGGTGACCTTCAGCAGAGTTGTGTGGATTTCATCGAAGCAAACCACGTGGGAGCCCTTCCTGGGGCCGCTTCAAGTGCAGACTGAGTCACGCACAGCGCACAGCAGCACTTCTCTACTGGTGTCAAAGAAGAGGGTGAGGGGGTGAAGAAGTTATTTTAGGATGGGGGAGACTGTGTGGGGGTGGGAAATGAGAAGAAAAAGCTCTCCGGATATGCAGTTGGGGCGGGTCCTCCTGAACTGCTTGTGAGTAGTGTGAGTAACAGCAGAGAGTGGGGGACCTCAAGGCTGCCTCTCCAGGTCAGGGCAGGGCCACAGGCTTCCAGGGGTGTGGCTGAGGGACGCTGGTCCTCTCTCACTCCATGGATGTTGGAGGGGAGGGTGTTGGGCGGAGTCATCCAGCCAGCCCAGGCACGGTCTCTTGGCATGCTCCAAGCCATGGCCATTGCCTCTAGGGGCATCCCCACCCACACCTCAAGTTTTGCATTAGTAACAGACTGAGCTGCTGGGGCAAGGGGGTTGTTAGGGAGAGAGAGGGGAGGGAGAGAGGCGCACAGAGGTGGGGAGGGCGGAACAGAGACTCGTGGGTCCTGACCTTTTCGAGCAACCAGAATCTTCCCTGCCTCTTTGCAGGGCGCCTGAGTCAGAGCAGAGAGCCACTCCAATCGTTCAGGAGTGAACTTGGCCCTTGGTGGCCTCCGCGGTGAGA
>NW_006441063.1:1607130-1615041 GCF_000325575.1 Pteropus alecto | reverse complement strand
GGCTCCGGGCTCGCCTGCCAGCCTGCCAGCCCGCCAGCCCGCCCGCCCCTCCTCCACTCCTCCTGGGAGGTCCCCAGGCACCCCCCTGGCCTTCCAGAAACCGCTGCAATCCCCTGACCCAGGTTAACCCGTCGGGTCCCCTTGTGCTCCTCTGTGGTCCTCCTTCCCAAGCTCCCACCACACCTCCTGTCCCCGCCATTGAATCTGACAAAAAAGCAACTTTGGCTGGAGACATGGAGAAGCCAAGGTGTACTGCTGGCAAAGCCCACCTGGGGAATGGGCAATGAGACCCCTCTGGGCCATCATCCTGGGCTCCCTTCCGACCAGACTGGAGTGTTGCCCCCCGTGGATGCCCTCCCGCTCCCCCCTCCCCCGCCACAATGATGCAAGCCAAGTGTAGCCAATTGTAAAGAGGGAGTGAGGGCACCAGCAAGAATGATGGCAGAGTTGCTGCCCAACCTGGGCTGGCGCGCGCGCGCGC
This sequence comes from Pteropus alecto, assembly GCF_000325575.1. Lineage (NCBI taxonomy): Eukaryota > Metazoa > Chordata > Mammalia > Chiroptera > Pteropodidae > Pteropus > Pteropus alecto. The sequence goes on along the minus strand of NW_006441063.1, from coordinate 1,614,560 downwards.
GCGCGCACACACACACATACACACCCTCCCCTGCCCCCACCCCCCTGCCAAGCCATGGCCCCAGGTCACCTCAGGGACAAACATCGGACATTCCCCCCCGCCTTCTAGGCTACTACAGCGGCTTTTTGTTCCTTTCACTTTCTTTCATGGTTGTGCCACACACGACCACGTGTGTATCCAAGAAGGGGACCCATTAGAAAGCTGGTGTCCCTCCCCAACAAGAGGAGACCCAGGGCAGGAAACCTAGGTTGGATACAGTTAATTGCCCTCACTCTTCTCCCCCTCGCCCCAAAACCTCACACCCCCTTCTGTCTAGTCTCTACAGAGCTGGGTTCCCACTTGGCATCTACACAACCTGGGGGCAAATCCAGAATGAATGATCCACACAACTGGGTGGGTGGGGAGAATGTCAATTCACTGTAGTCTCCAACAGGGTTTTGCAGGAATAAAACACACTTAATCCCTCCACCCCCAACACACAAAGGAACAAGCGATACCATAAGGCTATTAACAACAGCTATCATTAGTACACAGGAAGCACAAAGGAACTTTTTACGAATAAAAGGTGCATAAAACATAGAGTCCTGTGGTCTGCACCCACATTCCTTACTGATTGTGTGCTGCCTGGGGATCTTGGGAAGGCTGGGGATGAGGGTCAGAGGAGGAGGGGGTGCCCACTTTCTTTACAAGGAACAATGGGAACCTCATGTCTGCTATCAGTCTTGGAACTCAGAACACCCCAAACAAAGCTGTGGAACAAGTGCGGCATAGATGCGGGCCCATGAATTTTTTTGGCTGTTCAGAGCTTAATTACTCCTCCTTGATCCGCGGGACTAGACACGACACCGCCAAGGTTAAAATGCCCCGAACAGCGTGGAGCAGATGTGAGCGAGCTGGCAGACGCGCAAATGAGGCCTGCCTTGGAGCACGATAACAAGTGACTAATACATTGCATATCGTTGAAAGAAAATTATTTTTCTCTAATTTGCATTTGCTTGGGGGAAAAAAAAAAAAGCCAACCAGAGTCCCTCCTCACAAGCATGAAGTCTAATCCTGGAAATACAGCCCGGCTGCTTTAAGAGAGCTGGAAGGAGGGAAAGACTGCCAGTGTTTTGGCGTTGCAGGCTTGTTTATCTTTCCGCCTTTCCTCCAAGGCGAAACTCGTTTTGCAAGCAACATTCCTACAGAAAATGGCACACGTCATAAAAAGAGACCAATTTATAGAACTGGCACCGAAGTTCATGTATCACTCCAGAAGCATCTCCCAGCTCCCCACTAGGGAACCCAACTAGATGTAGAAGTCCACATTAAAACTCAGAGAGAGGAGACCTGGGGGTGGTGGGGCAGGGTAGGGATTTGATTTGCAGACATCCTGTAGGCTGTACACCCAGATACCAAGCAAAGTCACACAGAAAAGGGCGGGATATAGAATTTAGTCAGCTCTAAATGACCCTCCTCCAAACCCCAGGGGCCAGGGCTGTGAAGGTTTCCACCTTGGGATGGGGTGTGTGTGTGTGGGGGGGGTGATTTTTATACCCAGCTTGCCCCAGGACAGCCCAGAGGCAGGCACACCTTCCTGGCCATCCAAGCATTTCTAGGACTGGCCCAGTGAGTGTCTGCTGCCACCAGCGCTCCCTCTCACCCTGGCACCTCCCTGCAGCGCCTGGCAGGGGACCAGAAACTCATAGAGGGTTTGTGGCCGTGGGCCTCTAGATGATTAAGTCACAGAGTGGGGTGGCACTGTGGGCAGACCTCAGGACTGCACCTCTGTATCCTGCAGCTGAAGGCAAATACACTCTGGAAAATGGGCAGGCTAGGGAAAAAAGGTTAAGGGATGTGGGTAATCAGAACCCAACTTACACCCCTTCCACCCAAATATACCACCCTTTGGGTCCGGAACCTACACACGCGTTTCCAATCCAGGAAAACAGTACCGAGCATAGACCACACAGCGCTAGCCTATCTCCCTAACTTGTTGAATAACAGGGCCATTTCAGAGGGGAACAACGGCCTTCAGAGCCTCTGTAATTTCCAGAAAGCTTTCAGTTAATAATACATTCTTTCCAACAAGATTGCTTAGGGCTGAATGTTATCTCCCCAAATCTTAAAAATCTTGTCATAATCGGATGAGGATTCAGGTCCACAGTTCCTGGCCAAACCTCTCCAGACTGACACTCATGACCCTGTGAGCCTTCTCCCTCCACCTGTGCCTAACAAGTTTCCTAAAGCACAATACACATACCATCGTGTACCTCCATCCCAATCCTGGGAGTCAGGAGTGTGTTAGGGGCGGGAGGCGGGAAGGGGGGGCGGCGGTCTGCTGCTGAGCTTTCTCTGTCTGAGGACGCACTCTGGCCAGAAAGTGGAGGCCACCTCTGCAGCTCTCGGCAGGCCTGCATAGTGTGCGCTTTGTGTAAGTGCCGAGGAGGCGCGAGGAGGCGCAGCGCTGCTCGTGCACCAACAGCTGTCACATTATTTGCACTGGCTGTAAACAGCCTTCACATTCCCCCCTTACCACATAGTTAAAGCCAGACTAACAATCCACAGTTCGAGATCAAACCAACAACAGCAGCATTGTGTCTGCCTCTGCAGCCTTCGCACCAAGCCCAGCAGCTGGCAGGTTTCTCTGAAACAAGGGACCCCCCTCTCCCCCCACCCCTCTAGGCTCCAGCCAGGGCTAGCCAAGGCAGCATGCGTTTGTCGCTGCTGATTGTCAAAGCAAAAGAGCACAGCCATTTTACCAAGGTTTCGGTATGGTTTATCAGCTAGCTCCCAGAGTTTTCTCCTCCTGGTGGCTTGGGGAAGCACCCCTCCCCCAGTTCCTCAGCTGGGAATAAAGGTTATTCAGACTCCCAGGGTCGGTTTGGTTTCCATGCTCAGCAAACCGTGGGCTCTCCTGCCATGTCACATTGGCCAGGCAGCTCTGGGTTTTCTGCAGCCCCTTGTGTTTCGGAAATAGTCCATCTCCCTCAATACTCACTGGCTGCCCCACTGATCAAAATGTCTCCTTTATGATTTTTGGTTAAGTCGAACATTTCCATAATCGTCATTATTAGCGCAAATTACACGCCTAATCGGTCCTTAAATAGATTTTAATTAAATAATCATACAAGGCTCATTTTATGACTTAAGAAAGGCATTACTTTTCGTTATAAACTTTCCACCAGGATATAGAATGAAAGCAGACAAATACTTGAAAATCGCCAAAAAATGATGGACAAAGTATCATGAAACAGACCAGGTTTCACCTTCTGGAAACCAAGCAGAGGCCAGACATACCGCATCTGCACAACTTTCCTCCCGAGAAGGGAGGAGATGTCCTCCTCCAAAGTCTTACTTTTGTCTTCTCTTTGGGGCCAACCCCAAATGCTACTTTTCCTTCCCCATCTGAAGAGAATTCTCTAGCTAGCAGTCTCTCTTAGAGACCACTCCTCTCACCCCCAGCAGTATTCCACCCCTTAGTCTGCTGAGAGTCACGGTGCAAAGCAGGCAGGCTGTGCTTGTTAAATGCTGTGTAAAATGCTGTTAATAAAATAATAAATACAAAGGGTGGTGGCTGCTGATTCCACGAGTGTTTTGACTGGCAATGCCTTGGCACTTGTCATGTGTTTATGGGAGGGCAGACAACTGGAGGATTTTACAGAATTTGGACATTTCTGTACTTCATTTATTCTTTCCTAAATGACCTGGCCTAAAGCTATTTCAAGTTTGCATTTCTACAGAACTGTTAAATGCCTATGAGTTTCTCCAATTAAACCAAGTTTTACACCCAAAGCTGGAACATGCAAACTCTCAGACTCACCTCATTCCATCCTCAGCCTCTGTAGCTCTAAGAAAACAAACAGACCTTCAACAGCCCCCTGTCCTTGCTCTCCCCACCTTCACCTCCCTCTAGGGGCACCTAGGGCAAAGGTTAAGGTGTCTTCAGATGACAGACAAGGCCCTAGCTACACAGGGTGAAAGCATCACAGTTAGGCATGTCCTGGCCATACCCTACCTCTAAAATAGTGAGCTAAGATGGGAGGGTGGGGGACTGCTGGCCTGGTAAAACCCACTGTTCACGAAACAATGTCAGCAAAGGCTGGAAGGCATTCTTTAGAGAGGGACCAGGGATTCGTGCCTACTGAAGCTCTTTCAGCACAAAGGCTTTTAGGGGAAGAAAGAAAGGGTTGGGGGAGGAGGAGAGAAAGGGAGGGCTCCTGTTTCAGAGCAGGCATCCCCTGAGAGTCAAGAACCAAGTGTAGCTTCAATCAAACGCTGACTTCCCCTCTGGGAGTCGAGTAGGAAACCTGATCACAGTAGCTTACTACCGGCCGAGATCCATACAGGTCTGGTTTTCTTCTCATGCTAGTAATTTTTTAAAATATATATCTATATAAAAGAAGCAATCCCTGGCAGACTTTATTGAAAACCACACTGAGCCCTCATAACATCCGGACTTAATCCCTATCAAACAAACCACAGCACCTCTGGCCTCAACAGCAGGCTACCCCTTCACCTCTTCCAACCAGGTCTCTCCCCTCCAGCCACTGCTCTTCCCTCCCCCGAAAGAATGACGAGAAGATTCGCTTTTAAAGAGCACCCAGATACAGGTTCTGGAATCAATTCTTAACCATATAATGATCCCACTTAGGGGGTAAAAAATCCAAGTCCTTTCATATGGAATCCTTTAAAATGAAGAATGCAAAGAGCTGTGACAAAGAGAAAAAGGAACCCATGGAGGTGAACCCGGAGAAATATCCTTGGAGATACTCTGGGGAGAACATAACCCATATTATTGGTCCCCAGACTTTGGCCTCAAGTCTCAAGGGGTCTCAGAAGGCTGTCAGGGGCAGAGAGTACTGGAGGAGCAACCTATAAGAACATGACCAGTCATCTGAATCAATCACTAATCCTTGGGGCCTACTATGTGCCAAGTATTCTTCTTTGATCCTAAGGTGGATAATTATTCCCAGTCTTACAAATGAAGAAACTTGCGGAGGCTCAGAGGCCATAAATAACTTGCCCCCAAGGTCACACAGCTAGTAAAAATGGGCCACGGTCAAACCCAGTACTGGAGTTGCGGAGAGGAGCCAATTATTGGTTTAACTGTGTCATTCAAAATCCCCAAGAAGTTCGGAAGACTTCCGTAGGCCTTGTTATTCAAGTCCAGGGTAAAAGGATAGCCTTTAACACCTAGGCAACTCAGTCCACAAGGAGCCTGGAACTCAGCTGCTTCTACATCCAGTCGTCTCAGTACATTTGAAGTCTATCTTGGTGCATGTGAAGTTTTTTGTAGCGCCGCCCCCCCTCGCCCCCTCCCCGGCGGCATTCTCTACATCTCCCTATACTGGAATACCCTGGTGTGAGGCCACAGCTCCAACAAGGATCCACTTTCTCTTCCTCCAAGAGCCAATAGGCAGGGGTAGTAGGTGGGTCCCTACTTTCAGGTCTCTGCAAGAAGCGCTGACTCCTGGAACTAGAATTAGGCTTGCCACCCTAGTTTTGCCACATAAAGCAATAAATCAAATTATCTAGACAGAGCAAAAGCCCTTTGTAAAGCGTGCCTACGCCTATCTTTCCTAGGGCTTTAACGAAAAACTTCAGGTACCCAAGTATAGTGGTGGAGGGAATTAAGATGGAAGTGGCTTGCAAGATGCTAGGCCTTACTGGACCCCTGCCCCACCCCCTACACACAAAAAAAGCCTATCCTTTTTCCAACTTCTCGTCCCAGAAACACGGGGTCGGCGCCCAACATACCCTCCCTGATGCATCTCTAGTTTCCAGGTCTGCCCCAGGCTTTCAGAAGCTCCGGGAACTACCCATACCCGACGGTTGTCTCTAGGTATCTAGCTAGGCTCAGTGGAGATAGGAACCGGCAGGAGCACCGACTGGTTGCTCCTCCAGAGGCCGAGGCTCCAGATGTACGAAATGGCTCCAAGAACGACTGGGCGGGCAAGAGCCTGGGCACAGCGGGAGGGATCGAGGCGATGGCGGCGCCGGGTCCTCACCACTCTAGCTAGCCGAACACGCCCCCGCGGTCCAGCCTCCCCTGGCTCCCAGCCAGTGACTCGCTCTCGCTCTTTTTTAAACTTTTCGACCTCCGAGATCGAGGCAGCAGCGTTTCCAGTCCATCCCCGCCCTCCAGTTCGGTGCAGGCCCCAACCTCAGGGGAGGCGACCCGCCCCCGGCACCTCGAGACTGTGGTCCGGGCAGACGTCCCCTCCCCCCACTTGGGCCACCTGGTGCGGGCGGCTTCTCCAAGGGATCGGCGTCCAGCTGACTCAGAGACTGCTGCGTCCTGGGAGGAACTCGCAGCCTCCAATGGTCCCTGAGCCTGCCCATGGCGCGCTTGCAGTGCGCCCCACACTCGTGCGTTCCGTGAAGGAGCTTACATGCCAGGAGGGAGGAAGAAGAGTGAATGAGGCGGAAAAGGTTATGGGCGGCTTTAAAAAAAACATTTAACTCCTCAGATATAAAAATTCTGGGTGTCCCTGGCACGATTGCGAGCGCTTGGGTAGAACAATAGAAATTGGGGTGCTGGAAATGGTGCAGGAAGACCCCTATAACCCTCTCCTCCCTCTCGCAGTTACTATTAGCATTAAAAGACCCCAGTGCCTTCAATGCAATAGTGCCTGTTTATAACTTTTTCCCTCTGGGTCCCCACACCCTAAACAAGTTCCCTCCTATTATGAAACCACAAGGGCAAACATTACTCCCTAATTCGTGACCTCCTGAAACTCTGGGGCCTCTCACCTGCTCTGCCCCTGACACCCTGACCTGACTCACCGCCCTCCCCCAATAATTCCTCTGGTTTGCACCTAGACAATAAATTTAGTTTAATTTAGCTTCCGGTCTTTAATTTTAGCAGGTCTCCTTTTTGCATGCAAATCAATATGGCAATTACCATCTAAAAGCTCGCCCAGCCCTGGGTCAATGTAAATTGATCATTGTCCGCCTTCCACAAAATAACACCGGGAGTCTGTGGTGCATAATGAGATTATACTGGAAACTGTCTTTTAGATCACAAATTATATTTTATGCTGTCAGGATCTTCTCCTAGCGGACTTCCCCGCTAGTCTAATCACAGGGATCCGAGCCCATGAGTGCTGAGGGGTGCTGTTGGCTGTGATGATATGGCTCTTAAAATTAACCAAGTGGGGACCCCCATTTCTGAGACTCTCCATTCGGGGCAGGCGGAGATGAGCTTTGCTCTGGAAATGGGGGCCTTCTACAGAAATACTGTAGAAAAGCATCGTTCACTAAGTCAGACTTCCCTTCTTGAGGAACATCCTAGGGATAAACAGCAAAAGCCGCCAGGCCAGGAGGGAGGTCGGTGGACGTCCTGGGCCAAGTGCTGGCGATGAAGGCAGCTTGGCCACGCGGAAGGCTGTCTGAGAAGGCCATCCACTTCTGCCCCTCCCCCCCGCCCGCCCGCTGCTTCTCCAGCT
>NW_006441063.1:1602564-1606968 GCF_000325575.1 Pteropus alecto | reverse complement strand
CCGGCCGTTGCCACCCAGGCCCCAGAAGCGCAGCCGGCTTTGCACACAGAAGGAATTCTGCCGGCCATACACACCTGCAAAGCAGCCACGGCAGCCAGGGCCGGCCTCGGCCTCCCTTCCCAGAACCGTGTGAGGCCCTGCCACGCCTGAACCATGTGAACTGGAGCCTGAGGCCTCCAAGCTAGACGGTTCCTCCCCCCACACTTCCACCCCCGCACCGCTCTCCATTCCCTCTGTGGCCCTCAGGGCACGGGTGTGACCCTGGGGCCTAACAAAGGGCCATCTGAGCTCCTTACTGCCTTTAGCTGGCGGAGAAGGAGTGGGGACGCTGAGTCCCCCACCCGGCGGGCCAGGCTGGGTCAGACAGGCCAGCGCCCTCGAGGAAACCATCAAGGTGGTATTGATTGCCAGGGCTGCGGGGCGCTCCTGACTACCGTCCAGGCTGTCGAGAGGTTCGGGCGGCACTGCGGCCTATGAGCTTCCCGCCCAGCCGCTGGCCCAGCCCTGCCCCGTCCGACCCCGAGCGGGCTCCACCCGAGTGCGGTCTTCCCAATAAAAGCTGGAATTCCCGGCTGGGCTCAGACAAAGAGGGACCGCGGCAAATCGACGCCGCGGGCAAATCAAACCCTAGCCTAGTTTACGTGAGCGTCTGGGGTCACAGAGGCGCCTGCTAATCTACCCTATGCAGGCTGTCCCCGCATGGTCTCCTCCAAAAGAAAATGAAAGCATACCTCCCCTTTATTCCTCCCAGAGGCCGAACTTCACACTTATTTCAGTTGTCTTTATCAGTCCACTAGGCCCTGGTGCCACCTTAGCAAACAGTTGAGCAGTGCAACATCCATCCATCCCTCCTGACCCAAAGTGGAAAGCTACTTTTCTTTTTCCTCTACCCTCCATCCACTCAAGGTCAAGAACTCAAAATCCTACTTGCACAACACATAGCCTCTCTCTGCTCTAGGTGGGAAAAAACTATAACCAGAAGTAATCTTAGTATTTGAGGGCCATCCACCCTTAGCTAGGCCGCTTGGTCTTCAGTTCCCTTCTAGCCAAAGAAGCATTATTTCCTTGTGAATGAGGGTGTGAAAGTGGTGGTGTGGCCCACACTTCCCTGCCCAAGTCTTCCTCAGCTACTGAGTTTTTGTCATTCAGCCTGTGTATCTAAGCATGGATATATGCATATGAATGCTTTTCGTGTTTCCAAGTGACCCTCTTCACACCTTTAAATGGGCTTTTGTCTCTGGAACACAGTTACAGAAATTCTGCCCTAGTTTCCAGCTCAACAAAGTCTGGGATTTTTCTCTTAGAATATCACTGTAGGTCTCCTCTGTATTTGCAAATCCATGTTTACATTTCTCTTGGCCAGTTCTCTATCTCTTGTTATCTCTTGTTCCTTGTGGGCATCGGAGCCCAAGTGTCTTGATTTGTCTCAGCACATGTCATCCAGGCGCACATCTTAATCTGAGCATTCCTGTCTAACACGTACACCTCCCTACTACTTATGTTCTTGCATTGCCTATAATGTGACTCATTTTCAAGCCAGACCAATAAGAGTTTGTAGTTTAAATGTAACTAGAAGATCTAGACCACAAACCCTAAAAGAGAGAGGAGGGGAAAGGAGACAGGAGTGCTACTAATGATTTATTTATACACCCACCAATTTCACCCTCTGGAAAGAACTAGACCAATGCCTGCAGTTATAAGGAATTTTTAAACCAATTCAATACTGACCCCACGTATGTGAATACAAATTATTGATCTTGTACACATCACCGGCCAACTCATGTTTGGAGGGAGTCTCTCAACACATATCTGATTCTAACTCTTCACAAGTTCATGGTTAAAAGTGCATCTATACAAACTCAAGGACCTCTTTGCTCTCTCCAATGCATACCTGTATACAGTGGCCTAGCATTTCAGGCTGGGTTTTTCAGTCTGCAGCAATCTCCATCAGAGGCCTCACAAGACTACAGCTCTCAGCAGATCTCCCCTTACTAGATCTCTCTGGGAACACTGAGGTCTACATATGCATCTTCCAAACTCAATTCCTTTAAGTGAGGATGCCCATTGTGTTCTCACCTCCCCCACTGAGAGGTATCGGGTCAAACTGGGTCAAACTAAAGCATCTAGCAGCTGCGTTGGGTTTGTTGTGGGTTTGTCGAAGAACGGAGCCCAATACACCAGGATGTGAGCATGCAGAGAAAGGAAAATCCTAGGCCCAGACTTCCGCCTCCCTCCCTGGGGGCGGGCTACTGTGCCTCCAAGAATTTCTGCTAGGCTCTTTGACCACCCCACATAACACTCCCCACCGCCTTTAAAGAGTTAAGCGAAACCCTCGCAGCCTTCTCTCCACCCTGCTCGCTGGGCCCGCAGGCTGGCTCGCTCACTCGCTGCTCACGGGAGTCTGCCGCCGCCTCCGCCGCCCGCCCCCCCCCCTTTTCCCGTCCTTCAGCCGGGGAGGGAGCCTGCATGCCTGTCTAGACCGATCTATCACAGGCACACCAACAACACCCGCGAGAGCACGGAGACCCTGCCCAGGTCCCCCTGCCCGCACAGTTCCCGGCGGACAAAACCTGGGAAGCGTGACCGCGCCTGCAGGGTGGATGGGGGAGTTAAAGGGCGTGGGGCGCAGCGAGCGCATCGCAGGTCCTCCCTGGCCCTAGCCCCCCAAGCTCCCTCCAGCTTTGCTGCCGGGGCACAGTCACAGCTCTGCGCGCTGGGCAGTCCTATTTTTATCTTGTCTAATCCTAAACTGGGCGGGGAGCACAGGCGTCGTGCTTAGAGAACAAGAGATAGGCGAGGGAGGCGGGGTGGAGCAGCCAGGCAGCAACGCGAGCGGGAGCGAGTTAAAGACACAGTCGAGGCGACCGAGAGCAGGAAGAAAGAGCGGGCTGCGCGGGCCTCGCCGCGCCGCACGCAACGCGCCACCCGGAGAAGTTACACTAGCCTCCCTGCTGCCCCTCACTGCCCCGCCCTCCCCACTTCCCAGCGGCGCTCTCCGCAGCCGGAGCCGCGGGGCCCCGGCCTGTGTGGGAGGCAGAGGCCCGGCCAGCCCTGCAAAGAGCTGGAGAGAATCGCTAATGAGCTGTGCGGCCCATTGATCCGGAGAACACTTCCTAATTAACTCTCAGTCACCTACTGGTGACAGCGCCTCAAAGGACAGCGCTAGGGCCTTCCGAGCCCCAGCCCCGATCTGCCCGCCGAGCGCCTGGCGCCCGAACCCCGCGCGCTCCCCTAACTACCTCAGGCAATCCCGGTGAGCGGTGGCGTATACCGCACACGGAAGGCCAGCCTCGAATTAAACCTGGACGGCATATTAAGCATCGCCACCTCCCCCCTTCCTCCACGCGGTGAAATCATGCCCAAAATAAACACGAGAACCAACACTGTAAAACCCAGACCAGATAAATCGGGAGTGGAGTGGGAAGGGTTGAGAAGCAAACATATTCTCAAAGTGTCCACGTACAGGAGTCTCCAAGGCCGACAATTAAATGCCTTCCACACAAGCAATTCTGTTGGCAAAACCGAATCCAGCACCTCGTAAGGATTGATTTCGGCTCGCCGTGTCCGTTTCCAGTACCACGGTAAGTGTCAGATGGCTAGAAATACCCAAGTCACTCTTCGTTCACCACCCACCACCTTCTGGGGTGGGCCATTTCCTCCATATTTTCACTCCCAGGCCATTTTAAGGGTCTTTCTCCAAACCTGAGAACCTAAAACGACTAGCCTTCTCTCAAGGAAAAAAAAAAAAGGAAAAGAAGAAAAAAGAAAAGAGAAAAACCCACCTAAAACCTTGAGCTATCTAGTCTAGACACAGGGAGGCTATGCGAATACCTATTCGAAGCGCGCTGGCTTCTTTTTAAGGTTTGTTTTTAAATACACGTAACCCTCCCCCTTCCTTCGCTCTTCCATTCCCCCAACCCCCACCCTTCAGACGCCAGAGGCGCGCGCCCTCGCGCGCGGGCACTCACAGCCTCTAACTGGAGATCTCGGACTTTCTGGAAAAGATTCATTAACAGCAAATTAAACCTGGCTCGGCTTCGGCCTACACGCGGTCAGACTCCGCCGTCTCGGGGACCCGGGGACGTTCGCACCCGAAAGCGCTCTTCCATTCCCCCAACCCCCACCCTTCAGACGCCAGAGGCGCGCGCCCTCGCGCGCGGGCACTCACAGCCTCTAACTGGAGATCTCGGACTTTCTGGAAAAGATTCATTAACAGCAAATTAAACCTGGCTCGGCTTCGGCCTACACGCGGTCAGACTCCGCCGTCTCGGGGACCCGGGGACGTTCGCACCCGAAAGCGCCAGCAGCGGGAAGCCTGCTAGGACCACGCGTGCCTCGAGCCGCCTGGCTCCGCGCACGGCGCCCCAGGGCTTGCTTGGTAAACAGCAGGCGCATCGCCGCCGC
>NW_006441063.1:1601909-1602247 GCF_000325575.1 Pteropus alecto | reverse complement strand
CCCCCACCTCCGGGGTCTCAGAACTTAAAATCTACCCCGCAGTGGCTGGGAAAGGAGGGGAGGAGGGGGCAAGGATTGCGGTTTTACAAGAACATTTACAAAACAAAGCGTCTGACCTGGCGGGAGGGCGGACGGGCCGAGACCCGAACCCCACGCTCTGGTCGGTTTCCTAGTAGTTTTTTTTTTTTTTTAATCCACGTGATTTGTGCTTTGGGGCAAGCCAAGAAAAAACCCGGGACTCCCCTCCCGAGTTGTGCGGCGGCGGCGGCAGGTCGAGCTCGGCTCGGCCGGGGCGTCCGCCACACACCCTGGCGCACGCACACACCGCGTTCCACTAG
>NW_006441063.1:1601229-1601545 GCF_000325575.1 Pteropus alecto | reverse complement strand
TCCCAGGTGCCCACGCGGGGCCGCTTAGCTTGGCTGCATTTTTAATAACTTAGAGCTAAGAAATAAAAACGAAAGCGAGTAGAGTCAAAGAGAAGCGCGAGGCGAAAGCTTCGTGGGGTGCGTGAGAGTCGGAGGAGCAGCCCGTGGTGGGTGGGGGCTCTGAGGGAGGGGGCTGACTGCAGCCCGCCGCGCGTCCGCTCGCTGGTCCTCGCCGGGGAAAGGTGTTTCGGGCACTGACCTGAAATCCTTGGCCGGAGAGTAAGGAGGGAACCGGCGATCCAGCGCTTTGAAGTTTTCCTCCAGTGCAGGGTCGAGG
>NW_006441063.1:1600449-1600655 GCF_000325575.1 Pteropus alecto | reverse complement strand
GCCTCCGCTCACCCTCCGCTGCGGTGCCTTGGCGGTGGGCTTTCGGAGGGATGATTCCACAGGAAAGGTTTGCCCGAGGTGCCCCAGTCGTCACCGATTCCCCGCCCGGCGCGTTTCGCCTCTCGGGGTCCGAACCCCGGACCACTTGGGTGGCGCACCCCTCGCCCTCTCCTCCCCCACTCGAGCCGAGTTGGCTGCGCACACCC
>NW_006441063.1:1594140-1600357 GCF_000325575.1 Pteropus alecto | reverse complement strand
CGGCTCTCCCAGCCGCGCGCCGAGACTCCCCTCGCTACCCAGAAGGCCAGTGGAGGACCGCAATTACCATAAAGCGCCTCGCACTTCGCTCTGCCAAAGCTGTCAAACCCCAGCGGCAGCCGCCGCTGCCTCTTGCCACCAGCGCTGCGCTCTCCCGGCCACGCGTCCCTTTCGAGACCAAGCAGAGCCTGGCGAGTGCACACCGGCGCCTACCCACTGCCTGGGGTGCCCCTTCCTCCCTGAGGAGCCCTTTCCCATTTCGGCGTCAAGAGCTACCTGAAAACACCGCCCTAGGCACCGGTGGCCGTTCTGCCCGAACTACGCGCCCGAGTTCCCCGGACGTTTCAATTGTGTAGGAATTGTTTGGAGAGGCAGGGGGTGTAGGAGGCAGCCCTTGGGGCATGAGGAGGCGGAGGTGGAGGGGTGGGGACTTAGGGGAGCGGAGATCCGCCAGAATGTCTGCCGGTTCGCGGGCATTTCACAGTCTGCACCTCAGATGGCTGGAGGATCTGTCCTGGCCCCTCACCTCCTCTCTAGGAGATTATCTCTCGCGTTTTATTTTCCTTGGCAGGGAGCAACTTTTGGCTTATACCGTTCTCCCCATAAATTTCCACTCGGTAACGTCGTGCTGATCGTACACCCCGCGCCCGCAGCAGTTAATTCAATTGACACGTATTGAGCTTCTCCAGCGCACCCGGCGCGGCGCTGGGCGCGGGGGGAGGGCGGGGGCAGGCGGGAGGGGGAAGCGGGGAGGCGAGGTTCCGGCCTCCCCGGAGCGCAGGCTCCGAGAAGCCCCAGTTCGTGAAGCTGGCGGGAAGGGTTGGGAGTGGGGGAAGGGTGTTACGGCCTAACCGCACCCAGACCGAGGGCCCGGACGTCCCAGCAAAAGGTGACCCCACATGGCTGCTCGGTAGGGTCTTTATGCTGGCGGTGGAGAGTCTCTTTCTGTCTAAGGGACAAGATGGTGCAGGCTCGATGAGAACATCAATCCGAAATGGAGGTGGCTTGTAAATCCACACGGAAAGTTTTAAAATATCCTGGAGTGTCTCCATGCCAAAAATAATCAAAAGCATCTCAAGTTGATTACTAAGTCAAGGTCAAGGCCAAAATCAGCTCTAGCTAGCAGATACCTTTTAAAAATTAGACTTAATACTGACTGTGGGACTGTTTTTAGGTGCGATTTTATTTATTCTGTTTTAGTTCTCAGCACATAGTTATAAAAACAGCCCCTTTCAAAGCAGAAGTGAAACATCTCTACCGTTTGAAACCCGAAACTTGGGGCAGAATTAAATCTTCATGCTCCGGAGCTGCTTATATGCTCCGGGGATGCAAAAGACAGACAGGCAGGCAAGTGTCCCCCGCAAACAGTGCCCAGCCCTGCTGGGCCACCACTACTTTCAGGACCCACGCCTGCCTGCATGATGGAATGTACCCGGTTTTCTTCCCGTCTTTCTGGAGGTGGACGTCTCTGAAAGCTAACCCACACATTTTTTTAATCTCCGGTAACAAGCAGAAAGACACCTGGACTATTATGCTGTAAAGCTATTTTTTATAAAGACATTTTAGGGCCAGACATTAAAAGTTATTAGACTGAACGCTTGCGAGTTACAGACACAGCTGGAGAAAAAGCCTCTGGTTGTGTGTTGTAGCAACATTTCTTTTTGAAGCGACTCCTTTTATTCAAAACAAATCTAAAATAACCGGGAAAGCTGAAGTTGGCTATTTGTGGGGGAAACTCTCTGAACATAGTTCCAGGCGAGGAGGCCACTGTGCCACTGTGGGCCGCTCGGGAGAGCTGGCCTGGGCAAGTGGGGAGCTGTGCCAGGCTCTTCCGGCTCAGTTAGGCAGCAGCAGAAATCCTGGCCCTGTGCCCGGCCACCTTCTCTCCTCTTCCCAAGCCTCCCCAACTCTCCCCCACAGCATAGGCTTTTCCCCGAGTTAGGAGTTGCATGTAACCATCCAGAACTTTTGGGAAATCCCGAACCAAGAAAGTGCTTGGAGCCTGCTGCCTCTCAGAGTCCTGTAGCCTCCAGGGGCTGCTGACAAAGGGGCCTGTTTGTCTAACTTTAAAAGTCTTAGGGTAAAATGAATGGAGGGGGGAGAGGACGCTGTAAATGTGAAGGGGAGAAATTTGATGCTGGAGACAAATAGGCCAGTAAATTTGCCTTTGACGCAATTTGCAGCATTCACAACCCCCTCCACCACCGTTTTTTAAGGAGTCTTGCCTCCAAGGTATCCTCATGCGGGCTGGTGGGATTAAAGGGTTTCTTTTCCATCTCCGAGGGATACATTTTCCAACTCTGGGATTTTAAAAATATCTTATTATGGGAGTCCTAAGAGGCATGAGTCTATGAATGTGTGTGTGTGTGGGGGGGGGGGTGTTCATTACTCACTGGGAATTAAAATGTGAGCTATTCCGGAAGTGCTCCAAGGAGGGGGAGTGAGGGAGTAGGGAGTTTACACCTATTGGCCCAGGGAGGAGAAGCAGAAAGCTCAGGAAGGGCAGTCCCATCTCGGGTCCCCACTCAGGAAGAGGCTCCAGGAGCTAGGGACACCCAGGAGCCTGCAGCAGCATGTGCGGGCAGCCAGGGCCTTCCCCTGCTCCCTCCTTTCCGGCCCTCCCAGGAGCCCCTGGGGAGCTGACCTGGGGGTCAGGCCGATATACCAGGAACTCAGCAAGGGGAGGATTTCAATGAAAGCAGAGGAGGCGGAGAGAGCCAGCAAGTGAGCGCAAGGGAGGGGAGGCCGCAGAGGCAGCAGAGAAAGAAATAGGCACTGAGAGGAGAGGTGCTTGGAATTGAGCTGCGGTGGGCCACCCCTTCCTCACCCACCTCTCCTCCCCTTGGAAGGGTCTCCCTGTTAACCGTATGGCTCGACTTCAGGCTCTCAGGCATTCTGCAGCTATGGATTCTACCCAGGCTCTGCAACTGGGCAGGCAGGTCGGTGCTTCCGGGAGCAAGCCTGGAGCTTGGCCGCCCTTTTCAGACTAGGCTGACTGTGCAAGGCCTGCCAGGGCCTCTTTCCACACGTTCAACCACAACCCAGGCCTAGGGAAAAGGCCACGCATCCCGTGGTGAGGATCTAACCTGGTGTTTGGGGAACCCTGGGATCCCAATATTGTGTGTGAGGGTCATTTGTAACATATGTGTGAGATCTAAATGACAAAGCTCTGTAGGCCTCCAATGGCGCTCTCCCGTCTGTGACACCGGTTATTGGAATAAATGGGAGTTGAGTGATTACAGATAATGTATTTTTACTTTACATAGTGTGAGCCAAGCTATTAATGTTAGCTATTTTAATAAACACAAATACCCACACTAACGGTCTTCTGTGGTCACTTTGTAAGAGAACTCAGGAATAACTCAGTGGCCCTTAAAAGAGCCACTGCCCCCCACCCCAAGCATAGGGCATCCTTATCACAGGAATTTCAGTTATCCGGAAATATCTAAAGGTAGCTGCCTTCCATGGCAAGAGACTGCTAGACTTAGGAATGGCCAAGTTGAATATGGCTGCTCTTTCTGCCTAGCCTTTGAAGAGTTGTTGGGCCATTCCAGTAGGAGAGTCCAAAATGCAGAGCCAACATGGTAGCAGCAACTGCCTCAGAATTTCTGGTCTTAGCTCAGTGTCAGGCTCTGAGATCCCCAAACCCAGAGACCAGTAGGTAAATTACCGTTTACACTGAGGGGCCAGCTGGGTAGATGGGTGTCAGCCGAATAAGCATAAATGCAGGCGACTTCCAGGAGGTTCCGTCTTGCACTCCACCTGGTCCCAGCTTAGGAGCCCTCGAAGCCTCCGCGCTGGGCCGGATGCTCCTGCAGATAAACCCGGCCGCCACGTCCCGCCCTGGCTGCTTATTTAGCAAGGCGCCTCCAGCTCATATTTTACTCGTCTAGGGACAGTGAGCCGGAACCACGGGGAGAGGGGCGGAGAACCACCAACGGACCCAGCACGCCGGCCTTCTGCCCCAGCCATTTTGGGTCCAGCTTAACTCCTCCACTCCCGCGGGACCCCTGCGGAGACACACCACCCCGGGAACTGGAGGTATCTGGAAGGCCCTGCCAGCCCCTCGCTCAGGGAAAGAAGGGAGTACAGCCCAGCAACTGGAAACGCGACTCTGATCTGTCTCTAAATATTTCTGAGGCCCCCACCAAGTTGGGAGCAGAGGAGAGTGGGTGGTTGCCTTGGGAAGGTCGCAGCCAGGAGCAAAGCTGGGGGCTGGCGCAGGGCTGGAGAGTTCAAAAGGCCTAATCCACGGCACTTTTATCTGCTCCCATTCCCCCTCCAGGCCCACTCTGCTCTGCCTTCGACCCCGCCTCCCAGCCCCTCATCCCTGCGTCTCCAGTGCGTTAGCAGCCGCGCAGCCCCCGGCCGCAGCGAGTGCGATGGAGGGAGGGGCGGGGGGAGGGAGGGGGTTGTGTTGCGAGGCCTGACAGAACCTTCTGTGTGCGGCGGAGGGAGGAGGCTAATGCATAATGCACAGCGCCTGGAAGCCCGGCCATTAGCGGCCTGTCGGTGACACAGACAAACGACTAAGAGGGAGGAGATCCAGCTCGCTCTGGAGTTTAAATATACCAGCGTGGAGGGGAAACGCCATGATTTAAAAGTGTGTTCGCAGACACTTGCATATATTTTAATGATTTCCAGCAGGCCATGCGTCCCAGCCTTACATCCCTCTCCCCAAAAGGGGGATATGTGTGTGGGGGGGGGGCAGAGTGAGAGGCCTCAACATGAGACCCACCGCCAGCTTTCACGAGATGAAGGGAAGGGGAGGTTGGGAAACCTAGCGAGAAAGCGAGGCCTAGGGAAGCCACAGGACCCAAGGCCATCCCCAGAAATCTGGTCATTGAGCCTTCCACCCCAGACTGGCCCCTCTACACTGTGCTAGAAAAAGCCTGGGGGAAAGGAAAGAATAAATCTTGCCATCCTTGCTTCCCCCAGGCGCCCACATTTTTGAATTTTCCTTTTCCACTGACGATTCAGAGACCTTCCTCCCGGTTTAACACGCCAGTGTTTTTTAGCAATTAAGGCGAGAAGGGGGTGGGGATGAAGATAAGCCAATTTTTTTTTCCGCCATGCAAGTGTGAAAGATAAGATAACATTAAGCTGGGGCAAAGCGGCTGCTTACAACCTCCCCTCAGCGATTTTGATCGGTCACTTCTTATCTCGCCCAAATGCTCCTTTCGAAAACTGCATCAAAAAAAAAAATAAAAAAAAAAAAAGAAAGAAAGAAAAGAAAAATGAAAGAAAAAAGAAACAAAAAAGGCAGAAGGGAAGTATTTTCATTTGGAAGTGACATTTAAAACCCATCTCCTCTACTTCAGCAACTGCCTCCCTCCCCCAATCCCGGGCTTTCCAGGAAAAGTTGCACCTCGACTCCCGGGTTTCAGGCTTTCTCGTGGGGGGCAGGATTACTAGTGTAATTAGGATGAATAAAACCAGGGATGCATGATGAGCATTTATCCTGCATCCAGCCCCAAACTCGCAGACGGGTTTTTCTGCTCTTAGTTACTGATCGGTGTTTGTGTTTCACCATATCGCTCGAGTGTTGAAACTAAACAGGTAGTTATATTCGGAAGAGTCGTATAACTATGTCAACACGAAGTGGTTGTTAATGCAAAATAATAAGAAACTACTGATTTTTACAGGCCCCTGGAAGAGGAGAAGGCATCACACGTCTCAGAACCTGCTAACTCTCAGCCGAACTGGACTCTCGGGGAGTTTTATAAAAATCATTCTTTCCACACAAAAATCTCACGAAGGGGTTTCTGGTCGTTTGTATTGAAGGAGGTTTCGGTATAGAACTCTAGGCCCGCAAGGCGGCCTGTAAATTCCCCCCAGCCCAGCGGCTGGCCCCAGATCGGAAACATCAAGGCAGGCGACCCAGGCCGAGTTGATGAGCCTCTGCACGAACCTCCGGCTCAGAGCTCCGAAGCGCCCACTTCCTCACTCTCCATCCCGAGTTCCCACCTTGGCGCCGGGCGCACACCGATTCTACCCCCTCTGGGTCGGGTTGTACGACCTAAAGCCCGGGGCCAGCCGCGGCCGCCGGATTGTCCCCGGGGAGCCAAAACCGCCGAGCGGGGAAACCCCTCCTCTTGCCCTTCCCCGAAGAGCCTGACCGCGGCGTAGGCGCCGAGCGAGCGGGCATCCGCTGACAGCCGGGCCTCACGTAAGGCCCACAAGCGACCCATTAGTCAGCCTGAGTTCCCCTCAGGCG
>NW_006441063.1:1591919-1593669 GCF_000325575.1 Pteropus alecto | reverse complement strand
CTTGCGCCGCCCCGTGCGGAGTTTGCTGGCCCCCAGGGCTGTTTCAGACCGGCCGGCTGCGCGTCATCCCCGATGCCTTCTGGCCCCAGGGGCCTCACTCGACCTGGGGGTATCCCCATTTAAGTCCTTAAGACCCTTCTCGAGCTCCAGTGAGTCCTCCCTCTATACTGCCTTAAGTGCCCCCTTTCCACTCCCCAACCCCGCAGCTGGGACGGGAGAGCGCAGAGCCGCCACTCCGGCGGACTGGGCAGGAACACCTGCTCCCGGGCCCTGCAGCTGGGCGCGTGGTGCCGGGAAAGGCTGCCTGCTGTTGTGTGCAGAGATCGCAGAGGAGAAAATGGGGCTCCGAAGCTCTGGGCCAGGCACAGCCGCGCCTCGGCCACCCCCATCTCTCACCCCCTCTGTGCGATCAAGCCCGAATCCTGGGGACTCAAGTCTCCTGAGGGTAGAAAGGCCGCCTCCCCTGGGATGAGGCTTCTAGCCTTAAGAGGTCGTTCGCAAGACAGATGAGACAAAACCTGTTTTGGGAGCCTTTTCGGTGTCGTCCTCTCTCTCTCCAAACCAGACACTCATCTCCCCTCCGTCCCCACTCTATCCTCGGTCAGGGAACGAGAGTAGGTCATAGCCACCCCAGCAATTTTCCCCCCTCCCCACAAAGGATCTGGTACCGGGTTCGTACTTTGCCACCCTACGTGTGGACCCTCCCCATCTCCTTCGTGTTCCGAGGAGATACGGAGGCTGAGATGACCTGCGCTCCTCGCTCTGCCTCACCACCCCCTCCCCCGTCTCGCCCTCCCCAGCAGTCCTGGCCCAGGGCCCGGCCAGGGAAGGCGTTGTTTTGCCAGCGGGAGCCGAGCGAGTGCGCAGAGAAAAGCCTCCCTGCTCTAATGAGAGTGCACACAGCGCTGCAGCGAGGAGGATGATTACCCGGCGGGCGGGGGGGGGGGGGGGGGGGGCAGGCGGGGGGCTCACAGGAAGAGGTGCTCCATGATGTAGTGGTAGTCGGGAGAGCTGCTGTCTGGGAGGAAGCAGGCGGCAAAGACGATGATGGCGTTGAGGCCTTCGCCGTAGTAGCCTGGGGAGACGCGACACGGAAACATGGCGCGGCGCAGCGCCCCTCCCCCGCCCGCTCTCCCCGCGCTCCCGCCTCCCGCCTCGCACTTCCTCCCGCCTGCGCGGCTTTTGCAGTTCTAATGCTCTGCTGTCGGCCCGGCACCATTACGCTAGCAGCAGCTCCTCGGCGGCCTTGCGCGTCTCTTTCCTCTTTGTTTTCGGGGTCTATAGAAAACGTTTGCTTTTGTCCCAGGCTCTCGTTAAACCAAACTTGTGGTGGCAACGGAAGGCGGTGCGGGTGGGGAGGGGCCCGGGGATTTTGGCAGCAGCCGACCAGAGCGTGGTGGAAACTTCTCTTGCTGGGTTCTCTGCCACCCCGCCTTCCACCCTCCACCCTCCCTTCACACACAGGCGGCCTGTCGACGCTTCCCCCTTCTCCCCTGAGAGGCCTCAGCGATCCAAGAAGGTCTGGGTCAGAGTGACAGTGACTAGCGGTTAAGAGCCTGGGGTACGTGCCTGTGAGCCCCGAGTTTTGGGTACTCGGTGACCTGGCTCCTGGTGGCCCTTACTTGCCTCTCTTGGTCTTTCGGGTCTTTGTATCGGCAGATAGAGAAGCGAGGGAACAGAAGAAAGTGGTTCATGTGTGCGGTTTTTATATTCAGTTATTTGGAATCTCACCCCTAACTGCAGACTCCTT
>NW_006441063.1:1584809-1591864 GCF_000325575.1 Pteropus alecto | reverse complement strand
ATCCAAGGAAAAAGGGTCAGAATCCTGGGCCTGGGAGCTGGACCGTACTCTTAATGGCCGGCTCAGCCACACTCCTGCAGAGTGTAGGACAGGAGGGCCAGGTCCCTCGATCCAGGAGACGCCAAACCTCCCTCCCAGAAGCGGGACCGCAGGCCTCCCCTGACGCGTTCCCCAGCCCAGCGCACACGCGGAGGCTCTCAGCACCGGAGCTTCTCAGGCGGCAATTTTTTAAGCCTGCAATTAAGCGAGGCGTCGCCGTGTCCTCTGCTAGTGTCGATCCTGTCAGTCGCACATGGCCTTGGTGCTCCGGTCCGAGGCCCCGCGATTAGTCACAGGCTCGCTTCGCTCCTTCCCTAATCCGCCTCTGCAGGCAGCCTGGGGACGCGGCCGACTTGGCGGGGCTGGCAGGGAGCCACAGCGCGCGGGGCGGGCCGCCTGGCCAGTACCAGCCCCGCTGCAACTAACCCAACACGGGCCCCGGGGTGCGGGCTTGGGACTCCCTCCCCCTTCACAGTCCCCAGGCTGGGGTGGCGGCGCCCCTCCTCCTCTCGCCCCGCTCCGGGGCCTGTGAGATCTATTTGTGTGGTGTCATTTGCATAAAAATAGGACAAGTGTTTCAGTGCGTTCGAACGCGGGAGGCGAAATCCTTATTGATGTGTCTGTGTGGAGCCCTCGGTTGTCGGAGCGGTTTGATTTAGGGTGTTTGTGTTGCCTTCTGCGAGAAATGAGAGGAAATCCTGCGCAACGCCTTCGGCGGTCCGGGCCGCCAAGAGCAACCCCCTCTGCGCAGAGCGGAACGGTCCACTGCCTGGACCCTGACGCGCCGGGTCCACAGTGAGCAGGTTGAGGGCCAGGCGGACGGCCCATTATGACTCATAAAACAGGGCGGCCTAATCACCAGCTGCCAACCCGTTTACGTGTGGCGCTTCCCAATGCTCTTCGCCCGGCCAGGGCCTCCAGTGGGTTCGTCCCAGACACGGCTAGAGCCGCTCAGCGGGGGCTAATCGAGTGACCGCTCCTTCTCGTGGGCAGTCTGGCTTCCCTTCCTGGGCAACCCGCGCGCTCTCGGCCTTTTTGCCTCGCCAGGAACTCCTCAGCTTGGACAAATAGCTGGGAGGGCGCCGGCCGTGCGGAGCCAGTAAATCAATCATTAACTCCCCAGCGAGACCTGGCCAGGGGAGGGAGCGGCAGCCAGAGGCGAGGCCGTGGGGTGGGCTGCGGGCACCATCCCTAGGTTGGGAGCAGTACATGCGCCAGCGGACAGAGTGCGTGAAGGCTGGTCCCCCAGGGCCTCCCGATCTCCTCCAGAAGATTCCGCCTGACAGGCCTTTCAAGCCTGCACCTCGCCTCGCCTGGCAGGTCGAGTTACTGCGCGGCCCCGGGGCAGGCTTGAACATTAACGAGCCGCCCCGGGCCTCGCGGCCTGCTCTCCCTGGGAGAGCCTGCCGTGCTTGGGCAAGCTCCTTGGGTCCAGTCGGGCTCCATCAGACTCCGACTTGCCAAACCAAATTGATCGCCCCGGTGTCGACCAGTTTCCTTGCGCCTCCCTCCCCACGGAGCCCACCATAGGGCGGCACACAAGGAGTTAAAAGCTCCAGTTCGCCCTGGCTCCTCCGCGGCGCAGAGGAAGTGCTGATCAAAGTGCTTATGGGGAAGGAAACACACGCACACTCGGGCCTGGGTCGAAGAAGGCCGACTGGAGAGACGGCTCGGAACTGCCCGCCTCGACCCGCTTCCCACACTCCCAAGAACGCAGTGGTGGCGGCGGCAGCGCTGGCCCGTGCGATTCTCTTCGCGGAGCTCGGCGCTGCGGGGCTGGGAGGACAGCGGGGAGGGAGAGGGATGAGAGGCGGGAGGCGAGCCCGGGCTGAGCGCCAAGAGGCCCGGAGCCGCAGATTAGTCACCGTTCGGCTTGGCGCTCACGGGTGTGCCCGGGAACCGGGAGGGCAGGCATCGGCCCCGCTTAATCGGGCTCCCGGGACCTGGGCGCCGCGGCGCAGATGCCCCCGCTTCCACCCCCATGAGCGCCCGGCACACCCGGCTGGACTCTCCCAGGCCCGCGCTGCCGAGATTCAGTTGTCAGTTCAAGGGCAGGACAGAAACTCTGCAAGCAGAGTCTCGCGAACAGGAAATTTCTCATTGACAAGGTGCTGCCCCTCCCCCACGCCCGGCTTCAAAACAAAACAAAAAACCCAGCGCCAGCAACCAACGCAGTCAGCCTGGGCCCGCCGCTGCCTCGGCGACCCCCGCGTCTGTGCCCTGGCCCGGGGAGTGGAAAGCTCGCCAAACCCCGGCCCCTGAGCGCCGGCGCAAATAAACAGGCCCGGCGGGTAGGCTTGTCTGAGGCCCTGCTGAGGGCGCCCAGCTGCCACCCCCCGGGACCCGAGCAGGGTCGGACGAGTACGCTGAGCGCAAGAGGCTCCTTGCCCTCTTGGGTGAAGAACCCCGCAGAGCGGCTTTGCAGAGCTGCTGAAGGCCGCCAGGTCAGCGACTCCGTGGGGGAGGGAGCGGGTAAGCGCGGAGGCTGCGCGGCGCGGGCGACTTGGTGAGTCCCGCCGCGGGGAACCAGGAGGGCTGCGAACTCGGCCTGGCAAAGTTCCCGTGGAAACTCCATGTTTAGAAACTCCAGCCGCGTTGCGGGAGGAGTGGGGGAAGAGAACTCCTGGGGCGCCCGAGGTCTGCCCACACCCGCCTGTCACTTCCCCAGAGGGGGTCAGCATCCCCCACCCCCAGCCTAATGAGAAGTCAGGAGGGCGGAGATGGCAGTCCCCGGGCTGCTTCTTTTGTGTATGCCCCTCTTTACTCCACACTCTGAATGAAATTTCTAAACCGTTTTATTTATTGAATTCAGCTAGAGGAGGAAGGCTGCCTTTTTAGGGACTCTAATATTCAGGGTAATTTTGTATTTGACACATGTAAATACTCAGTACTCTCAGGTAAGGTCAAATTATTTATCATCTTAATTTATATTTCAATAGGCCTACAATTTAGAGGCACGAAATGCCTTCTTATGAATCATTATGGTCTATTAGGGGAAGTAATGTATAAACAGCACTATTTGGAAGGGAATCACTTATGTTGACATTTAAATGGCTCTTCAATAGTTAAAAAAAAAAAGACATTCGAGTGCCTTTGATTAAATATACAATTTACAAGACCATCAGCAAAGCCATCAGGAATATAAATTCTTCTTGAGATTTTTATTTATTTCTGATTTTTTTTTTTTATCCTTCCAGGGCACTCATGTCATTTAATTTCTTTGGGAAAATCTACAAATTTCAGACAAAATATCCTTCTCCTCTCCCCCGGCTAATGTCCTATCAGGAACCCAGGGAACCACTGGAAATGTAAACGGACTCCACCAGCAGACACTCCAGTGGGAAGTTTGTAGATCTCCACCTCAGCAACAGAATCAACCACTTTCTAACAATATTGCCACTGGATTGTGAAACATCCTAGCTTCCTTGCTGGAGTGGAACCTTTCTGAAACCCTGTGTTCATCTATCCATTCTGATGTTCCCACAGCACCCAGCACAGAGCCTCAACCCATTTTGTCTTTCTCCTACACCTGCTAACATACCATGTAGAGGCTCTTCTTGGCAGAATTATTGAATCACCCTGTGTATTCATTCCTTTGGAGCATTCCCCATCTTTAGAATGTCCTTCCTTGACCCCCCACATCCCCTTCCCTGGCTCCCTATTTGTCTGCTCCCTTGCACAGCTGTACTTCTTGAAAGAGGTATATACATCTATGCGGCATCTCTATTTCTTACCTCCATTTCTTACTTCCTGTGCACTCTAAAACTCAGCTAGTTTTTAAGTTATTCTAAGATGTTGGGATAATTGTTGTTTGTTACAGCATAAGATTAGGAACAACCTAAATGTCCAGCAATGGCATTGATGATACATGCACAGGATGGAATATTCTGTAGCTATTTAAAAAATAAAGATCTGCTCTGTGAACTGATCTGGAATGACCCCAAAGCTCTATTGTTAAGGAAAGACATAGGTGCAGAGGGAACCTCTGCAGGTATGTATAGTACGTTACAATTTGGGTATGTTACAGTTTGTGTAAAAACAAAGTAGGGGGTAATGCAGACATATATTTATTTGTATGTGCATTAAACATTTTCAACACTGCTGGAGATCACCCCACCACCACCACCACTTTCTTTGTACATATGCATGTCCGCCCTTTTACTTTCAGAAATGGGAACACACTGCACAAGCTGTTCTGTACCTCACTATGAAACATATTGCTACTTACAGATAATTTTCTATCAGCACATGGAGATGGGCCTTGTCTATGCCAAGGCTCGTGGAATTCCACTATATAGATACTCCATTTATTACACTCTTCAACCCACGCCTCCATTCTCCCTGGCCATTCTGCAGAAGGTGCTCAAGATCACCAGTCACTTCTTGTTGCCAGGAGTGAGGGATGTTTTTTCAGTCCTTCCTTTGGTCTTGGAAGTACTTAATACCCCTGACCACTCACCCTCACTCCCCCCAACTGCTCTTGGCTTCCCAGATGCCATACGCGCATGGTTTTCATCCTATCTCTGAGCCTCTTTCTAGGCTCTTCTCTATGATCTACTAGTTGCCTTGGGACTGGATCCTCCCCCCACCCCACAACCTCATCCAGGCCCGTGGATTTAAATACCACCTACTTGTTGATGACTCAATTTTTTTCCAGTTCCAGATCCCCATATCAAATTGCAGACCTGACATCTCACTCAAAAATGATGGAGTTAGGATTCGAACCCAGGCAGTCCAAGCTCCAGAGTCCATGTTCTTAGCCACCCTGCTTCACTGCCCCCAGAGCATTCCTAAAACTGAATTCCTAAAAGAATTCATCTACAAATATTTGGGGGTACTTACTAAATGCCAGGCCCTAGGGAAACAGTGGTAAACAGGACAAACTGTCCCTTGAAAAGGGACGAGCTCTTCTTTTGAAACCTGCTCTTTGTCCCAACTCTTTTCCCTGTTAGAGAAAAGGTGTCAGCCACTCAAGTGTTTTAAGCAAAATCCTGGGGATGGGTGGTGGTGGTGTCATTCTTGACCTATCTCCTTTGCCTGGCACCTCACGTTCCTCCATTCCACTAGAGGCTAACTGATTCTACTTACAAATGTTCTATGCAATAAACCTACTCCTTACCATTCTCCCACATCCCCCTGAGGCCAGGCCACCATCTTCTCTTGCCTGGGTTAGGATATAGGATTTTTATTTCAGCTGGTTTCTTATACTGCCATGCTCACCCCCTCCAACCCATCCTTCACATGGTAGCTAGAAAGGTCTTTTGAAAATATGTCATATGTCACTACTCCACTAATTCCCACTGCACTTAGAACAAAACCTAAACTCCTTAACAAGGCTTACCATCCTTGTCACATCCTGGCTTGCCACTGTCTACCTCACCCTCTCAGGGCCAGCACATAGGCCTGTTGTCAGCTCCTTAATAGGCTCTGAGTGTCCCTCCCTCTGCTGTTATCTCCCCAACAAGACTGTACATTCTGTAAGGACAGGGCATGTCATAGCTGTGAACTAAGTTTGCATCAATGTCCAGCAATGAGCATGTATAAACATAACATTCATGGCTGTATCCCATGTTTAACACAGTACCTGGCACATATAGATGCTAAAAAAATACTGATAAACAATAAATGAATGAGTAAATAACACATTTTTGCTAACCGAAACAATATTCTATACCAGTGGTCCCCAACCTTTTTGGCACCAGGGACGGGTGCTCCTATGAGAACCTAATGCCTGATGATCTGAGGTGAAACTGAGGTGGTGATGCTAGTGCTGGGAAGTGGCTGCAGATATAGATGAGGCTTCGCTTGCTCACTGTGCGGCCCACTTCCTAACAGGCCACAGATCGGTACTGGTCCACGGACTGGTACTGGTCCATGGCCCAGGATTTGGGGATCCCTGTTATATGCCATGGACAGAGAAGAAACCAAATTCAAGAGAGCAAGACAATTGTGGGTATGTGCTAAAGGAAAAGGGGAGTGCCTAGGTTTGCAGGGAGTGACTCTGTAGTTCTGTTGAGGACTGAAGTAGAAGAAATTAGGAAAGGAAAGCATGAAGCCAGGGGTGCCATTATAATCTGGGGGGATCCAAGGGAGACCCATGAGAGTGTGGGATACGTGTATACAGGGCTTTGTCAGAGGAGCCAAGGTTCTTGGGTGTGCATGTTGGGGGAAGACCTTGGACATCTTATCCTCGCTAAGTACTGCAGAATATCATCCCCAAGAGATGAGACAAGGGACATCTTAGCCAAGAGCAAGATAGAGCTAAAACCAGAACCTGGAGTATTTGCCTGTTGCCAACCATTTGCTTCTTACTTGGTGGCAAAAGAGTAAGATTGTCTTTCTTCTTAGGACCCTCAGAAACCAGAAGAGTGGGTTCTGGCCACAGTCGACCTTGGGCGGTTGGAGCTCTCTCAATTCCATGACATCTGACTTCTAACAGTAACTGTCACTACAAAGCATTTAATAGCAGAGTAAATCTTTTTTTTTTTTAGAGTAAGTCTTTTTTAATGATGAATAATCCAATCCCTACATGATAATAATAGCTACTGTATATTAAGGGTCTTCACTCTTCTCAGTTACTTTACTAGGTTCATTTTCAAGTTACCTCATGAGCCCCCAAATTGCCCTATAAGTTATTACAATTCACATTTTATAGTTGAGGAAACTGAAGCTCTTACAATTGCCCTCCCAAATGCATATGTAATCTAGCAGAGTTTGGCTACACCGATTCTGACTCCAAACCTGGGCTCTTTCCAATTAAGTATATTGTTTGCCTCCCACACACATGCACTGTTCCCCGAAACCTTAAAATATTTCTGATTTCTGAGATCAGATCCTATAGAGTTTCTCCAATCATGTCCCTCGAGGGTCGTCCTGGCAACTGGCCGACTGCAGTAAATAACACAAAAGGAGTTTGTTTCTTTCTGAGATCAGCAGGTCTCAGCTGATCTGTTGTGTTCACCATAGGAACCTAAGAATTTATCATCTGAATGAAGAGTTGACTTACTCCCAGGTAA
>NW_006441063.1:1571958-1584779 GCF_000325575.1 Pteropus alecto | reverse complement strand
TGTGGGGCCAAGTTCAAGGGAAGGACTTCTTCCCCAAAACAAGTCGATTCTCAAGCTCTGTTTGGAAAGTTCTGCACCTCCACCAACAGTAAATCATATCTCAGCCTTTGGCAAGTTTATAAACCACCTACCCTTTTATACTTCCCAGCAACATTTTCCTCTGCTTTGAGCTTCGATAAAGATTACTCTGCCCTTATCATGGGGAAAGCTAGAACAGGGGAGAGATGATATAGGAACAAGTCACCAACTCACCACACAGCCCTTCTGAAACTGAACAGCTCTAGAGATGTGGGGAGAAAAGGGTCACTAGCTTTTTTCAGCTCTTAGCTAGGATTAATAAGGGCTTATTATCCACCAGGCATGGTTCTAAGCACTTTATATGCATTAATAATTTCATTTCATATAGAAAATGACCTTATAATAAAGGTATTCTTATTGTCCTCATTTCACAGATGAGGAAGCTGAGGTTTGGAGGATAATTAACTTGCTTTCTTGTCTGGATAGTCATTGACCAATTCCTAGAGCCCAAACTTTTATCCATATAGTCTTTCAGACTTTCCAGGCTCCTGTGGTCAGCTTCATAACTGCCAATTCCACAGGCTCATCCTAATTAGGTGCTTTATTCGGATCTCAAGAAAATGGCTTTCACTGCATCCTGGAATGCAAGCTATGTCTCCTGAGGACATGACAGCATTGAATTTGTCCCGCAGATCTCAGGTGGTTTTGCGATGCCTCTTATCTTAGGTAGCTTTCCAAGATGTGGCCTGTTCTGGGCAAATAGAAGCTCTGGTATGATCCCCATGACAGAGCGTGGACATCCCTGTCCTGCTCTCTTTGACAAAGCATACTGGTCAGTCGGTGGACACCCTCACCCGTTCAATGCCACTGGCTGCGCCGGGACCTTTCTGACCTGCTTGCTGGCACAGGGAGTACAGAGGAGGGAAGATCAATCTCCAAGATAATTTAGGTTCTGTCTTTCCTTGAACCAGCCTCTGTCCTCTGCTCTAGGCCTGACGACTATGATTAATGCACAGCCAAGTATTTCCTCTCTTCAGCTTCTTCCTTGCTCTGGGGTTTATTTTACAGTCATTGCCAGAGTTTCTCCTCAGAAGAGAGTAAATACTCAGACTGGAGCACAGTCCTTGATGTTACTCAGAAAGCATCGCAGGCAGCAGGTGGTACCAGGCCATTCCTGTAGTAGATGATGTGACTGTTTAGGGTTCCATGCTAACCTACCACCTCCATCAATGGAGGCCTAGTCTTTTAATTATTCAGAAAATACCAAAAATAAGGATTTCACGGAAGGCAATTAATAGGATCACACAATCTATTCCTTGTTTGTAATTATATATTATTATTTTTCTTCCTATTTTGTTCCAATAATGATTTAAGGCTGCTTCCAATGATGCACAAAATTCAGCAAAGAGAAATGGAAGAAGTGGGACATGAATTATAATGTCATGCTTGTTCACAACATCTTTGCCCCAGTCCACATAATAGAATTGAATTCATAATGCCTCTCAAAAAAATGAGGTAATTCAGTTCTTTTGGTGGCAACACTAGGCTCTTTGTAAAGTGAGGGGGTGGTACACAGTAATGGAAAGAACCCTAGAGGGGACAAGTGATCTGGATTCTAATGTTGGCTCCTTCAGTGTGTGACCTTGGGCAAGTCACTCACCCTCTCTAGACTTTGGATTCTGAAATTCTTAAATGTTTCTGCCAATCTCTGAGGCCCCCTTCTCCCTCCCTCTCACTCCTGCCATCACACAGGCAGAAGCCAGCACTGCCCATCTGACATGAGGCCCCTAGGAATTGCTGTTAGAGAAATGGGCTCCCAGGAATTGCAGGCTCTCTCCCTCCCTCCTTTGCGGTCCCTCACCCAGAGAGCAGAGAGGAGAGAGAGAGAGAGAGAGAGAGAGAGAGAGAGAGAAGAGAGAGAGAGAGAGAGAGAGAGAGAGAAATCTTCCCAGACACTGGGACGATGGAACCCGAATTGCCTCTTCTCCCAAGGCAAGGATCCCCACACACACACTTACAATCTTCCAGGAGAGCAAGTGAGTAGCCTTTTGGAGGCAGGGAGTCATGCCTCTCCAGACCTTTTTTTTTCCTCCTTCCTTCAGTTGTAAGCTACTTTCTTTCCTCCTCTTGCAGTTCAAGACACTTACAACCTGACCCAACTCTCTTGATCCAGTCTCATCTCCCCTTCTTCTCATCTCATAACCACATCTTCCACTTGTTTATCCCTCGTGGCACCCAACACAAAGCTTAGCATATCATTTGCTTCAAACGTCCATGTTGTCCACCCCGTATGTCAAAGGCTCCATTGGTCCTCTACTGTCTTCTACTAGGGCTTCTCCAAGTTCTTCTTGAAAGATTCCTCTGGTCAGAGGGGCTCTAGAGGCTTAGCCCTCATCATTTGCCTCGAGTGCGAGGCTGCTGGCAAGATGGGTTTTTAAATGCAAGCACATGCAACAACATGGACACACCCCACAAATGAAATTACGCAAAGGAAGGATGTCTCAAAAATATGCACAAGAGGAGCTTACTGGCTGGTGAACACATGGAGAGTTGGGGAGAATGGCAGTCGTGGGGATGACATGGAAGCTCTCCTCACCCTTTACCCACACCTTGCCCTAAGCACCTCTTCCATCTGGCTATTCCTGAGTTATATCCTTTTATAATAAACTGGTGATCTAGTAAGTGAAAAAAAATGCACAAGAAGATTCCATTTAAATTGAGTTTTAAAGTGGCCAAAGCCAATGTGAGGTGTCACAAATCAGCACAGGGGCTGCTTTGGAGGAAGGGGGACTACAGGGTGGGGCATACTCCTTGGGAGGGGGCACACCAGGGAATTCTGGGGGACTGGAAATACTCTGCATCTTGATCTGGATGCTGGCTGCATGGGTACGCTCATGCAGCTTGTAAAAATTCATCAAGCTGTACATTGAGGATTTACACACTTTTCTGCGTGCTGCACTTCAATAAAATGTTAACAAAATAAAAAATACAATAAATTAAAAAATACATAAACACACTGGGGAAGAATAAGGCTTATCATTGCATGCGCGCTCTGGTCAGGAGTTCTGGCTGCAGGAGAGCAGGGATGCTCTTGGCTGTGAAGGGAGGGCAGTGAGGTTGTTTTAGGGACAGCCAGGAAGCACAGGTTAAAATCATGTGAATAGAAGCAAACATTCTGCTCCATAATAGAGGCAAGTTGTTGAGAGTGATGCCCCAGGTAGAGGTGCCATGCTCGGGCTGAGGTTTCACAGTGCAGCTTCACAGTAGCACTGTCCTTGGCCCCGCACTCCAGAGTGAAAGCAGAAAGTAGGCAGCATTAGTGAATGGCCAGACCCCCTATCCTTACTTTTCTCCTAACTTCTGTCCTATGCAGGGACTTCCTTCCACTCCAGCCAAGATGGACTTTTCACTATCCCCTAAATAGGTGCATCCTTTCCCAACTGTTGCATGTGCATGGTCTCCCCTCCAGACACCCCTTCTCCCCTCCTTCCCCTAACCCTGCTTCTTTCCCCTGGTCCCTGCCAACCACCTGATCATAATAAGCAATTATACATAAATTGCCATTCAAGAACCTGGGGGTCACTTTGACCTCTCTGACTGCCTCACCCCTCTGACCTGACCCATTCCCAAATCCTGTTTTATTTCCTCTCCACAGCTCCAGGAATCATGCATTCCCTCTGCTCCAGCACCTGCCTAGCATGACCTCTCCCCTAAGCTATGGCCATGACCTCCTAACTGTTCCCCCTCATCCGCTCCTGCCCCTCTGCAGTTCATTTCCTGCAGAGCAGCTAACAGCAGCAAAGACTAATTGCTACTGGGTGCCAGGCACCCTTCTAGGCCCTCAGCACACCCTAGGGAACAGAATGGTGCCTGCTCCCAAGGTGCTTATATTCCAGCAGTAGAGAAACAGATGATAAACAATAAAAGTAACAGGTCATAAAGTTACTTCAGATGGTAGACAGTGATACGTGCCATGGAAAGAAAAACAGAAGCAAGCAAGGGGCATCAGGGGGCAGGGGATAGGAAGTTTGCAGGATTCAGGTTGCAGGATTCAGGGATAATAAGGGGAGACCTCTTTGAAAAGGTGAGATGTGAGCCAAAAGGATTTCTGGAGGAAGAGAGTGGCAAGCAGAGGCATAGCCAGTGCCCAGGCTCTTTGCGGGGAGAGTACCTGCTGTGAGTAAGGAACAACCAGGATTCCAGGGTGTAAAAGAGGAGGATGCATCAGCGAGGTCATAGAGGACAGTTCCTACAGCCAGAGCAACGGTGCTAGCAACGGTGCTCCCACAGCTGTCTCTATCAAGATAGCTGAGATGAAAATTCTCAGCCAGCTCAGCAGGCCCTACCCTTTGCATCTTTGCTCTTGGATTTTGTTTCCAGCCCCTTCCCACACTGGGGCCTTGCCAGGAGCAGGCCTAGCTCCATTTCCCCTCTACCCGCTTTGCCTAGTCATTCAGAGCTCTCTCTATTCAAACAGCATTTCCTCCAAGACACATTTTCCAAACCAGGTTAGTCCCCTAGCTTCACCCTCTCAAACCACCCTGCTGTCACCCTATACCATAGGCTTCACTAGTTCACAGCAATCTATCATTAAGTCTATAATTAGTTCATTTGGTTCATCGCATCTGTGACAGGTGTTTACTCTGTGCCAAGCACTGTCCTGGATGCCAGGGCACCATGGAGAACAGGACCGACAAGGTCTCTATCATATGGGAGACAGGCCATAAACAAAAAGCAAATAAAGATGACAACGTCAAAAGATGCTAGGCACTACAAAGATGAAATGGCAGTGTGGCTGCAAAGGGCTGTGAGAGGCACCTTTAGCCACAATGGCCAGGGAAGTCTTGTTCAGGGGATGAATTCTGAACTGAGAAGGAGCCAGGAGCCAGCTATATAAGTATGAAGGAAAGTGTGCTCCAGACAGCTGAGGAGCAAGGGCACAGGCCCTGAAGTTGGACTGACAAACTATTTGAGGAGGAGAGGATGGCCTATATGGCTGGAGCTGAATGGGCTATCTGTACAGCTAGAATGACAGTCCCACAAGACCCAAGGCCCCTTGTGTTTTCTTTGCATCTGCATCCACTGTGCTGGCTCACAGTTAACATTCATTTCATCTGTTGAATGAAGAAGTGGATATTTCAGTTCTGCCCCTCCTTCAATCTCTCTTTCTCCATGAACTCTTCTCAGCCCCCTCTAGACCTCTAAGAACACTCCCTCCCCTAAACCAAAACCTCAGAACCTTCACCTGAGATCCTTGAATGGTCTGCTTGGGGCTAGGCCAACCCTTGAAATGATGTGACAATGGTGGCTAAGTGCCTGTATCCATGTTTTGGGGCTGCATGCATCAGAGTCCCAAAGGGTCTGAGACATGACCCTCAAAAATGTTTATGAAATAGTGATCCAAACCCCTCACTTTAAAGATGCAGAAACCGAGGTCTGGAAAGGAGGGACTGCATATTCCTGGCTGCCAGTCAGGTTGCCAGCTGCTAGGCCACGATATCCACCTGATCGGGCTGTGAGAAGCCAGCGTGGGCCTGTCGTTGGCATTTGCAGTCCCACAGCTTCATGTGAGGTGATGTGCCTTTGGCCCCTTCTGTATGGCTGTCCTTCCTTTTATCTGTAAAGTACAGTAAGTCTCTCATGGCAGGGATGTCCTCCCTCCTCAGATTATATATTCTTTGAGGGTGGGATGCACTCGTTGGGTTTTTTAAATGTTACTTTACCTGATTCTTTACTTCCATGTCTACACACTTCCAACTGAGGGAGTCCATGAGCACCAGCTGCACAGTAAGCTCCTTCCTCCCATGCCCAAAGGACCACGGAAGCCACCACGTGAGGCGTTAACTGCCTTGTGGTCAGGCCTGTGGCTGGATATTCTTAGCAGCCTTTGGCCACCTGTCCTGAGAATTTCAACTCCCCTGTCACCAGGGCTTAGATTCCTCACCACCAGGGCAGAAATGTTCTCTCTTTCCAAGCAGGCAACTCAGAGTACAAAGTGAAGCAGAGTGTGCTCATTTAAAAGGCCCACAGCCCAGCATCACACTTAGCCCGTTGCTGCCTACTGCTGCCCTGGGCCTGGCTGGCCAGCCAGACTGTCTGGAAAACACGGTCTGGCTTAGCAGAACTGCTCTGCATGGCAAGAGCTTTTGGCCACAGCATGGCAGTTAGTATGTCTGATCTCTTTCCTAGGGCCTGGGGCAACTTTAGGGCCTGGGAGTCTGGGACATTTGCTAATCTTCCTTTATACAGGTTTCAAGATGTCCACTGTGGGTCAAACAGTGACTTTAAAAAACATGAGTCATTGGGATGAGAAATCTTCACTTTGGCCCTTTCCTGAAATCAATACTTGGGTGAGTCCCCCTTCTGAATGAATCTATTTCTCCCACTCTCAAGGAGTATCATATTTGGCCTGCCACTATACTATGTGTGCAGTGGTGGTGGGGGATGGGGACTGAGAGGGTCTCAGGGACCCTCCACCAGCACATTGTGAGTGGAGACAGCTGTGTAGAGTCAGTAGGGGGGCTGCAGTCAGTTAAGTATGTTTTAGGGAGGTTTCTGCATATTCTATATCAGTTCATAATGGTGTTCAGAGATAGATATAGTCAGACTGCCCTGCAGAGCTCTGGTAATGGGTGTTGGCTTTATTGGCCTATTCTATTGAGTTGCTACCCCAGCCACATCCCTGAGCTGCACTGTGCACCCATCAGAGCTGCCAATAGTATGGCACTTGACCTCTCCCAACTCCATATCATTTCTTCTTGTTTTCTCTCCAACTTTCTCATTTCTCCTGAGGTAGCTGTACCTATATCTGTGTCTTTCTTTCCTTCACTTCTCTGGCTCTGGAAGTGCAGGGCTGAGGCAGGCAATTGCCAGCTGGGGTGTGTGTGTGTGTGTGTGTGTGTGTGTGTTAGGAGGGCTCAGGGAAACAGAAATGCTTCCACTCTCCCAGCACTACTATTCCACCAATCCACAGAAGATAAAAGTTCAATGTCAAAACCCGGTGTCTTTAAGGGTGCCACGTAGTGAGGAAGGGCAGCTGTGGAATGAACTTGGAGTGGGAGGAATAAGCACCAGAGAAGCTGTGCTAGGAGAACCCTGCCGAATCGCCACTGAGTTCTTTGTGGGTTTGAGATTCAAGATCTCAGGGGAATTATTGAGCTAGGGGCTTAAGGGGACCATGAATACTCTGAAATCAATTCTATTCTACAAATGCTTATTAAACGCTTATTATACATAGCACCCTATGTATAAATCAGGTGCTATGGGAATGAGTATGTGTGCTCCCAAGGGAGACTGACTAGGAAAAGACACTCTAGCATCTTGGGGGCAGTGCCATGTCAGACAGAAGATGGAGAGTTTTGGGTTGGGGTGGAGGAGTAGGGGTGATGAGGCAGGTGGGGCTAGTCTGGCTTGTCTTATTCTGAGAGGCTGCCCCACAATCCACTGAAGGTCAGCTGAGCAAGTAGGAAGATTGGTGGCAAAGGCAAGTAAGATCCCTGCAGCCTGCTGTGCACCTGGTGGTGATGTGTTAGGAGCAGCTGCCCTGGGGAGGGTGCATGTTTGCTGGAGAGGGTGGGTCTGGAGGGTTGAGGATAGATTGGAGTTTTTTCTTACTAACCCTACAATGGGCTGGTAATAAAATAGCAGAAATAATAACACTGGCAGATGGCACATTTGAGAACTTACTATGGTTGGGCATTGCATAATCTTCCATAGTAGATTAAACATGGCCAAAACTTCCTTGCAGCTCCTCCCACCTAGGGGGTGTGTTATAAGCTGAACTGTGTCTCCCCAAATCCATATGTTGAAGTCCTAACCCCTAGGCTGAAGTCCTACCTCATACTGTAACTCATTTAGAGATAGGGTGTTTAAAGAAGTAATTAAGTTAAAATGGAGTCATTATGGTGGCCCCTAATTTAATACATCTGGTGTCCTTGTAAGAGGAGGAAATATAGACACAGAGACACACACAGAGGGAAGACCATGTGAAGACACAGGGAGAAGACAGCCATTTATAAGCCAAGGGGCAAGGCCTCAGAAGAAACCAACTCTGCTGACACCTCCTTGGTCTGACTTCCAGCCTCCAGAACTGTAAGGCAGTACATTTCTGTTGTTTAACCACCCAGTCTGTGGTACTTTGTTATGGCAGCCTGAGCAAACTAATACAAAGTGGAATCTGTGTTCCCTCCCCTAGAATCTTGGTTGGCCTGATAATTTGCTGTTACCAGCAGAATGTGGCAGAATCGACACTGTAACTTCTGAGGCAAAGCCTTAAGAAGCCTTGTAACTCCTTGCTTCATCCTCTCAGGCAGTGCTGGAAACTGCCACATGAGGAAGCTAGTCTTGAGTACTAGAGAAGGTACGGTGGCAGGGAGAAGAGCTGAAGTTCGCCCCAGTCAAGAGCTAGCGCCAACTGCCAAACTGTGCATGATGCCATCTTGGGCCTCCCTGGAGCAGTCTTCTGGCTAATTACAATAGCAGGAGTGAGCCTAGCCAATCAACCCAACAGTGAGGAAGGAAAAACAAATGTTGTTCAAGCCAAAACAAAAACAGCAAAAACAAATTGATACATCTCATTGAAACATCCTGTAGAAAGGTTTCCATATGAAAGGTTTAGAAGAAAATATGTTTTCGTGAATATTGGGCAAAGCCTTCCATTAAATAGGAACAACCTTTGTCTAGAACTACTTGTCCATCCAGCTACCTCTGGGTTGCCCCCTCACTGTGTCTGAACCTGTATTT
Organism: Pteropus alecto; assembly: GCF_000325575.1. Lineage (NCBI taxonomy): Eukaryota > Metazoa > Chordata > Mammalia > Chiroptera > Pteropodidae > Pteropus > Pteropus alecto. The sequence continues at coordinate 1,576,019 of NW_006441063.1, read as the reverse complement.
CAAATTCTAGAGCACATCACAGGGTACCTCACAGGAAAGGGAAAAGGGGCAAGGAGCACTCTCCTTGAATCATCAAAGGAGAGGACTACCAATTCTTTATCTGCCCTCTAACAACAAGTGGCCACCAGATGTCGGTTAATCAAACACCTTTGATACACAGCTGTAGAATCATTATGGAAGTAGCCACCATTTAGTAAGCACCTACTAAGTATAAGGCATATATTTAATGCATTCCCTCACTTAATTCTCATGTATGGTCAAAACACGCACTAGTTACAATCATTACCCTCTTTCGTAGATGAAGAAACTGAGACTCAGAAAGGTTAAGTAGCTCTCCTGATGTCACAAATCTCATGGGCCTGGACTCCCAAACTGATGGTCTTTCCTCTCCTCCAAGGTTTGACAATTAAGGGGGACAACATAAGGATAATGGAGATTTTTGTGCCAGAGAGGAGAAATTTGAGGAGTTGGTCATATAAAGGTAGGACCAGGCCTCAGTGGTGGGGCTGGGGCCAGGCCAGGTATGTGAGAAGGCAGAACCATGGGTGGTGCTGCCAAGAAATGCCTCAGGGAGAAGGTGAACCAGTCTAGAGGGAGGAGTTGGGAGGTCTCAGGGAGGTTCCTGTAGGGGTGAAGGTAGAAGCGCTAACACTATCCAGACCTGGGGCCAGGAACCCCAGATGTATAGAACCCATCCCTGGGGCAAACTGTCTCTCTTTCACCCTCTTTCTGGCTTCCTGGCTTCTCAATGACTCTGCCTTCCCAAGCAACACCCCAGGCACCTCTAGGCCTTCTTTCCCTCCTCCTGATGCAAATCCCTGACACATGAAGACCAATTTGATTAAGGGGCTCACTGTGCTGGGCCCCTGCTGCGTGCTTATCGGCACCCCTTCTTTTCAGCCTCATGGAGACACTTTGAGGTGGGCACCTTATTACTTCTATTTTCCAGGTGGGGAAACTGAGGCACAAAGCTTTGAGAGGATGGGAAGCCTGCAATGTGGCCTTGCCTAGTTACTCTATGCAGGAGTCTTCTCTTGGCCTCCCCAGTGCTCCAAGACCTGCCCTGCTATGGATTCCTGAGGTGTTCACACATATGTATCACTCACTTGGGTATGTGGTATGTGTTCCTCGACTGGAACCATGTCTCACCATCAGCACAGTGTTGGGCATAGAGAAGGAGCCCAATAATATGAGCTCTGGCTAAACTATTTCATTACTATGTAGCTTGGAGCCTCACCCTGCCCTCCTCTGAACACAGTTGCCCAACTTGAGGCTAGTGATGGAGGAGGTGAAGAAGCCCCAGAAGAAAAAGCAGGAGGACCAGAGAGAACAGTTTCCTCAGACTGCCAAACACAGGCCATACTGCCTTTTTATAGAATAAGAATATGAGCAACAGGGGTAAATGGGCCCCTTCTTCAGAGGCTCTCAACCACCCCTTTCCAAATGATAACAAATTGTAGTAGACACACAATGGCTCCTCCCTATTCTGTCCTGCCTTCTAGGGTAGCTACTAGGCAAATGCTACCCACTCTGGCACCAACTGGAACCCAGCCTCCCGTTTAAGGCAGCCCATCCCCCACCTCCCCTCTGGAGCCCTGGAGCTGGCCCAAATGGTCCCCCTTTGACCTTTCCTCAACTCCCTGACTCTCTCCAGACCTGGGGTAAAGAAAACAAGGTCAGAGAAGAGATCTACTCCTGAATGTGAAGCTAAAGAACCATGTCCACAAAAGCTACTTTCCGACTGCCTTCTTTCAAGTAGCCACTCAGTTCGCCATCCCAGCACGGGGGGGGGGGGCTCCTGAGGGTCCCACACCAGGGTGTCTTGTCCTTAAAATATTGTGTCCTCAGATTCCAGTTGAAACCAGGCACATGGCAAGGTCGATATGGGGTGGCAAAAAAAATCATGGGAACCAACCCTTTGTGTACCTAACAACTCCCATGGGGAAATGAGAAGGTGCCCCACTGCTACCCTGCACAAACTATCCAAAGAGGCTAGAAATGACTAGAAACTGAGAAAGATTGTCCTTTCACTCTATCCCTATAGCCTAGTAGACACGAAAAACTGCAACTGGAAGCCTGGCACCTGGCACTGACTTTGCCCTGGAGCTCCCAGGCCTCATACTAGGAGGGGAATTCATATTTGTCCAGCACATCAAAGAGAACATCTCACTTAATCCTCATGTTTGAGGGTTATATGACACTCTTCTCACCAAGAGGTAGGGTAGATGCACCCACTCCTAGAATCTGGGTGGTCTCGTGACTGCTTTGAACACAACAGAAGTGAACCTGTGAGATTTCTAAGGCTAAATCAAAAAAAGGCCATGCAGCTTCCTCCTGTTTCCTTGGGGCACCTATTCTGGGAGAAGTCAGAAAGAAGTCAACTGCCATGCTGGAGAGTCATGGGTAAATGCCCCAGTTGGCAGCCCAGCCAAGCTCCCAGGCAATGGCCAGCATGAACTGGTAGCCACGCAAGTCTGCTATCCTAGATATCCTTCAGATGGCTGTAGCCTCTGTTGACATTTAACTGCAGCTCAAGGAAAGAACCACCCAGCTGAGCCCTTTTCAGTATTCCTGACCCACAGAATTATAAACAAAATGAAACAGTTATTTAAGTGGCAGAGTAATTTGTTGGTAGATTATCAACAAATCTAGAGTAATTTGTTGCACCTGAAACAGATCCATGGTGTAGTTTACACTTCACAGAAGAGGAAACTGAGATTCAGAGGGGTTGAGTAACTTGCCCATAATCACACACCTCATAAGTGGAAGAACTGAGACTCAAACACAGCCTCTCTAAATCCAAAACATTATATCACAGCCCCTTCTCACCATACCCCCTGACATTTTCTCACTTCCTAGAAGAGAACATTCTTTTCAGACTCAACTAATTTCCAAACCTGGCTGTGCGTCAGAGTCAGCTGGGCGACTGTTAAAGATAGAGATTGCCAGGCCCCACCCCAGGCCTACTGAGTCAGACTTTTCAGGCATGGGGCCAGGACTCTGCATTCTACACTGACACCCCATGTGATACTGAGACAGTCAGTGAGGGAACCAACCAGAAGACCCTGCTGCTCAGCCAGATTATTATAGACAATTAGAAGAGACCAGAAAGCTTTTCTTCAAAATAAACCCAGTGTCAGGAAATCACTCATGATATGTGTTCATCTGATTAAATTTAGGCTTTTTTAACTTTAACATCTGATACGTCTTTTCCAGCCCCACGCAATTAAGAGACAGAACCTAATCGTAGTGTATCTGATCAATAAGTATGTCGTGGGCAATGCTGAGAGCAAGGTGTATGTGTTTACATCTTGAGAAGCTCTGAGGTACCTGCCCTCTAAGAACTTACAACTGAACCAAGGAGATATTATTCATTTCAGAGCAACTGAATGATAAGTTTTGTGGCTATGACATTAAGCACAAAAACACCTGGGAGAATTAGACTTAAACCAGTAGTTTGGGAGGGGCTCCATGAAGGAGGTATGTCTGGAGATGGGCATCAGGGTGAGCAAGGAGGTTGCTCCAGGTGGGAACCTAAGAGCTAAAGCTCCCTTGGAAGGCAGAGCAGGCAGGAGGGTGTGTGTGGGGGGAGGCAGCAGGAAGCCTTGGGCTGCCTGGTGGGTGTGTTTACAGATTGTGGAAACCAAAGCAGGACTAGATGGGGAGGAGGAGAGGGGAAGCCTTGAAGCTTGATGCAAAATTTCACCTTCTTAGTTTCCAAAAGCTACTGTCATTAAAGATCAAGGGCCAAATTTCAGATTTTCCTGAAAATGAAAACAAAACCACAAGCTTTTATTTCCTAGGGCATCAGCTAGCATTTCCCTCAGGAGACAGTTGGGAGAATTTTCAAGGAAGGAAAATACTTTGTTTCTGCTCTTTAAAAGCTTGAAATCTAATAGGGTACACCAGAATGCCTAAAAACAAGAAAAGAAAATTCCAAGTGCTGGCAAGGAGCACTTTCATACTCGCCTATGGCAATATAAATTGGTACCACCACTTTGGAAAACTTTGGCACTATCTATTAAAGCTGAACACAGGCCCAACCTATGGCAGCAATTCAA
>NW_006441063.1:1563900-1571920 GCF_000325575.1 Pteropus alecto | reverse complement strand
ACCAGAAGGCATGTACACAAGTGTTCATAGCAGCAAGATTAGTAATCGCCCACAGCAAAACAGCTCAAGTGCCCATCAACAGTAGAATAGTAGAGAAATAAAATGTGGTATATTCACACAGTGGGATATTACACAGCAGAGAATGAAGGAGCCACATGGCACACAATGTTGATGGATCTCATAAGCATAATATGGAACAAAAAAAGCCAGACACACAAAGAGTTCATATTGTAGATCCTGTTTCTATCAAGTACCAAATCAGGGAACTCTAATCAATATTATTAGAAGTTAGGATAGCAGTCATCTTTGGGGCATAGTACCAGGAAGGGGGTGTGAGTTGACTTCCAGGGTGCTGGTGATGTTTTGTTTCCTGATTTGGGTACTGGTTATATGGGTATGTTCATCAAGCTCTACACTTATGATGTGTGCGCTTTTCTGTACAGCTATTTTGCTTCAATAAAAAGTAAATCATCATCATCATTATCTCCATCTAATGAAAAATGAAGGCTGAAAGCACAGAAGGGCCTCTGGGAGAGAGTTGTGAAGAGATTTACACTGAAAGTGACAAAGAAACAAAGCTGAGGGAGGTTCAGATATGGATAAGTTCAAGATGGACCCAGTGAAATCAAGCCACGTCGCCAGTGAAATCAGAGACCAAGTTGCAGTTTCCGGAATGCCCGATACACTCCATAATGGCGTCTTGTATAAGAGGTGATTACATCCAGTTCTAATCTCGGATTAGTTACAGAAGATAAATCACCTTGAACACTTTTGGAGACAGGAGTCAGAATTCTCCCAAATAAGAGATGGTCTGAATCCCCATGAGGCCCTACCATTAAACATTTGCTCCAGCACTCCATTCTCTCTGCTTACAAGATGTAAATCCTGATGCGGCCACCTTGAATTTGTATATGGTGGAGTCCTTTAATTGGAATCACTCTGGGCAAAGGCGATTAGATTCCATTAGCCATTGGAATCAATTGAAAAGCGAGCTTTCCTTCCTAAAGGGAAGGGCCAGGTTCCAGTACTTGGCTGACTGTGCAGCCCTGGAGGAATTCGTGGAAGGGAGGCCTTATTTTAAATATCATCACTTTCTGAAGAGACATTTATGGATCCTGCCCACGTTATTCAAGGAAGGCATGAGAAAGGCAAGGCAGGACTAGGGGGAAAGGAGCTGCAAGTAAACTATAATCTTTGACCTACACCCTTATACAATGCATGATGGTATGTTCTAGACAGCCAGTAAGACTAGCTATAGGTCTACTTGGTAGTAGAATTAGGCCCAGTGGTGACACCTCCTGGGTTCTATTCCAGATTTGTGTCACTCCAAGACCTGCTCAGAAGCCAATGAGGACACTTGCTGAGTCTGGGGTCTCCTCTGGTCTTTCCTACTTGCACCATCTCTGCACAAGAAGCCCAGGCAGGAAGAAAGCTCTCCATTGTGGCCTCTCTCAGCATCTCTCTCAGATGTCCTGTGGTCCATCTTCCCAGGTTTCCTGAGGTTGGTGGCCATGACTCAGAAGCCTCTAGTGCCATAATAAACCACCTCAGGGACGCTAATGTGTAATTATTGCATGTATTTATTTAAATTTAATCTAAAACAGAAGATTCCAGGGAAGGCAGTTATATCATTTGATATATGTATTTGTATATATAAATGTCATAGCTAGAGATACATAGTTTTGGTTTGAACCATCTGTTTCAGATTGCATTATTGTTCCCAATTCTTCACCGTGCCCTGTATCTATGCCCTTTGTCATGTGACTTTGCAATTCATCCTGCTAAAGGTGGAGTGTACCTCCCCATCCTATCCCATTGATGTCAGGCCACAGGATATCTTTGGGCTAATGGAATGTAAGCAGAAGTAACAGTGTGAGAGTTCCAAGTCTAGGACTTAAAAGTCATTGTATTTCCACTCTACTCTCTTGCATGTTTGTCATCACCATGAGAATAATATGTCCCAGGTAACCCACTTATCCATGGAGGATAAGAGACACATGGAGCAGATTGGACCCAACCCACACTTAGAGTCAAGCCCGGTTGATCACAGACGAGATTAGCTAACCACAGGTGATACACAGAAACATATGTGAGAAATAAATGCATAATGATATAAGCTACTTAGTTTTGGGGTGGTTTGTTATACAGCATTATTGTGGCAAGCACTGACTGATAACCACCTAAGCACTTTATTCTATCAACCCAAGACATAATGCACTCTACCATCTAAAAGAATATTCCATTTCTCTCTATCCCCTTACCCTTCTTAATTCTTCATAGCATTTATCACAATCTGAAATAGTACATTTTTTTTCACTCATGTATTTATTCTCTTTCTCTCTCCAGTAAAATGAAGTGTTATGATGGCCAAGATACTATTTTGTTCTTGGCTGTAAAGGCTCGAAGCCTTGGTAGGTACAGGTATTGGGTATTAAATACTTATGTGTGGAATGGATGTATGTAGTCCTTTTTGTCTTTAGTTAATGTCTCTTATCGAATTTACATTCCTGTGTGTAGCTCAATGACTTGGCAAAAGGCAAAGTTGGGGAAGAAGAAAACATTTGGGGGAGAAAAATCTGCAAACAGGAGACCTCTGCATGTTGTCCCTGAAGAGGGATGAGTTCTACCTCAAGAAGCCACACCCACCAGGACACCCTGAGGGGCTGGCCTATTGGCAACCCACTGACTCTTAAGAAATGCTGAGTTAAGGGACTACAGGGGCCATTCTGGCTCTAGAACTAGCAACCTAAATGGGGAGAGGGCATCTAAGAGGCAACAGTGTTGCCTCGGCTGGGTGCAAGGGTGTGCCCGGGTCTGGGGGGCGATGCTGGCCTGAGTGGTGGGCTGGAGAGGGCACGCTGCCAACTCTGGCTGGCCCACAGCCAGGAAGTCTGACTGAACGTGGGCCAGCCCTGTTGGCCCACAGACTCTGTAAGCTGAACTGCTCTGGAGCTCCTTGGCCTCTTTGTTTTCACTTCCCCACAGCTCTCCCTTAGTGTTTAGGAATGTGCTTTGAAGGTTCCAGCATGTTTCGCCTCTACTTAGGGAAACCAAGAGCAGAGGCTGGGCCGAGGCCAGATGGCTGCAGGGAGGGCACCTGTGATCACACTACGAGTGCCCCAAGGGGCAGGTGAAATCCAGGGGGTACAGACTAGGGGGGCACTGAAGCCAATCCTAATTCTCTGCTGGGAGACTCCGTTTCCAGTGTTAAACCTTGGAGAGTCTCAGGTTTGTTTTGTTGAGGGAGGCAGTAGTCCCTTACCAGCTTCCCAGAGAGCACGCATTTGCCCAGGAGCTTTGGGGATAAGCTACACTCTTCTATTTGTCCAGGGCAAAAGAAAGGACTATAATGAGTGCTTGAACTAGTCAAGTTGCCTCCTCGATTTGCATTAGACTCATTTTTTTGGCTGGCCTTGGGAAACAGTCAGGCCCTCCAAGGAAGGTGGCGGGAAGGACCCTGGCACAGCTGGCCTCTCTCGCATCTCCACCCCTGGGAGAATAGTCTCATTTCCAGGCTGCCCTCCTGTAAACCTCACAATAGGCTGCTTTTAAAAGCAGAACCTTGAAAATGGTTGGCTTCCTTCTTCCCTTTTCCAGGCCTCTTGTCCACTGTCCTTCATGGTCTTTGTTACCAGGCACAGAATGACCAAGTCTCTCCTACTCAGTCCTTTGAGGGCTCATAGCACTGTGGCCTCATATGTCCAGTATAGTGCTTTACACATAGCAAGTGCTTAATAAATGCTCAGTGACTAAAATACCAGACCTCTTCAGTGACCAAGAGCACCTTGGATCTTTCTCTAACCAGAAGTTGCTTTCCTCCAATTCATTACTCAAAGCAGGCAGCTTTGGGTTTTGGTCTTATTTTTGCCACCAACGTGTCACCTTGAGCTAGTGCTCTTACCCTCTGAACCGATTTCCTCAGCTGGGTTAAATGGGGGCTCAATTAAAGTCCTGGAAGTCATTCTATGAGATCTCCACAGACTCCTATTTGTGAGCTGTCACTTTATCCTCAGGTCCAGCCATTACAATCTTGCCCAGGCCCTGGCCTCCAGCAGAGGATTATCTCCCTGTTTTCCACGATCTGTTTAGCTTCATAACACACACCTGGTCCTTGGGCTTCTGATGCGTCTGCTCCTTTCTGTCCTCACAGCCATTTATACAGCTCTAACTCCTGTGTGTGATGAGGCCATGGCACATGAGCAATAACACCAGTGTCATAAGGGCACCAGAGTCATTTTTCTGCAGCCAGCATTGTCTATTTGGAGCTCCGGTAGACCTCCCTCATGCCTGGTGGTGACACAGGCCCTATTTAGTTAACTGTGAACTATGGATTTTTTTTCCTTCCTAATTTTCATTTCTCCTTGATTTCAGCAAGGGACTTAACATGTACTCCAGGCTCAGCTGAGGGTAAACAGAAAGTGCCATCAGAGGGATATCTCTTCCTTCTCTCAGAAGAGTCACTCTCTCTGTCCAGGTAATGACCGCCTTTTCCTCCCAGCTGCCTCTCAGCCTCCGTATATTTAGTGCATATTGCCCTGTATAGAGTTTAATTAGGCTTCAATGCACCCAGGAGCAAGAAGCAAGGACCCCTCTCGGGTCGAGCAAATGGGGCCCAACCCTGGCACAGAAGCCTGCAGCCAGCCTCCCCTGGCTGGTAAGTGATAGGCTGCCAGCAGGTAGAGGAGGTTGTCCATTCTTGGCTAATGATCGCTTTAGGCGCTGAGTGATAGAAAATCCAGGCGGGCTGGCAAGCTGCAGGGCGCAGCCAGGGACAATTGTATGGACCAGTTTAACATGGCTGGGGGAGGGCTGGCAGAAGGAATACTCTGTGTGTGTGTGTGTGTGTGTGTATGTGTGTGTGTGTGTGCGTGCGCGTGCGCGCGTGTGTTTCCTGGTCTATTTTCTCTCCCTTCCCCACTGCTTTTCCCTCATTCTTGCTCTCGCTTTCAGTTTTCTCTTCTGTTTCTAGCCCACGCGAGTTGAAATTAGAAAGGTCTTTGCATTCATTTATTTGTTTTAATAAAGACAGCATTTTTAAGCAGCATATTTGCAGCAATTGAGTGTTAAACTAAACACCAAGCCAACTAAATGTGTTAGGGGAAAATGAAAAGTCAGTTTACAAGAAACATATAATTAACACGTTCTTTGACTTTCTCTAAGCCTTTGTCTGGCTGAGGACAAGACAGAGCAACCATAATCAAGTTTAATAAAATGAAAGACAGTATGGAGGCAAAAGGGGAACAAAAAAGTTTGGAATGGGAAACAATCTTTAAGAGGAGATTCTAGAGTTACAATAAATATATTAAAAATGATTTTCTTGTTGCCTTATTTTTAGCCAATAGCCATTTTCTCCTTTCAACTATAAAGGCTCCAGAAGGCTCTAGTTTGTCCCGTACCTGTTAACAAGGACTGAAGCTGAGATCTGGATGGGGAGGGGAAGGGTGATACAAGGACCAGGCAGGAGATGCATGGGAGTTTCCAGAGACTGATCTACCCAGGCTAATGGAAATTACTATTGAATAATACCAGATTCTTCATGTAGCCTGACTTCCAATAAATTGTTCCCCTCCTCACCCCTTGGAGAAAGTGAAATAAGACATTAGACTTTCAATAATCTCATATGGTGATGATCAATCAAAACCCAGAGGAGAAGGCCAATTTATAGAAATTGTATCTGCTTCACTGGGCAGCTGGAACCAGGGAGCTGAAAAGAACATGGTGTTTGCCTTTGATGTGTGAAGTTGCCTAAAAATGACAAATGCCAAAAAACATTGCCTGTACACATGGGGCCTTTTCAAAGGGAGAGGATGCTCCCAAGAGGCTTATGTCAAGCAGAGCACAGTAGGGACCTGCCTGCCAAAAGGAGCACGCATATGTTTAGGCCACATCGAAACTATTTATTTTTATTATCTTTCAGCTATTTTAAGTTGCTGATTCCATCTTTCTTGTTTATCACCAATGAAGTTTATTTACTGAATTAACTTTTAATAGATCTTCTACTTTGTTCTTTAATGCTGGCTTCTAGGACTTGGTCTTTTTAGCCAGAACTCCTCTTCTTGCCTTTGTGACCAGCTCTCACACACTGCCCCCACCACCACCATCCCAATCCTGGAGGCAAAGGGCTCCGTCTCTGTTAACTCCTTGCCTGCCGGTGTCTTTTCTCTGTAGCTACTAATCACCTTCTTTTGATCATTGCCAAGTTCTCAGGTTGAAGGAAGGAGAAAGGACCTCTTGACCATTCTGACCGGCTTTCCACATGAGCCTGAAAATGTCGACAAATTTGAAACATCTGCCGGGCTGCTTTGGTCTGATTGCTAAAATATGCCGACCTCAAGCCCCCTCCTCCCCCCGCCCCTTTTAATCTGTTTCATATTCACAAATTAAGCATTTAGTCTGGGTAATAAATCAGGGCGGTTTACGAGACTCACTTGAGACAAACAAGCGAGTAGGGCGCAGCACAAGCCCCTGGAAGCAGAGTGTGCGGAGCTGCCAGGAGTCGGGAGCTCCACGCGCTCGAACGCGGACAGCAGCCTTGGCGCGCCCTGACACGCCGCCAGCACCCACATTTTGGCTTGTCCCTGAGCGGGCGGGGCGGAGGGGTGCAGGGGAGCAGCCCAAGCCAGGACCCACACCCCCTCCAACCTTCCACGCGAACCCGCGGCGCCCGGCCAGCCCCAGCTCTGGGCAGCTCGGCGCCCCCGCCCCGCCAGGGAGGGGCCATTGGCAAAGGCGACAGCCTCACCCGGCACACACCCTGTGGTGGGCCCATTAAGCCTCTCCCAGCCAAGAAGGCTGGATCCCCCTCCCCCACCTCTTCTATCTGGCTGCGCTCGGCCTTAAAGATCCCAGGCCCACACTGGCTGGAGAAGAAAACGATCCCTCTCCACATCCAAGTGTGACCTCCACTAAGCCTGGGCGCTAGACACCCCCCACCCCATCTCTCCACGTTGCCTCCTCCCAGGTTTCGGTCCCAGCAGCCACAAATCTACTTTCAGATTCAGAAGGGGAGGGCGAGGGGGAGGGCTCTCCTTCAGAGTGGATCGAGGCTTCCGAGAGGCATGGGGAGAGAAAAGGCACAAACAGGGCCCAGGCCCCCGCTGCAGAAACCCTGGCTCAGGCTTCAACGACCACCCAAACTCAGGGGGCTTCAACCTGTGAGCCTTCCGCCCTTCTCTGTGCAAGAAGTGGACCTGGACTGGGGGTCTCGGGCCAGTCCCAGCCTAGGACCTTGGGAGACCCCGAAGGGGAGAGTGGCTCCAGGTCACTTCATCCGGGCCTCAGTCGCCTTGCCATGCTCAAGTTCCCTATCGACTGGCGCTCTCGATGCTACAGTGGGACGCGGAGGCAGAGGCGGAGGGCGGGAAATGGAGAAGACAGAGCGTGCAGCCCACCAAGGACCCGGGAGGGGGCACAAGAGCAATTCCCCCACCTCGCAACACAGTGCACACATCGCCCTTCCTCGCTTCTCTTTGCACACATTTCGACTGCGAAAGCCATTACCGCCGGCGCGCGAGAGACTTTTTAAATATTTACAGCCCGCTCTCCGCACGGTAGCCTGATCCATCTTGTGGGCGCGGAGGCGGGGCGCAGGGCTCTGCTCCCGGGGAGGTAACGAGACCGGGCGGGGGCCGTCAGCCGCTTTCCCCTGCCGACCCTGGAGCTCGCCACCTTGTCCCCTCCAGGTGGGGAGGGGGCGGGAGAATGCGCGCAGCGCGCCCGGGGCCCTGCCCGTGCCAAAGCAGGCGGGGGAAGGGGGGGCGGGCAGCGTCCAGGAGGAGGGAAGGCCGGGAGGCTGATTTAAAGGTTCTCACCGGGAAGCGAGCGAGGCACAGACCTGAGAGCCGCCGCGCGGTGAAATCCGAGGAGCTCTCTTGGCGAGGAGGGGCTGTCAGAGGCCATTTATCTCTCGCCAGAGTGGAGGCTCGGCTCCCACACCGCCCGCGAGTAACAATGGCAGCGATCAGCAGCTCTGCACGCGCTCCAGTGCATGAATGGATTGCGGAAGATGCCTGCGTTCTTC
>NW_006441063.1:1557794-1563835 GCF_000325575.1 Pteropus alecto | reverse complement strand
GCCTTGGGATTTGCGAGTTCGGCCCCACTGCGCGGTCACTCTCACCCTGACCCCTGCTGCCGTTCCCAGGGCCTTGGCACCTTGCCACCTTGCCACCGAGTGTCATTAGGGTCTGAAACTTGACACTAGCCTTCCCGACGCAGACACCCCAGCCAGACCCCTCCCTCCCGCGCTCCCCTTGCTGCAAGTTTACTTTCAAGGAGTTAGACAGGGTTTCCGCATGAACAGCCGGCCTTGTGCGGGCCCAGGGAGAGAGGACAGGCTAGGAAAGATGTCTTCAGTTGCCCCGAGACCTGGGGTGTTTGCAGGCCTCTGGATAGCCCCTAGCCCGAAGGCCCGAGGCCGGCGCCCTCTGCTCCCCTTTTGCAGCTTATCCACCGAGAGTCCCTGCAATTGGCACATGCACACGCACTCCGGATACGCCCACCCGGACCCGCGCGTCTGGCCAACTTTCGGGGCAGCGGCAGAACCGTGTACTCAAATTCTCGGTGGCTTACAGTCGAGAATTCAGAGAACACTACGGACGGCGCGAGGTCACCCGCAGAAGTGTTCCCCCCTCAACTCTGCAAAGTAGATCTCATAAAAGCCCCCCTCCAGTTGCTGCCTAAGGCTATGAGCAATGAGAAACGCAGCGAGGGCTGCTCCGAGCTCTCCTGGGTTTGCTTTGGTGGAGCTAAACCAGAACCTGAAAGACATTTCAGCCCCAGAGGTCGCCGAGCCCCCGATGTGTCAGCCTGTAGCGGGGGTCGCCAGGGTTAGGCACTTGTAGCGATCTTAAGGCAGTGCCAAGTCGCCCGCGAGAAAAGGCCGAGCGGAGCTGGGGTGCAGGGAAGGCGGCCAAACGTGCGCTGAGCGGGCCAGCGTACAAGTCGCGACGCTCTCGGAGAGGCAGAGCGTGCGACTTGTCCACCCAGAAGACTGGTGAGGGTAGGCTCTCGAGAAGCTGGCAGCGAGACAAAGCGGGAGACGGGGAGGCTCTGCTGCAGACACGGAAAGGCAGGCAGCAGCAGACGCCCGGGCCCCGACTCGGAGGCGTGTGCGGATAGGCCCTGCCTGGCATACCCTCGTTCGTGCGCCCAAGGACAACGACGCGCACTCCCGGGGGGCTTACTGCCAGAGCTGGTCTGTATTGGGCCTGGGCCAGCTTGGCGAGTCAGCTTGGGTCTTCCCAGCAGATGGCGGGGTCCCCTGGGTGGTCTTAACTGATAGGGACCTCTCTGGTATCTGCCTCTCCCTGAGCCCTGGACAAAGGTTGAGAGTTATAGGAGCAAGGCCCTCTGAGAGCTCATGTCTCCGACCTGGGGGCCTCGGTGCAACTGTTCATCTGACTTGGAGTCGCTGGAGGGCCGGTACCCATCACCGAATTAACATTTGGTCTTCCAGATCGCAAGACCCTGACGGCACAACCAGGCCCTGACTTTCCAACAATCGGGAATCGAGGCTGGACTTCCCGCAAGGAGGAACAGTGTAATGTGAAAAGAGGCCTCAGGTTCTCCGCTACTCCCTCCCACCTCCAGAACACTGGGCCCAGCATCCTCCCTTTACTGGGCCAGCAGCGTCCCCCATACGCTGCTCCCCCCTGGCTCTACAACCCTGGGCAGCCACTGTAGAGCGCGTCTCTCTTCCCTTGAATGAAGCCGAGCGCTTTCCTGCGGCTCTTGGCTTTGCGCACAGTCGCTGCACCCAACCCCACTACACAGTCGTTCTCGCCCTCTGCTGTCTCCCTGCTGGGCGTCCTCAAACCTAACTGCCTAGCCTGGGAGACTAAGTGGAGGTGGCAAAGGGAGAGGAGGAGATGGCCCATAATGGAGGAGAGGGCTCATGACAGAGAGAAAGGGGCTAGCCAGAGACACAGCTTGCCAGCGAGGGGGAGTATAAAGGAAAAGCCAACACTAATCCCTCAGCTTGCCTATGTGGGGCCTGACAGTTTACAAAAGCCTTTTCCTTGAATATTATCTCATTTGCACCAGCCTCACCACTGGGTTGTGAGGGAGGTAGGGCAGATAGCATTACTCCCAGTGGAGAGGAGAGAAATGAGGCCCAGAAGGTTGAGAGAGATCTGTACCAAGGTGGCAGAACTAAGAGTGGTGGAGGAGGCCAGAGGCCCAGGGTTTCCTGTGCCCAAGTTCGCTTTCCTGTTCAATAGCTCTGTGTGTGTGTGTGTGTGTGTGTGTGTGTGTGTGTTTTCATAGGGTTAATTTCTCTGTAGAAAGTGTGTGTGTGTGCACATGCATGTGTGTGCGTGTGCACGTCCGTGTGTGTGTGTGAGAGAGAGAGAGAGAGAGAGAGAGAGAGACTGCACTGAGATGTGTGGAGGAGAAGGGGATGGCCAGACAGGAATGAACAGTCCAGTTAGGGAAGTCCAGGAAGGAAGGACACAGCCCCACACCTCTTCCTCTACCCAGGTCTCACACAACAGCCCCTGCTCTTTCCATAGCAGCCTGAGAGCACTGTGCTGCCCGTTCAAGGGTGAGTCGTCAGCGCCCAGCCGTGCCTTCTGCAGTGGCTATTCCAGAGGTCTTGTGTCTTTGGGAGGCCCTGCTCTGCTTGTCTGCTCAGCTCTCCTCTCTGCCTGTCATCCCCGCCCCCAGCCTCAGCTGCAGGATGCCTTGCGTCCAACTGTGGTTTCCGGGCAATAAAACAACTATTAAAGTCTCAGGCACTGCTGGTGATTTGCATCACATCCTCTCGTGCATGGATTCAATATTTAATACACAATATTGAATACGGATATTAAAAATCAATAGCTGAGGACCCCTGGGGATGCGCCACAGTGCGATCCTGCTTCGGGAACACAACCAGCTCCTCTAAAAAGACAGGGAGGGCAAGTTCAGCCAAGCTGAGCCCAGTGCCAGGAGAAGTGAGGAGTGGTGGATGCCATATCAGGATGCCTCCTGATATGTTTAACTGCACCATTCCTAAGCCCAGCTAAAGGAAGGCCAAAGGCGTGATATGCTCCTGGGCTTTTCTAGTTAGGGGGTGCGTTAGGATTTGTTTCCAAACAAGCTACCAGGTGAATGGAGCTCCTTTTTGTTGTTGCAGTTTGCACTTTGGTTTGGTTCAGGTCTGAGTCCTGCAGGCGAGCACTCAACTCTCCCCACCATGATGGCTCCTTCCCCCAGCCTCAAGACATCCATCACTATAGACCTCATGGGGAGCTCTTGGCATAAGCTTTTGGAGGAGATAGAACAGGAATTCCAATGGCTCAGAATATTCTTTGCACAGTAAAAGAAATGTGAATGCCTGACATCAGGATGAGTTGCAGGGTCTTCTGAGGCAACACCCACATTCAAGACAGAAACCTTAATGCCATGCGACCTGCCCAAGGGCCTGGTGATGGGTGGGTGCTGACAGAGGGAAGCAGGGACAACAACTACAAGAAGGAGGCCGGGACATCGAAGCACTCCTGCTCCAGAATGAAAATCCAGATTGTCTGTTAGGAGAAGAGGAAGCTCCCTGGACACAATTATCTTTTCAGGCCGGAAGAAGAACACAAATTACTCTCTTCTTTATCCAAACACATAAATACACTTTACCCTACACAGAAACAAGGTTCTCACAGATTGATAGGGTAGGGGTGAAGGAGAACAAATATCTTTGAGAAGATTCATTTTTTTCCACTACAGAAAGAGAAGAGAAACTAACAATAGGAGACACACTTAGGTTATCTGATTGGAAGGGCCTGGAGGCTTTTAGATGCTGAAGAACCAGGTGAACTTGACCTATGGAAGTGCCACTCTAGAAACCAAGTTAGAATATTAATTTTACTGCTTCTCTTTTTACACAGCTTAACTCAGTATGGATTGAGTTGGAAATCTTGCTGTAGTTGTAAATATATTGTGAGGACACCTAGGAAAATCCCAAAGTGGCAATTTGGATAAAAGAAGAGAAGGAAAGAAGTGTTGGAAATGACAGTTAATAAGTTAGTGGCCTTGCCTCTTGGTTACCTAACAGTTATCAGAGAACCATCAAAGGGAGGGAACAGGTGCCCTTCTCAGAACCTTCACAGAAAAAAATTGACACTGTCTGGCTGCTACAGATCACTTTGGTAGTGATTTGCAGCCCCAGCCCTCAGGGAGTTTGCCTGTGTGTATTTATTCATTTTTGGGATGGGGGTGCAGCCACTTTTACACCATCGGGCCCTGGGCCTGTGAAACCCACTAGCAAAAGTTCTCCTCAGAGGAAAAGACACTCTAAGGCAGATGTTGGATACAGAGCAACTGCTCCAGCAGTATCAGTAACATCTTCTTGAATCCTTCAGCACTACCAAACTGCCTCACTTCTCCCTACCCTTGCCATCCCGCCAAGCTCTGGGCCTCCTACACACCCATGCAGACCTGATATTTTGCACCTAGCCAGGACATGTGACTAGGGTATGAGATGGCTGACCAAGGGAGAAGGGAGACTCAGCTGGGGGGACCCAAGGCCAAGGAGGGCCTGCTGGCACAAGCTTAGAGCCAACGCAGCTTGGGGGAGGTATACGTCTAGAACGCGCTGGATCCACCTGGTACTTCAAATCTAGAGTGAAAGTGGCCTTGTCCCATTAGGGTGGGCTAGTCCCAAGGTGAAGGAGAGTGTTGCTGCATGAAAGACCTACATATCAAGTCCCAGTGCGGAGAGGTACTAGGGGCAGAGCAGGAGAGAGGAGGTATCTTCTGGCTTCCCATCACCTCGCCTTTCGATAACGTTTTCCTGGAAGGAACTTAAGTTCCTAGTGGAGTTCTTTGGGAAGCCTCTCAGGGACTGTCACTACCTCCGGGTGCAAGACAGCGAAGATGATGGCTTTCTGCCGAGAGGATCCCCGGATAGTATTCAATAAAACAACAAGCCTCAGATTCTGGCGTGAAACTTCACAGTTCCAATTAGGCTCTACCTTCCGTCCCATGCTTCCCCCCCCCCCCCGCCCCCCCGCCAAAAAAGCCCCGAAGTGCTCCATCTCTACTGGACACAAAGGATGTTAAAGAGACTCAGGAAAAAAAGCAGCTTGTTTTTAAAAGAAACACACAGCAGCCAAGGTAAGCATGATCTCCAGGCTGTGTCCTGAAGTAGGGTCATGGTCGGCCTACCTCGACGAGCTCCTGGGGCGCTGAGAGCGCCTCCTGCTGAGCCAGGGGGCTCAGGGGTTCCTGCAGGTCTCCGCTTGGCGCCCCCACGAGGAAGTTCCGCCCCCGATCGTGCCCGGGGCGAGCAGGCGGGAGGGAGCTCGAGGCCTCAGAGCTGTCCGGGCGGCCCTCACCCAGCCCCTCCCGCGGGCTCTCGGAGCGCGCCTGGTGTTTACACACTGTCCTTCCGACACGGGATCAAGTTTCAGGCCACGCTGGAGGCGCCGGGGGCCGGCCACAGGCCCCGAAGAGGGGCAGAACTGGAGTGGGATCTAAGGCGGCGCTGCGCGGACAAGAAGGCCCGGCGCGCGTGGACACAGCTAGTGCAGGGGCCTCCAAGGGTGGGGCGAGGGGAAGCCCATCCGACAGGGTAGGCAGGGGCAGGTGGGGCTGCGGGGCTCAATCCCGAGGGCGAAGCATATTCGAGTCACAAGTCACAATAGTGGAGCGATCTGCTCACTCGGGCTGGAGAATTTACCCCTGGGAGAGGAAGGACTGCTCTGAGGGGCCCTTGTGAGCTCCGCCCCCATTCCCCCCACTGCCTTTGATATACTACCCGATCCCGGCCATTGTTGGGGAGGGGTAGCGTTCTGTGGGCTAGAGGAGGAACGCATGATTGGAGACCTTGAGCTATGCTGTGCACCCCGGCCGCAGGGCTGCGGAGGCCTCGGGCCGAGTGCCGGAGGCTTCTCCACTGCGCGCCTCCTCGGAGCTGGCAGCGCGCGGATGCCCCACGCCGTCAGGCGGCGGCGGGTGAGCTCCCAGCAGCTCTGGCACACTGTAAACAGCTGCGTGCGCGCCCTCCCCGCCCGGGCTGGGAACCTCACCCAAACACCATGTCGCCTTCTCTACGGCTCTTGGCTGAGGCAGGAGAAGAGGGGGAGTGGTGGTGGTGGTGGTGGTGGTGGCGGTGGTGGCGGTGGTGGCGGGGAGCCAGGC
>NW_006441063.1:1556407-1557641 GCF_000325575.1 Pteropus alecto | reverse complement strand
AGCGTTCTGAACCTGCGGGGGTGCGGGGTGCTCAGGGGAGGGGAGGGGAAGGAGTCAGCGCCTGCCCCCTCCCCACTGAATGTCTGCTTTGTTCCGGAAAACAAGGGAAGCATTAGGCTGCTGCCCCCAGGGAAACACAAAACTTCTTTTTGAATCTCGGAAAGGGCTGTTGACTGCGCTACGGGGCTCCGGAGACAGACCGAGAAGGGGAAAAGCTGAGAGGGCGGGCGGAGACAGGGAGACTCTGGAGTGAGGACGACACACCGAGTGGGGTGGAAAGCTGCTCAGGGTGACCCGGCAGGAGACCCGAGAACCCGACTCGGCGCGAAGGTGCCGCTCTAGTTCCAGCGAGCAGTCGGCCCAGCCAAGTGGCGCCGGCCCAGCCTTCAGCTGTGCCAGCTTCCTGCCCTGCCCAGGACCGCGGAGCAGTCGGGGACGCCGCCGCCGGCTGGTCTGGGATCGCAGGACAGCTGGGGTGGGGTGGGGGCGTAAAGCCACAAGTAAAACCCGACTAGAACTTTCTGCACCTCACCCTCCACCCTCAGAGTGGGCCCAGACCCGGGACTGTGGGGTGTCAGCTCGGAGCTTTCAACCTTGGAGGAGGGAGGGAGCAAAGGCCCAGGTAGCTACCCCGCGCGGAAGGTGGGAGGCAGTCTTAAGTGTCTTTGGTCTCATTTGATGACCGCTAATCCGATCGGCTCCCAGGCCTGCTGTGCTGTTCTGAGGGGGCGAGTCAATTATACCCCAGCTGGTAGGAGCGGGCAAGGGGGCGAGGGAAAGCAAACCTGGAGCTCGCTTACTCTCCAGCTCCCTGTTCTGCCCCGACTGCCACTCCTCATTCGCCCTTCCTGCACCTAAGGAAGGTGAGGACACCCAGGCTCTGCCGCACCCCGGTGGGGCGCTCCCCTCTGCCTCGGAAGCTCAGACCGAGAGCGAGGGTTTTCCCCCTTCCCCCTGGGCTCACTGGGTTTCTAACTTCCTCTAAACCTCCCTCCTCACTCCGAAAAGCCCCGGGGAGAGGAGCCGAAAGGAAGCACGCCGCTAGTGTGCGAAATGAAGACCATGTGTGGGGACGGCGGCATCAGAGTGCAGCCGCCAGGGTTGGGGGGTGGGTGGTGAAGGCCCCCGCGCGGCCAGAAGCTCCGGGCGGCAGCAACCAGCGCCTCTCTGCTCGGCGTTAGGGACGCGGAGCTGCAGCAAGAAGCGGCGAAGCGTCTGGACTGGCCTCGTGGCG
>NW_006441063.1:1552026-1555689 GCF_000325575.1 Pteropus alecto | reverse complement strand
AGAGAGAGAGCGCGCAGCCCGAGGTGCCCTGTCACCAGCCTCCCCTCCCCCACCTAGCCACCTCCCTGGGGGCCCACCCCCACCTTTCTCCAGTTTCCAAAACAAAACACCAGGAACACCCACGTCCACTACACCGCGAGTTTTGGAGCCTTTGGACCCCTCCCGCTGTCCCCGTGTCGGTGTCTGCGCGGGGGAGGGAGGGGACCGGAAGAGCTGAGGGTTGGGATCTTGCCCCCGCAGCAGCAGGGACACAGCCCTGGTCACGCAGAGAGGGGACAGTTTACCCATTAGGGAAAGTCGGCGGAGGCGGCCCTTTTATTCCTCTTTTGCAGATGGCAGACTAAGCCGGCAGCGTCGGTCCTCAAAGGGGTCGGCCGGTAATCATGAGCACACACACACACACACTCTCACACACACACACGCGCGCGCGGCATGGCCTCCCCGCCCACCCGAGCCCCCGCCACAGCCCGCAGTGCGCCCGGAGCTGAAGGGGGGGACTCGGGAGGAGGGGCGGGGAGGGTTTAACCAGGCCGCTCGACTGAGCCGAGGCCACCTCGCCGTCTGTCACTTAAATGATTGTCCTCTGCTCCGCTCGGTGCGGTCAGTAAGGGCTGTTAACAGGCAGTTGCAATCAGTTTCCGAAAGGTCAGCCAAGGTCCTCCGGCTCTCGCAGACGGAAGGCATTACGAAACTGCTTTTGTATCTGCAGGCACTTTAGAAAAAGAGGCGAGGAGGGGCGCACCGCAGCGCCGCGATGCTGTAAGCCCTGGGAGAGGGGAGGAGGCCGTAAGGCGAGAGAGCTCGCTCCTAACCCCCGCGGCCTGGGCCCAGCGGCGGGGAAACCACCCGACAAGTGACCCAGGCCCTCCCAGTTTCGATGGGGAAGCAGGAAGGAAGAAGGGGGGGAGCAGGCGGCAAAGGAAGGAGTAATGGGAGGAAGTGGGAGAGGCGTCCTGGCTTCCCTCCTCGCCCGGCCTACGGCCCACAATTGGACCCGGACAAGGGCGGTCTTTTTGTGTGCGGGAAGACCCGGCTCAGCCTCTCAGGTCTCCCTGACGCCGGGAAGTGGGAAGGGAGGTGGTTGGGGAAAAAAGACCCTTGCAGAGCAAGCGAGTCCCCGCGCGGGTGTCTGAAGACGCTGCTGCTGCCGCCGCTAGAAGTCGTCCATCAGCAACCAGTCCAACCTGCCAGTGATAATGTGCGATCAACACCAAATCACCCCCGCCAGGCGCGATCCATCATCGCTGCGCTCCGCAGGCCCGCGTGAGGCTGACTCTGGGGTGGGGGCCGAGGGGGGGCGCGGAGCAGGAGACGGACGCCCAGTGCACTGAGACTCTCTGCACACCTCGCTGCCCCTCCCGGAGGCCTACACTCCGACGTTCACAACTCTCCAAGTTCCCCAGCCGCAGAGCGCAGACCCGATGGCTCCGAGTTCCTGGCGCAGGTCATAGGATCCCGCGCATCCTCCTCCCTCTACTACCTGGGTCACACCTTACAAACACGTCCCTTCTTCAGAGCTACCCTGACCATCCCCTCCCCCTCCTCCGAGAAAGCCTGGCTGGTGGGAAATTAATATTTAATATCATGAAATTGATTAAAGGGCTGGAAGCCTACGATGGGGTGGGGGGAAGGGTAGGGCCGTAATTAAAGATCTGAGAGTTGCGGCCGTTCCTCATCTGCCCCAGCCGCACACGGCCTTTGTGAGGCCGAAGAGAGGTCGCGCTGGGGTGAGCCTGGCGGTCCCAGGGTGGTGGCCCGAGGGAGGAGGACAGGGGCGGCACGGTGGGGGCGAGCTGTCCCCAGGAGGCGAGTCACCTTAGGGCACCTGGGGCTGCAGGGAGAGCTGCACTTCCCTTGCCGGCCTTGTATAGTGGGCTCATCGCCGCAGGAGCCTGAGGGTCTGGTGCTGAAGCTCCTTGCTGCTACTTTGACATAGAAGCGCCTCCCCCGCCCGGAGTACGCTTGAGGGCTCATCCCCACCTCTGTGACTTCAAAGTCTTCAGCGCGGCCTCCCACTGGGTCCCGTTCCTAGGCCTCCTCCCCAGCCCCTGACTGGGGACCTCTGGGCCTTCTACGCAGCCCTTCGGTGTCAGGTCCACCCAGTTCTGTAAGTGGGCTACCCGGAGATCCCACTGGTTCTCTGTCATCCAGGCCTCACCTCCCCCCACCCCCCGCGGCCGCTCACTCTCAGGGCAGCTTAACTTGTTCAGCTGCACTGCAGATGGGGCCTGCCGCTCGAGGTGGCGGTCTTCTGGGAGTCGTCACGGAACCAGATCGGCCGGCCGGCCGCCTGTCCTGCCGTTTGTGGTTACTGCACTTCCCGGGAGAGGCACGGGTCTGAACTGGGCTGGAGGTGGGTGTGCCTGGGACACCCGAGCTGACTCTACTAAAGGAATTAGGTGGGCGCAAAGTCAGCGGTAACCCGTTGGCGCTGGCTACGTTTTAGAAATCATATGGTTGGCTCGGTGGCAGGATGCTCTTCCAGTTTTTGGAGGCCAGGCTCCAAAGGGCCGCTTTGAACTTCTTGTATACGATTTTTTTAGTGAGGCAGCCTGTCTGAAAAAGCACCAACAAGTGTGCAGAGGGGAGAAAACACATAAACACAACAAGCAGCATTTTTGGCCCTAATCAGTTGGGGGCCAGGAGGACCCATCAGTCTCCAGGCTCGCTTGAGGGAAGGTCAGGCAGGACCAGGGAGGATTAGGCCCAGTCTTGGATTTATTGCTGTACTTGAACAAAGCAGGGGAGGTGGGGTGGGCTGGCTAAACTGGGACAACAGAGAGGTAATTAAGAGAGGGGATGCAGAAGGAAGGAAAGGCTGGAGTGGCTGCAGCTTAGAAGAGTGGGGAAGTGTTCTCTGTAAAAATAACAAGCTTGTGCAAATGTTATGCAGAATGTCTTAATTTCACCAAAAAGTCCACATTCAGCCTCACATTGAGCTGATAACATGCAAACTTTTGATGTAACCTTGAACCAGAGGGAGATGTCAGCTGCAGTTTACAAAGGGCAAGAGGAAGCTTTTCCAGGTACTTCTCTTCCTACCTTTGTGATTCTACCTGCAGCAGCTACCCCCTAAGGGAGCCCTTCTGACCTCCCAACCT
Source organism: Pteropus alecto (assembly GCF_000325575.1). Lineage (NCBI taxonomy): Eukaryota > Metazoa > Chordata > Mammalia > Chiroptera > Pteropodidae > Pteropus > Pteropus alecto. Next base: position 1,552,588 of record NW_006441063.1, on the reverse strand, counting down.
GAGCCCCAGGCGAGATCACTCAGAATGCACCACATTCATCAATGCCATTTCTGGTAAATTGGACCTTAGTTAGGTTTTGGAGTATCCTAGGAGGAAGGCAGCCTACACAGTGCGCATACCGATGTCAGAGGAAATGTGATGGGCGGCACACATTCTGTAGCCTTTACTAGATAATGTTATGGATTTCACAACCAGATATACCAGATTTTCCAAGACAGTTCTGATTTCAAGAGCTCTGGGCCCTGTGTCTTAGGTTGTCATGATCCCCCACCTGCGGTCACTGGTGTTGTGGAATTGTGCACCAAAGTTGTCTGAAGGCTTACTGGCTAGGCTGCCAAGGCGGGGGATGGGGTGGAGGAGGGCGGGAGGGCCGATTTGGAATGAGGTCTGCACTCCGTGGTACCCGCTAGTCCTCTGTCCACCGTGTGTAGTCCTGTAGCCATTTTCTTCGCAGTCCTTATCTCAGCCAAGGCCTGTCCCTGCCTCCTCCTACAGGAATCTGGGGGAGCTGGGTGATAAATATGCCTTTAGGGCTCACCCAGGTAGGTTGCCTGTCCGGGTC
>NW_006441063.1:1548110-1551829 GCF_000325575.1 Pteropus alecto | reverse complement strand
CGCGACCGCTCCACCCGGAGCCCCCTCCGTGCGGCCCTGGCTCCGGGTGGGGGTGTGGGGGGAGCGCCCCTAGTTGAAGCGCGGCCTGTTGTCGCCGCAACGGCAGAGCGGATTTCAATGCCGAGAAACAACCTCTTGTTCCTGGACTCCGGCACAGGTCGACACGTTATCACTTCTCTTGCGCACAGTGGCCGGTCCTCTCATACTGGAACTTGGGCTGCTGTCCCCGACTGCCACCTGCGGAGGGCAAAGCCTGCAGCTCAGTCCCCACTGTGCAAGGGGTTTCTAAGTCTCTTTCAGGACAAGAGAGGATTGGAAAGTTACCTCCACCGTCACTCTATATTTGTCCACTTATGGACGTGCGTTTATGGGGAGCTTGCTAAGGGCAAGGCACTGTGTTAGGTCCTAGGAGAATCCAAAAGTACAAAAGTGAATTTTTAAAAAAAGACACCCGCGGCCCTTGAGTAATTTACAATATAGCTGGGAAATATAGCAGCATGAAATGAATGTAAATTATGGGCATGAATCCTGCAGTAAATGGCATGGGGCAGGGCAAATTAATTATTTAAAAACAAAGGAACTAAACTCAAGGACCTAGGACTTAAAGAGGATTTTATGAATTTGACCTCAAAAGCAAGGGAAGTAAAAGCTAAAATAAAGGAATGCGACTACATCAAACTAAAAAGATTCTGCTCAGCAAAAGAAATCATCAACAAGGTAAAGAGACAACGCCTTCGATAAGGACCTACCATCCAAAATATACAAAGAACTCATACAACTCAATAACAACAACAACAACAACAACAACAAAAAGATCCAGTCAAAAAATAGGCAGAGTACCTGAACAAACATTTCTCCCTAGAGGACATACAAATGGCCAACAAATATTTGAAAAGATGCTCAACATCGCTAGCTATTAGGGAAATGCAAATCGAAACCACAATGAGATACCATCTCACACCTGTTAGAATAGCTATAATCAACAGGACAAGTAATAACAAATGTTGATGAAACAGAAGAGAAAGCCCAGGAACAAATCCACACATATGTATAAACTTGCTTTAAGATACAGGTGGTATTACAGTTCAGTGGGGAAAGAACAGACTTTTCAATAAATGATACTGAGACAGTTGGATATCCATTTAGAGGTCAAATTGGACTCCTGCTTCTACCATACACAAAATCAATTCCCGCTGCAGTATAATTTTAATTGTAGAAAGCAAAACTATAAAAACTTCATAAGAAGAGATGAAATATTGCCATTTGCGACATGAATGGACCTCGAGATAATCATGCTAAGCAAAATAAACTAGACAGAAAAAGTTGAAAATCACATGACATCACTTATATGTGGGATATAAACCTAAAAGCAACAAATGAGCAGGACAAAGAAACAGAGACTCATAGACATGGACTACTGGTTACCAGAGGGTAGGCGCGGGGAGATAGATGGGGTAAAGGAGGTTAAATAGGTGGTGACAGAAAGAAATCTAACTATGATAGGTGAACACACAGTGTAAATATATATATGCCTTACTGTTAAAGTGTACAGCTGAAACTTATTGGATTTTGTTAACCAATGTCACCATAAAATTTTTTTTTTAATTAAAAAAATAATCTTTACTTCTAAAAATGTAGAATCTATTCTGGAATGGGAAAGGAGGACAAAAATTTACTAACACTGGATAGTTCCAGGATTCCGGGGAATAGCAGTCATCACTTGTGAAAGGTCGATGTTTAGGAAAAATGGTGAAAGTTTATTTAAACTAAGCAAAATACCAAGAATCAGAAACGTTAGATTCCTTTCTCAGCTCTTGACATTAGCATAATGGGAGAAATGCAATTTTCCATCAACACGCAATACCCCCGTATGAAATCAATAAAACTGCCACCACACGTCATAAAAAGAGTTCCAGAAAATAAAACTAAAGGAAAGATTAGAAACTTCTAAAAACGTTTCAGACTTAAAGAAAATGGGAGTTAAAAAAAGAAGCACACAAAACCAAAAAGATCAGCTTATTTTCAGATGGTCTCCAAGATGTGAACGTGCAGAAAACTGTCCCAAGATGATTTGTACAGAGGTTAGAGAGTGTGGGAAAATTAGTCATAGGTCAAAGAAAATTAAGCAAATAAAAAAATGAGGCAATTATTAACTCCCGAGGAAAAAAAAGTCATAGAAGAAAGGAAATGCAATTGCTGAAACTCATTTGCCTCAGCAATAAACAATATGTATATGGTCACAAAGTAAACATTGGGTATGAATTTAATAACAAATTACAACAGCTCTAGTGTAAGAATGGGGGAGGAGAAGTATGATGCAGAGAAGGAAAATACTATACTAGGAAGTCAACCATGGTCACCATGATAGTCACCATGGATTATTTAAGAGAAGGCCACAACTACATATTACTTAGAAATATGATAGTATCTTCCAGAAGAAACAAGGGATGCGGGTACCCATAGGGGGCTGCTTTTTTGCACCGAGCCTTAACATATTATTTGGCTTCATAAATTTTGTGCAAATATTCCTTTGTGAAAAATACAAATTAAATTGTAAAATTAAACACACACTTAGAAAAATAAAACCAAGAACTCCTTAATAGTCACGATGATGTAACTAATGTCCTTTGAAACTATCTTCCTTCAACATACCCAACTCAAATTACTCAAAGTATAGAAAGAAACAGGCAGGGAGCTGAATGGATTTGGGAGTCCCTGGCTTATATATTCTCGGTCATCAGGGAAGAGCAAGTCATCTCAATTTGCCCTTCCCAGGAGAGATGCCATTTATGGTTTTACTGTGAAAATACCTTTCCAAGTATTAATGGAATTCCAAATAGCAATGCTGTCCACTATAGAGTGAACAAGAGTAAACTTTTCACTGCTTATGTACAAGGCTTCCAAAGGCTTCCACTACTAGTCTAGTGGTGACACCAGGAAAGTCCCTCTTTGGAGTTAATTTTGATTAGGAATTGCTTTCTCCAGATGTTCCTCCACTTTTAAATGCAAATTCTCTTCATTCATTACACACTAGTGTGAATTTTAGTTCACAGGTAACTTGTTAGGATGTCAAATTCTATTGCACCACCTGTTAGGGTCTTACATTCAAATGCCTTACATCCAGCACATAAAGGCCTGCAGTTAACAACATCCCCTAAAGACTAAAGGCTTCACATTCAAAACCAAAGAAACCATATCCTCCCACCCCCCCACCCCCCAATCCCACCTTGCTGGCCAAATAAAACAGTTAGGTAGGGTGATACCCCTGTCTTTTTTTTTTTTTAACTCCAAATAAAGCCCTAGGAAGGACCCAGTAATTTATGAACACTGGACCCTGCAGATGAGAGGTGACAAAACAAAGCAAGTCAATGGGCCTATTGCTCCAACCTGCTGGGTCAACACTGGCTTGGTCTGCAGCCTTAGGCTGGCCCACTCTGCTCCCAAGATGCCCTTTTGACCCCCATCTTGCCCTGTGTCACCATCTCTTTTCTTCTTGATCAGAGAAAGAGAATCTGTTTCTCCTCTGTCCTGAGAACGGAACTGCCACTAGCCTACTCAGTAACTGTGAGAATTGGAGAAAGATGCCCCTGGGCCTGAATTATCTGTCTTGGCTGGGGACCTTTGTGCAGTGCACAAACTGCACAACCTGACGCATTGGTCCTACCTGATAAATAAGTCAGCTTATTTTAGAGGCCACCTTGAACCTTGTAGTTCTGACC
>NW_006441063.1:1544961-1548042 GCF_000325575.1 Pteropus alecto | reverse complement strand
GAAACATTGTGCCTTGCAAACTCAAATCACCTGAAGGGAGGCTGGGGTCAACCAGGTACATCCTGGGAAGTCGGGATGAGGTCAGGAGAGGGGTAAGTAGGTCAGAGTTCGCCCAGGAGCTCTCCACTAACTCTGAGACTTCTATTTTCATTGAGATCTAAAACATGAGCCTCATGCCCCAAAGCCTGGCTGAAAATGAAATCCTCATGAGCCAAAAGGAAAGCAGGCCAGAGGGTGCACATACCTTTTGGATATTCAAAAATGGGAAAATGATTAGATTTCAGAAATGACTAGATTTCAGATTTAGGGAAGGTGTGTCAAGTTAAGGGAGCCAGAGAAAATAACTGCTGATTCCCAAACAAAACAGAATCATGTTTTCCACCATGTTTCTATCTCTGTCTTCTAGTCGAGCCACATTGAAATAGTAGATCAAAGGCAGAGAAAAATACAATTATGTTGCCTGTGAAACCCCTAGCATGAAATTAGAAGTCAAACCCTCCATTCAGGGGTTAGAGATGAAGACAGTGGGAACCTGGGGCCCTAGAGATGTACCCAGCACCTTTCAGTCACAATGTTATCCATGCTGGATATTTAAAACCACACCTGGGGGTAGGGGACACATATTAAGTATTAATTTATTATTAAAGTAATGTATTATTTTTTCTACACTTCTTTTAGGAAGTGCATTGACCACATTTCCAGCTTTGTACCACATAAAGATATTCATGTGTTGAAAAAACGTGATTTGTAAGCAAATAGTGAAAATAATGTTGCCTGGAGTAATGAAGGGTTAACACAGATACGCCCCAAAATGGCGGGCAAAGGATGATGGCAGCCAGATTGCCAGTCCCTTACCTGCTTTCCCTTTCAATGCTGAAGAGCCTAAAACCCATCCAATCTCGCCATCCAATTCTTCCTCAATCCTTCCCATATTTTACAAGCTCACAGAGGGTTGTTCTTTGATATCTTCTATTTTTTATAAAACCCATATTTGCTTTATGGCTCTATTTCTTTTACCCTGGTCTAATTTTAGCTTTCTGCCCCCCACCCCCATATAATTTATGTGGTCTCTGGAGGGTACAAACTCATATAATAACATAGATTATTCTGTTTAGAGCCACTGCTAATTAAACTTAGTTCTCAAGAGTGCCTGGCATGGCTTACTTTCTTTCTTTTTTTCCCCCAATGGCCACAAGTTCTTTGACATTTTTCCCATTGAGAGGTAGGGTTTATGTCCCTTCTCCTTGAATCTGTCTGGGCTTGTGAGTCACTGTAACCAGTAGATTATAGCACAAACAACTCTGGTTTGTGATTTCTGAGGGTGGGTCAGAAGAGGTGATGAAGCTCTAGTCTTGTTTGCTGCCATGCTTTGTTTTTGGAGCTCTGAGCTGCCAGTAACTTCAAGTCCTATTACCCTTAAGCCACCATACTGTGAGGAAGCCCAGGCCACAGGGAAGGCCTATATTTGTGCTATGAGACACAGCTGAGGTCCTAGCCAGCAGCCAGCCATGTAGGTGAGGCTGCCACCAGATGATTCCAGCCCCCAGCTCTTTAGTCTTTCCACCAAAAATTCAGGACCCACAGAATCCACGAGCAGAATTCGGTTGCTTCCCAGCTAGCTCCCTTGCTGCTAACACACTATGACCCTTCTTTTCATGATAGTAAGTAGGGGATATCGGTTTAATAACATGTTGTTAAATCCATAGAAGAAAGTGAGCTGGATTAAAAACAGAAGTGTGGCAGACAGGACATTTTTGATCATGACCCAAATCCTCCACCTCTGATGACACAACATCTTGTTCTTTATGGAATCCCTGTAGGACGGTGACCTGTCTCCTCCTCGAATCTGAGCTCACATTTCCCCTAAAGAATCTGGTTGAAAGGACTCTATTTGTTGTTCCCTCCTGACCTACACTGGCTGCACAAGGGATCCAGTTTGCTGAGCAGAAGGGCAGGACCAAGCATTTCTGCAGGGCTAGCTTGGCTGTCCCAACCATCCTTTTCTCTCCCTGCATTTTCCTTGCCGCTTCTTAAAGGTTCTCATGTCAGGTATGGGGAGGGATGGAATATGGAAGAACTGTCAGCTTATTTCATTTTCTTCCCAAAGCCCCTACAAATCCTACATCTTTGCATTCCCTAACCCCAGTTACCGGACTTGTGTCACATTCCAGACATATGCATTTTCATTCACAATACTCAAGAGTCACACTTGCTAGGTTATACCCACAGAATCACCCAGCAAAGCCTTTGGCCTCTCCCTCCCCTCTTTTCTCCATCCCTCGCTTCCCTGAAGCAAGCACTCACAGGCCCCTGCTGCCCAGGCAGCCCCTGACCTGAACTCACAGCCTGCTCTCCTGGGGAGGTGCTGAGCTCAGGGGTGAGGTGGGGAGGAGCTGCAAGACATCTGGAATGTGGAGGACTGAGGAGGGGTCTGTCCTGGCCCCCACCCCAACAAGCAGGGCAGCCAGGGAGAAGAAGAAAAATAGGCCCAATTGTGTGTGTGTTGGGGAGAGGTGGAAGCTACTGAACAGGCCAGAATGGAATGAACAGCAAAGAGAAGTAGGCAACATGCCCTCCCTGCCCCACCAAATGCCAAGGGATGAACTTGCCAAAGATCAAATATAGCCATGAGACAGGAGCAGAGGTCAAGCCAAAAGGACAGTTCTCCCCCTGACCACAGAGAACCAGAACCAACTGAGATTATCTGCCAGCTACTCATCCCAGGTGGCCTGGCCCTCGGTGCACAACCAGGGCTCAGTGGCAAGTCAGCCCTGCATGGGACAGCCAAAGGCTGGCACAGCTCCCTGAGCTCACTGCGTTGGGGCTGCCTGTCCCTGCTGGACAGAGGGGTCCTGTGGCTCCAATTTATAGGGCAACTGGAACACACATATTAGAAGTAATTCTCCCTTCTGACCGAAATCGCAGTCCAGTGAGACCTGTCCCCAGCTAGGGCCCTGCATGAACCTTTCCTCCTCCATTTTAAACAATATCAGGCCAAATCCTCCTTTGCTCCTTCAAGAATAAGGGTACGACATTTATTAAAATCTGATTATGACCTTCTGGATACTTTATGCAATGACT
>NW_006441063.1:1534391-1544919 GCF_000325575.1 Pteropus alecto | reverse complement strand
TCCTTCTCATGCCCATTTTACAAGGAAACTGAGGCTCAGAAAAGTTATACAACCACTGGGGGCAGAGCTCCTATCTTAAGCCCAGATGTGTCTTGTTGCAGACCTTTCTGGCATATCTGTGGTCTCCTAAACATTTTGATCATGTATTTTGTGCCAGGCCCTGTGCTGGGCTTACAAAAGTAAATTAGACAGTCTCTGTCCTTAGGAAGTTCACAGGCTAGTGGCGGAGACAGAAACACTGCAGTGCAGTGGGATAGGGGCTCTGAATACCCTTCGGAATATCTTCATTATCATTGCCCTCGGCCTTACCTCTACTCTCTTAGCCACTCTGATTTCTTCTCACAAAATCGCTCTTCTTGTCCTTCCTTAGGCACTAGCTGCTGGCTGCCCTCCCATGTCTGTCTCTTTTTTCCCATCAATGGGGTCTGCACCTACACACCTGGCAGGGATCATGGCACTCTACTTTCCTGGAAAGGCTGCCTTGGTAGGGTAGATGTTCTTGGCTTCTGGAGTACCAGGGGAACAGCAAGAGCCTGACTGCAGCCCCAGGCTTCCACAGTTGGGAAATGGGCACAGGGGCAGGGACACTGAGCAGGCTGGTAGGCCCTAGCAAGGCTTTTATTGAAGCCTGTTAGAGGGCTTTGGGCTTCCTCTGATGAAAGGCACTTAAGTGCATCTGGTTTTGATTACAGGGGAGGAGAAAGCCAGGCGATCTCTCTCCAGGGTTGGACCAGTCATTTGGTTCTGCCTTCCTCCAGGCAGAGCTGGTTGCTGGTGAGGCCAGGAGGCCAGCTGTGGGGGCAGGCAGGAAGCGGAGCCGGTACAAAATCCTCCAACTCTCCAAGGCTCCTGACCCCAGCCCCTAGGTCTGCCAGGTGGGACACCCAGAAACAGCATTGTGGCTCAGAGATGCCAGACTCCGTTGAGAAGGTCAAGTTCAGAGTGGCTGCTGCCCACCCCTGACCCACAGCTCTTCACTGATCTCCACCTCCTCATCTCTAAAATATCCTCCCAAGAGCCCTGACCCTCCAACAACCTTCCCAACTGATCTTTTCCCTCAAGAAAAGTTAAAATAGGCTTTTCTGTCTCAAGGTTTTCCACAAGTGATGAAAAGTGCAGAAATGGAGACCTTTTCAAGTTAAAGAAAACCCTCAACGTTTCTTTCTCAACAAATTGGGTATCATTTCCTATAAAACAGACATCATTAAGGATTCCACGTCACTGTAACTGACAACCATGCTGAATTAAAGGAAGAGATTAATATTAAAATAAGGTGGCTATCGTGGAATGTCATCAAGGAGTCCAGAGTGGCTCAGCACCCTGCACCTGTCCTTGTACCGGGACTCCAAGTGGACACAAAAAGCTCTTGGGACATCAGATGGATTAAACACAGTCCGCGGTTCTACAAATGAAAATGCATTTTCTTATTCCCGCCCTGGTTTGATCTTACTGCATGTTATTATTGTCAAGTCTCTTCGCACCATCGTTTCTAAAAAGAAAATCCGTGGGTCTGCGCGGCCCTTCACCGCCTGCTTGGCTTTTATTGTGCACGTAGACTGGTCTGTCTGCGTGGACCCAGCACGTCGTGACCGCCTCGCAGGCGCTCACGGACACCCTCGGATTGGCATTTGGATAAGAGCTGAGTGCATTGTCTCAGCGGCCACACACACACACACACACACGCACACACGCACACACGCACACACCCGCCCCCACACCACCCCCCACACACACACACACACACACACACACACACACTAAAGGGCTACAGACTCCTAGCTAACCCTCTTCTCAACCCATAATTAGAGATGACCTTTGCGAAAGGCAATTAAAATATGGTAATGATCGGTACGCTTGCCCGTTTCCAAAAAAGAAAATACACAGGTGTTGGCTTCAAGAGGTTCCACCTGGCCCGGCCAGGAGGCCTCCTCCAGCTCATGAATGAACTCTTTCTCCCGGGAACCTTCGATTCCTCGCTTACCTATGCGAGCGCTGGCTCCCCTCCTCCTCCTCCCCTCCCCCATCAGTGCTCAGGCAGCCAAGAGCTTGCTGGCGGCGGCGGGGCTTTGTCATCTGAACGCATACACAGACACGCACACGCGCGCACCCGGCCACCACGGGATTGCGGCGGCTGCTGGGCTGTGTCCTTCTTCGCCGCGCTTCCCTCCCCGCCTCCCTCTTTTTATGAGCTCCTCCAAACCCTTTCTTCCGTCCTTTATGTGTGCGGTCCTTTTAATCGAGAAGCTTGGAAAGCATTTTAGGGGGAGACCTCCTGCGGGGCACGGGACAGCAGGACTCAGGACGCGCGGAAAGGACTCGTGGGCAGCTAGGCTTTGTTCTTCCCCTTGTCGGGGTCCCGAGGGCGGAAAAGCCTCTGTCACGCTGGGGTCCACCAGCGAATTGGTGGCAGCTGACACTAGCATCCCCCGACACGCACCAAACTGAAATGTGAAATCCACTCCACAGTTCACTCCGGACTTGGTCCCGGGGGCGGGGAACACATCGCCTCGGGGAGGGTCTCCTGGCCCACAAGTGGCTCTCCCCATACAAACAAATGTGCAGTGTCATTATGGTGGCTCCTGTTGCTCGAGGCCCTGGGGGTGCTCCAGCAGGGCACGCGCACCCCACCCTTACACGGCGCAGAGGGCGAGAAGGGGACTCAGGGGCTGGGGCTCCCCTGGGGGCTGCCTGGAGGAGACGCCGCGTCCCGCCCTCGCGCACCTCCCGGCTGCCTTCCGGGACCGTGAGCACGGAGCCAGGGCGGCCTCTCGCCTTTCATTACTGGGCCTACGAAAGCAGCAGCCCAGGCAAATATGTAGCTATTAAAATTAATCGCCCTGCGTTGTCAGCTGAACATAATGCAAATTATTTATGGGCTGTCTGCGCAATATTTATCATCGTGCAGGCTCCAGGCGCTTGGTGCCTCCCAGCCTCCCCCGCCCGCCCGGGCCCGCGCAGGGCTAAGCTGTGCGCAGGCTGTGGCGGCCAGGGGGCTCTGGGTAGCGGAATGGGGTTCCGAGAGCAGGGCCAGGCACCAGGCTGCCTTCCAGGCCAAGAGCCTCACTTCAGTTTCTGCCATTCATTCCACATTTGTTGGAGGCCTACTATGTGCAAAATTAAGAGGTCTGCGGAACTAGGGCGTAAAAACCAATTTGGAAAAATAGGAACCGGACAAGCTCGGCCTGAGGGGCGATGCAGGAGGAGGCTCTTCGGCTGCCCAAGTGCATTTTCTGCGCCTCAAGCCTGTTCTCCAACCCGGGAAACCCATGTTTGCGGAAGCTGGATTCGCACTTAGAGAAACCGAGAGCATCGGAGGTGCCCCACAGATCCGAGTATAACGCTGTCGACTAGAACCGGAATCTGGTGTCCTTCGAGGCTCAAAACTTGTTTGCAGATCGCAGATAACAGATTAACTGCTAATTGTCGAAATCGGCCAACCATTTAGTTTATCACTGCCGGGGACCCCGTAGTATTCGCTACACTTTTTATATGTAAAAACAGCCTTGGTACCACCGAAACGCCTTTTGTGTGGCTTTTGTTTCTCTTTCAAATACTGTGTTTTAAAAAACAGCAGCAACACGCCACCCCACCCCCTCTTCAACCGAGCCTTGCCAGCATATGGTTTTGGCTCTCCCCAGAAAAAAAAAAAAAAAAAAAAAAGCCCAGGAGGAGGAATAATCTATAGGACAATCCCCCCCTACTGGTCGGCGCCGGCGTTAGGGCTTTTCACGTAGATCGAGTCGCCTTGGGCTGCAGAGGTAAACAGGCTTTCTGCACCGCTGCTACAGGAATCAGGAGGGGAAGAACGGGGACTGCGGGGCGGGGAAGGCCTCGTGATCCGGGCTGGGTGCCAGGGAGGGGACGGCACAGCACTAGGGGCAATGTGGTAGAGGCGAACAGACCCTGCTCGAAGGTCTCAGATCCGGGAAGGTCGGTGGGCGGTCCAGCCAGAGGCCCTTGCTCACAATCTGCGAGGCAGGCTGAAGGCGTAGCCAGGGCCTCTATCCCAGCGTGTCTGGGCACCACCTGGGGCCGGTCACGCTGCCGTGAGTCCATCTGCGGGGACGGAGGTCATGGGGCGCTCCCTCCCACACACAGTTTTAGCAGCTCTGGGCCTTCAGGACGCAGAAGCAGGCCTACGTCTTTCTTCTGATGTGCATTTTAAGCAAATTCTTGCCCTTCCTCACTGTACCCACCATGAATGCCAATGTAACCTCGCACTTAGCTGACCAAGCCTGAGTCAGAGCCTACTTCCGGGGTCCTGGGAGCGAAGTGGCTATCTGTGGCATCTGTTCTCCAGACTAACAGGAGGGTACATAGCCAGAAAGCTACTTCGAATTTATGTATTCTTTATCCAGTTTCCTTCTCCTTAAAATGTGGTTTGACCCAATTTAGAGGTTCTTCTTTCCCTTTAAACCCCAATTTTTGACAGGCAGTTTTTCTTAGAACATTCCAAAGACTTTCCCATTACTTTAGAAACTTAATTTGAAATGACATAAAACAAAAGGAGTTTCAAAATGTTAAGTTGCTTTTGGATTCCCTTTATCGAGTACACTCCTGCATGGATTTGAGGAAGGGCTGGTTTTCACTTTGTTTTTTTTTTTTTTTTTTTTTAATTTTTTTTTTTTTTTTTTAATGAGAAAATCTACTGTGTTTTCTAGGGTGAGGCTGAACATTAATCACACTGAAGTGGAGGGGTCACACCCTTTTACAAAATTCTTTAACACTTTGATCTTCAGAATCCCACCTGAGGGGTGCAGGTGAGTGTTATCGTTCCTACTGTAGAGATGAGGGGACTGAGCACTTCCTCCCCCCAAGTTTCAGGAATCTAGTCTTCCTCATTGAACTGGGGCCAGAGCCGGGTGAAACCCTGCTTGCTCCTTTACACATCTGCCCTCCTCCAGATTAATGTCATTTGTAAATTTTGCATCCTTTCCTGAGATATATCTACTGGGGCCCAGGCCGCGCTTTGGGTTGAGGCAGCACCCACCGCCCACATTTTAGGCAGCTCTTTTCAAAGTCTGCAAACCGCATGGAGGCCCGGATTGTTGCTTACAACTGTTTACTCACTTCCCTCCAAGAGGTCAATTCCAACTCCAGGCCAGGGGGGACAATTTTAAAGTGTTTCTGCAGACAGACACTCTGGCCGTGCCGGAAGTGTTTTATGGTCCTGTGAGCCGAGTTAATCCCAGGAGGTGCAGCAGGATTAGTCCCTGTGTGGGTGGGGGATTCCTCTGTTAAGGTTTAATTCCATCAGAGATGGGGACCGGTTGGCTTCAACAATGTGTGCCTCCTCCCCATTAAACTCCTAGATTTGAGCTGAGGAGAATGGAAACTGAGGCATGTGGCCCTCAGTCCTCGGCGAGGTGTGGTGTAGGGGGGGCGGAGGACGCCCCGAGTGGACGTACTCTGGGAAACCAATATGGACATAGACTGCGAGTGGAGAGCGCAGTTGTGTATTTTTTCCCCAGATTTTATTCTTCCAGCGCTGTAGAAAGGAGGAGAGCCGCAACCCGGGGAGGGAGCCGGAAAGAAACACTTAATCACCGGCGTCTCGCTGCTCGTCACGCGAAGATGGCAGCGGCTCCCCTGGGTTTCAAGGTTCCGGGAAAGGCGTGTGTTCTGCCTGGAGGCGCGCGGGCTGCTGCGCTCGCTCTCTCCCTCCCTCCTTCCCTCGGCTAGGCGATCGGCCGCGTTCACCCAGCCCCTATCAACGCCCGCAAGTACGACTAGGCGAGCCGACTGTCCTTCTGTGGGCCCCGGCGGTGGCGAGGGCAGCGGGTTGCTTGAGTCTTCAGGAGCTAAAAGTGGGAAGCTGATCATCCAGCACCGCCTCAGATCACGAACCCCTATCCCCACGCACCCCCATACACCCACACTCGGTCCGGGCACGCAGGGTGACAAGATGCAGCTAGTACAAAACGTGCCGGTTCAACTCGTGTTAGCGGTGGCCCGCGGCCGAGCCAGCCTTCCGGGGAGAGGGTGTTTATCGCCACCCCATCCACTCTCAGGCCCCACTGTCTGACTCTCCCCTTTGACTCCCCGGGCTATCATTAAACGGTGCAAAAGTCCCCGCCAGCCGCGGCCACTTCCCGGGGGTGGGGTGGGGTGTCAATGGTATTTCCCCAGTCCTGGCTGCACGCCCTAGGGGTGCCGGCGTCCTTAGAGACGCAGGGGAGCATGAAGGCAGCGCGGCCCCTCCACCCCGGCTCTCCCCCGGCGCAGCGTACAACCGCCAAAGGCTTCTAAAGCGCCTGAGCGGGGAAGAGGAGGGAGGGAAGGCGGAGGCCCCGGAGGCCGCTGCGCGCTGGGAACCCGCGTGTGTGTGTGTGTGTGTGTGTGTGTGTGTGTGTGTGTGTGGGGGGCGCCTGCGCGCGGGGGGCCCGCGTGTGTGTGTGTGTGTGTGTGTGTGTGTGTGTGTGTGTGTGTGTGTGTGTGTGTGTGTGTGTAAGCGCGCGTGCGCCGCGCCCGGAAAGGGGGACAAGTATTTAAGGGAGATGGGGTGAGTGTGAGCAACCCGGAACCAGCCGTCCCAGCCAGGTCTGACTAGCTGGCCTCTCCAGCCTCCAGTCGTGGGGCTCTGTGCTCAAGGCTGGTGGCTCAAGCGGAGAGGAACACGTAGCTGCGGAAGGCGCTGCCGGACATTGCGCCAGCTCCGCAAGAGGAGCCCGGGGGGCGCGTCCGGAGCCCAGAGGCCAGTGTGAATCAGCTGCCCCCGCTGGCGGCCGTTTACCTCCGCCTCCCGGGACCACTGACACTGGGCGATAAGGAGTTCCTCGGCAATCGGCTGTCCCCAGCCCCCAGTCACCTCCGGCGGACATGACCGCCGGATGCTATGCGGCGAGGTGGGGCGAGGGGCTTTTGCATTGCCTTCTCTGACCCTTTCTCCGCCGTGGAGCCACAATAACGTGCTTCTGTATGATGCTCTTGAGGTTTCCTTTGCAAAAGAAGGGTCAAATGTTGGGCCTTTTCGTCTCTTCTCATAACTTTGGAAGGTCGGGGTCCAGGCAGGCCTCTCAAAACACCCCAAATAGCTAGCTTTCACTACACAACACTGGAGAGACAATGCAGCCCTATTACCCTCCCTGGCACATTCTCAGCCCCATCCCAAGCTGTGCAGCTTTGGACAAGCCGCTTAACAGCTCTGGACCTCGATAAACAAGGTCCATAATAATAGTGTCTGACTCAGGGTTGCTTCTCATACAGTGCTACACTATGTTCGTTGTTAGTATCTGGTAAGCTTTCACCTTTGGATGCAGAGACAGCAAGAAAAACGTCCAGGTTTAAGTTCTCAGAGGCCAGTATGGAATGGGGTTTAGGCAAGGGTGCAGGAGCACAATGGCCCACAAAAAAAAAAAAAAAAAGTTAAGGCAAAGTGGCTCACACTGTCTCCACCAGACTTTCCCTTAAAGGCTTGTGCGTGTAGTGCTGTAGGGGGGAACGTGGGCCTTAATGGCGCTCATTTAGACTGGATTAATGGGAAGCTCCTGCCAGGGCTCAGGCACCATTACCCATCCGCTCCCTGAGGCTTTGGGTGAACAGCACTGGTGTAGAGGACCTCCAGTTGACTCTTTCAGGCCAAGCTTTTTGATGGCTCAAGGCCATCTCCTATAAATCAGTTCTTGGAAGCACTGGGCAAAAGCCACATCCTTTGGGGGTGCACTTTAGCCAAAGTTTAACACTGGTCTGCTGGCATGTGGCAGGCCTAGTCTCTGGGCTGTTGGTGGGCCTCACTTTAGGGACACAAATGTACCACTATTTATGTAAATAGAATTCATCAGATTTCTAATGTTAAAATGCTTCCCATTTCCTCTGAAATGGGGTCTCCTATGCAACAGGGAGGAGTTGGGGGCCAAGAAGGAGGAGGCCTCGGGCACCACTCACTCCTGCCCTGGCCTCTCCCAGGTCACTCATAATTCATCAGGTGGGACAGCCTTTTCCTTTTCAAAGACAACGCAAATGGCCTTTCCCTTAGGTGCCTGCGGGAGTTGGCCTAATCACTGAAATGTGCTGGCGGTGAGCTCTCCCTCTCAGTTGATCTTTATCAGAACTGTGTGTGCCAGGATGCCGCCTGGGGCCAAAAAACAAAGACACAGGCGCCTCCAGGTTTGCTCCCAAAGCGCCAGGGTCAACTCCGGGGCTTCCCCTTCATAGTCTCTGGCCCCCAAGACGCTGCCGGCCAGCCTCGGGAACAAACCCGCAGCCCTAAGTCAGAATTCCAGTTCTCGAGCGCCACCCGGAGAGTTCACATTTCCCCTCCTCCCGAGGCCGCCTGGTGCGCACAAGCAAGAGTCCGAGGGCGGCAGCAGCACAGGTGGGGGTGGGAGAAGGCTCCCCGCACGCAGCAGCACATATTCAGGAAAAGAAAAAGCCAAGAGAAAACCTTGGACTACAAAAGCCAATGCCCAGGGCCATCTACTACTGGGTACTAACAACCCCAGGCAGAAGTTTGCAAGGAGTAAGCAACCCCCAAATATAACTACAGCTAAAATAAATCCCCTTTTAGAGTTATGTTAAAAGTCCTCGAAGTTGGAGCGCAAAGGGAACTGTGCCTTCTTAGGACGCACGGGCAGTGCCAAGATGCATCGTGCTCAGTCCTGCACCTCCTGCACACACGTTGAATATCAGGCAGAGAGCGAGGTCGTCATCAACCGATTCACCAGTTCTCACAGTATTCATAACCGACTTAACGTGTACTTGATTTAAAGAAAAAAGATTGATATTGCTTGAAAGATACATGGACAACCTGTATTCAGATGGGCAGCTGTCTGACCACGTTTGTCCCGTCTCTCTAAGAATCCACGTTTTCTAGCCCGGGAAGGGGCAGACAGCCCTGTGGCTCCTCCTTCGGCGGTTTCCTGGCAAGGCGCCCATCCTCCCCAAGCACGGGGAACGGAGGCGGCCGCATTTAATACTCGTGGGGAGCCTGCTCTGACCTATACTGTCATTTTTTCCATCGGTCAGATTAGGGCTGGGCGGGGAGTGTCTCCTCCGAGGGGCTCTGCACGGATCGTTGGGTTTTCCCTGGCGAACTTAACACAGAGGCAAAAGGGGCAGATGGAAACCAGGCCTCGGCTGGCCGGGCGCGCGTAAGCGCCGTGCTCGGCAGCTCGACGTAAAGCCAGGGCTGGATTTTCGCTGTCCGGGCCCGGCGCCCTCCCAGCACCAGCGCGATTCTCTCTCTCTCGGGCTGAGCAAACGTGCTCGCCTAATTTCGCCCTGGAGACAGCAGCTGTGCGGTGAGAGGGGAAAAAACGCCGCAACTTTCCCAACAGAAAGTGTACGCGCACAGGAGGTGAAAGCCCACCCCGATTCTGTGCACGTAGCGACACAGCATCTAATCAGTGTCTCTGCCAGGAATATGCTTCCGCGGCGGGCGACACCCCCGCCCCCGCCAACCTGCAGGAGGGAGGGGGGATGCAAATGGCGTCTCTTGTCGCAGACTGCACAGCTCCGGCTGCCGCGACTCTAAGTAAACGTCGCAGCGGGCCAAGTGCCGCCACTCTGGGGTCGCAAACACGCTGGCGGCCCGCATCCCTCTCCTGAGTCTGGGTTTCGGGAAAAGGAACTAGCACCGCTCCCGGTTCTGAGGCCATTCCTTTGCCCCTACCTCCGAAGAGGCGAGGGAAACTTCGCAAGACGACTGTTCCGCACCTTCACCGCGTGGCGCGGAAGAGGGACGTGGGTGGGTTTCCCATCCGAGGCCTGACCACACTCCTCCACTCTTGCAGGCCTCGGACCTGAGCGTTGTGGTGGGGGCATTTCGGGCCACTGGTCCGGGGGACACCAAAGTCAGGTGTCCTCAAGGACTTTGGCAGGGTGGCCAAGTTTGTGTCCTTTCTCTCCTATGATGGAGTAGAGCGCGCCACTCTGAGGAAGCGTGAGACTCTTCACTCCCGGCCACGAGGCCACTCCTGTCTTCTTGGTTGGGTCGAAGGTTTCTCTACGGTACCTTCTCCCACTCTGCGGTCCCCGCATGGCCCATATCCCCCGCCCCCCACGGAGCCCTCAGAAGTAGCTTGCTCCTTCCCTTGCTTCCTGAGGAGGCATGCATGTAGTGTGCCCCACGGCTCCAACCCGCACCTTCCACGGAGCCACCTTGACAGCCTTCCCCGGCCCCAGCCTCCGTCGATCCCCTCCCGAAGTCGCCAAGCGAAATGCATCCTCCCCCAAGCGTAATGGGGCGCCCCTGGGACGCAGGCACGGATGGTAGTTCCGGTCGTTTCGAGATTTGCGTTAAAGATGAAAACAAGGCCGGCGACTACAAGAACGGCGCCTCCATCCTTGAGGTTCAGACACCCTTGCAGTCTCCGCGTCAGTCCCGCTATCGCCACTCTGATCTGGGGGCCCACTTCCGTACTTCTACGTAACCCCCGGCAATTTCTCGTCTCGCGTGTGCCGTACTACACGGAGCTCTGAATACTCTGGCTCCTAACCCAGCCCCTCCATAACTCGCTCTCCCTGGGCTCGCGGCGCCGCTCGCTCTCAGCACCCCGAGTATGCCGGGTCCACCCTCGGGCGAACGCCG